>NC_090939.1:204148332-204459166 GCF_040938575.1 Ambystoma mexicanum
TTGTGCCTCCCCAAGTGTGGCAGCCGACATGCCATCAACACAGCCGTCAAAAAATGGGCTAGAACAAGGTACAGCACAGAATGAGCGAGCGAAGGCTGCTAAATTAAAATGGAAATCTCTCCATGAACGATGCTCTAATTCAGAAGTCCAACACAAACTCTCACAATTAGTCTCTAATCAACGTCTGCAGAGACTCTCGTTGGATCTGACGGAGATAGAGGCCTTAATGGAACTGCAAGAGACCACAAAGAAAGCATTAAGAAACCATATAGACCCTAGACCCAAGCCTCAAGACCCTCTGCACCCTAACCCAAGTAAACATCAAGGCTACCCCACAACAAGTACACCGCTTTCTGATGGCTACGATACTGGGCCACCACCTATAACTAAACAACCTACTCTACAAAATGGAAATCATGTGGCCCACTTAGCGAGACCCAATGTACAAGAATATGTCGCTATGACAATGGTGGATCTGCAGAGCATGCTCACTGCAGTATGCACCCAAGCACTAATGTCTTATATGAAGCTCCAAGAAGCCCAAGCAGAAGTAGCTAAAGATCAAGTAACAATTCTTGCCTCTATATTTTCGAAAAAAAAATACATGAAGCTTTGATGCTTAATCTCGAGCCGAAGCAAGCATAAGGTGGCAACAACGCTTAGCAGACATAGCTCGCAAGGACAGGGCGGAAAAAAACCCACCTTACGGATGCCCTGATTGATCTCATGGGAGTAAATATGTCTAAACCTATGGGACCCAAAGTCCAGCACCAGCCAAATTCGGATGCCCAAACTACCGGCTCCCCGCTGCTCACAATACCCACATCTCTTTCTGTGAACAAACATGACAACCCGAATCCCCCAGCTGCAACCATAACTTGCGATGAGAAAGTTCTACTTAATTACCTCACTATGGACAATATCTTGCTTCATGGAGACCTTGCTAACCCAAATCTCCTTTTGAACGATAAGGTCCCAAGAATCATGGACTTTCGAAAAGCCTATAGACACTAAACCTCTTTCTGAGACTAATGATATGTTCAGCATATTTAACCCTAATCGACAACCACCTAAGGTATCCAACCAAAGACAACAAAGGAAAAAACAGCAAAACGGCTTGAGAGCCTTCCTCAGAAATCTAACACTCCCTTCGACCCACCAGACTATACCATTCAGTAAACGGGCTGCAAAGAAAGGACAACCTAAAGTTAACTCAGCAATTAAATCGAATATCCAAGAAGATGAAACCGATGCAGCAACTTTGGATCTTTTGATAAACCTCTTGACATATTGAAATCAAGAGGACTATAAAAGTACCCATAAGGATAATCAATTGAACGAATCCTCTCAAATAACACTAGATTGCTATGAACAAGCATGCTCTGAAATGTATTAGTCAGCTTCCTCTACTGAGACATCTATCGAAGCTGTGGCGCTTCCTGAACATTCAAATGCAAAAATAAATTTAGAGGGCTCAGTAATATCGGAAACATCTCTAAATGACGCCATGTTACCGCAATGAGACCTTGCCCCACTGAAACCTCCACAATTTATAGATCCAAGAAAGTCCTCTATTCGAAATAAACTAAAGTTGGAAAGAGTTAACAGAGATGATGAAATGCTGATCCTCAACCGAACAAATTTACTTCGGCTCCTACATGTCATACCCGGTCTAACTGTAATAACAACAAAAGATATCGGCTTGGTTGAATTTATCAACCCAGACAAACTGGACTCAATATGGATTCACTGCTGCAGCAATAAGATCTTACGAATGATCACAACCCAAATAGATGCCTTCGAAACCCTGGGATTCCATCTCAGAACAATTGAATAAACCCAAGTTGCGCAACAGGACTCGCACAATACCACTGGTGAGCTATCCATGTGTTCACAAATCATGATATCAACCAGCTCATTTTCTCCGAACACTACATACAAACAGAGGAATCATACCTACTCGCCTGTTATCGGGGAAGAGAGACAAGAGTTCCTAGATCATCACACAGACTGCCATCTGATCAGGAGAGTAATGAACGACTCCACTAGAGACTCGGATACAACCTATTACCACCAGCACTAGCAACCAAGTGGCGACGCCTTCCCTTTGTTAACTGTTTGTTCATGGAACACGAGAGGCCATCATCATCTCTTTGGTCAAAATAGAACGGAATTTATAACAGCAGATGTGTTATGTCTCCAAAAGACATGGCTTCTCCAAAAACCGGTGTGTGACGGATTCAATATATATATGAACCCGGCAATTTCTAATCAAAAAGAACATCCCTCATCAGGTCTATTGACCTTAATCGGAATGGAATCGCATCTAAAAGAAGTCAAACATGAAATCATCAACCCTTGGATCCAGATAATAATTGTGCTGCAGGACCCATATGTGAAGAACACAGATTCCAACGATCACTCATCCTACCAGAACCAATACTTAGGCGTGCTTAATACATATTGGAACCCCCAAACTATTGCAGACGAAATCTTTATAGATAATTTTCTTACTACAATGGATGAAGCATCTCTTAACTATCCTGCTATTGAATTCATAATTTTTGGAGATCCGAACATACATCGGTTCTTGAAATCAGGTACAGAGTTTGATGAACACAATCTAGTACATCGTTCGTCCCACCTAGACCTCCCAGAGCTTGAAACAAACAGTGCAAATACTCGTTGAAGTTAACAAAAATGCAAATTAAAGACCTGCCTGAAACCTTCCTTTCCACAAAAATGGAAGATCTAAAGAAACTAAATTATGAGTGGATACTACTTAATTTACAAAAGGAAACCAACAACAGGAAAACTATGCCGGCAATGGGGCATAAACATGCCTACCACCCCATAATAGTTGCAAAGAAGAAAGAGTTAAAACAATTGATAAAACCTATTAAAAAAGGCCCTTCTATAACTCAGAAGGATCAAATCAAAACATTTTTTAAATATTGGTTAAAAAATACCAAGATAATCTTAGAACAACATGATGCAGAGACCATGCTGCGAGCACTAGGACCCGGTAACACCCTAGACTTATGGAAGCTCTTAAACTATCCAAACCAACAAGGGGGTAATTTGATTTCTGAAGTCTCTGAAGAGAATTGGAAACTACACTTCAGCACTTATACCAACAACTCCCCAATGGAAATGGAGAAGATCTAGTCTCCTATGATGCCAAATGGTCACTTGATTGGAACTTTGTCAATATTAACAAAGCAATCAACAAGTTAAATGTATCCAGAGCCCCAGGGCCGGCCGGCCTAACCAACTGTACCATCAAACAAGATCCAGAGATATGGGCCACACTATTTTCACAATTCCTGGTCCTAATAAACAAAACAAAAAGCATACCTCGCTCCTGGCAAAAAGCTGTACTGATACCAATCTACAAACAAGGTCCGTCTGAAGAGCCCTCAAATTATCGACCTATTGCCCTTTTGGATCCGCTGGGCAAACTCTTTGCAAACCTATTTTTACAGCAGCTCAACAAATGGGAGCACAATGACATGCGATAAGACAGACAGGCTTCACAAAGTGCCCTGGCACGACGACAAACCTGTTTATCCTGAATCTGATAAAACACGAATCATTCAGAGCTAAAACCCAGACGTATGCCGCATTCATTGATCTTCATTTGGCTTTTGATAAAATCAACAGAAACATGCTATGAGCCAAATTAACGAAATGGGGATGTCCAGATAGCATTATAGAACCAATAAAACTTCTGTGTTCAAACACTGAAATTCGGATCATGTTATCTAAAGCCGGCCTTGTATCTCAACCCATCAAAACATGGCATGGGCTAAAACAAGGCTGTCCTTTAGCAGCTGTTCTTTACAATCTCTTTACCTCCGACTTCGAAGATTCAGTAGCTTCTCCCCTAACAAATCCTCCGAAATTGAATTCGACAGTGATTTCAACAATCTTATATGCAGATGACGTGCTTTTCTCAGATTACAACTTGCGCTGAACAACATTGACAGTTATATGACCATTAACGAACTAGAAATAAACATAAAAAAAACTAAAGTGATGGCCCTTACCACCGAAACAAATTCTTCAATCAAACAGCCCTCTTTCCATATGAAAAGAGAAAAAAATCACCCAAGTCAAATCTTTCAAGTACTTGGGGATGTGGATCAATCAGTCCAAAACTGAAGAACCATGGGCAACGCACCTAATATCCAAAGCAAGAACATTGGCACGTCCAGGATTAATCATACATACAAAATTTGGAAAGTACTCAATAAAACCCATTCTCCTATTTTACAAGCAAAAGCAGCCCCAATCCTCACATACGGTGGGGAGACCATGATCAACCTGCGGGACGACATATGGAACAAACTCGAACGTATTTTCTGGTCAAAGGTTTTTTCTCTATCAAATGCTGTTCCTGCCGCACACATTGGATTCGAATTGGGTCTGCAATCCTTGAACTCACTAATAAAATGGAAGCAACTTGACCCTCTTAGAAAACTTCTGAACAACAACTGTATCCCTGCATGCAACATAGTCCGCTCTAACCCATCAAACATCAATGCCGTAGCCTTGATCAAATGGAAAGACTTTGTTCAAGCACAAAGGATCGATAACGACATCTCGATTGACACCCTGCTCTATAGGCCACAAAAAGCGAAATTGCAAGTAGAAAGACTTGATTGGATAAGAACTCAAGCCATCAAAAATCAGTACAAACTCACATTGAACTGCACAAATGACATCAGAGTTGTAAACGAATTGCCACCATATCTCTAATTATTTCCAGATTGCCTAATCAGGGATTTATTTCTCCGATTAAGACTGAACAGTTTACCCACACAAGAAAAAACAATGGGATTCGAAATCGATCCTCCCCTCGCAACCAGTCTTGCAGATTTTGCATGGAAGAGGATTCCATTGAAACAATATACCATCTTCTGATGCAATGTACTGCTCTCACAAAAAAACGCACCGCAATTGCACAACTATATTTAAATTACACAAGACTCTTGAACCCAGATGAGAGATGGTCGCTTATATTATCTCGAAATAATAGAAGAATGATTACGGCTGTGATTCGTTTTTTGGATTGACATTGTATCCCAAATTTAGTTTGCTTTTACCGCCCTGTTTGACAGATGTAAATGCTACTGAATTTCCTTTTTGTTGTTTGTTCCTTTATTTTCTGTGTATTCTTCAGGTGAAATATAAATGTAAGGTTTAATTATACAAACCAATGACATTTTAAATAAACATAAAAAATTATGAGAGAAAGGCAGCGTTAAAGCAAGACTGCTTTCTTTGTCTTTCCGAGGACTCCCGGCATGATTGTGGGGAATATTCATGAGCATGTGAATCCATGTCAGACCCATGCTGGAGAACAACAGTTAGAGGTAAGTAACTTGTTCCTTTTCGCCTTTGTGCTATTTCCCATAAGGACTGAATAAAGTTTGGTTCAGAAGCACAGCCAGCCATTAAAGAGGTTACAGGGTTATTCTACACCTTAGCTCTTATATACTCCATGAAGGTGTGTGTCTGGGGGAAGGGATGGTAGCTTAAGTCCCTCTCTGCGGGTTTACTGTCCCCTAATTGGGATGGGAGTTCCCTCCAGAGGGATCTCGCTTACCCTGTGTACCCAAACGTGCCACACGAAATGGAGCCAGCACCATGCTCACAGGAACAGTCCTCTGCTCTGGGGACGGTGCTGTGTTGCATGGAGGTACGGATGCAGAGTAGTTGTCGTATTCTGGCAGTGTGATATTGTAGCAGAGTGGAGCACCATATACCTTTTGATGGAGTCTGTTGCCCTTCCATCGTCCCCACTACTTCTGGAAATAGACTTTAACATATAAGCTAATCAGAAGGTCCTCTCCCTAGTCCCTTTTTGTCTTTTCCTACACAACTAATTGCCAGAAAAGGTTCTGCAGTTGTGGGGGTAATGATGAGGTGCTGGGGTCTAGAGAACTAAATCCCCTATTCAGGGTCAAAAAGGTTATAGCAAAACAGAAGATGCCCTGAGTGCCTACATCTCAGAGGGGGTCGTGGAATAAACCAGGCATGGGTGAAATCAAAGCGGACGGGGATAATTGAGAGCCTACTGATCCCCATGCACACCGGCACCACCCTCTCAGGCACAGAGATTAAAGAAGGAGAGAAGTTGAGTGGAACTGCAATGGGAACAAAAGGTTAATAAAGGGAGAAGGGCAGACAGGTTGGCACGTTCCTTGCACCAAGGAAGACAATGGCCACCCTGTCCCCTCACGTGCAAATGTAAAACCCAGGGTGTAAGAAAGAAACAAAGTAAGGCAGAAAGACTGGTGTAAGCTGAAAGAGATCTGCTCTTTTGTAAATAAATCCAGATAATTGAAGAAACAGGCAAAACCTGTAATAGATCCCCTCTGTACTACGGCCTTGCCTCACTGTAGGGCGCTCATTGTGTACTGATAGGGATTATTATGTAATGTGACTGTCCAGCGTATTCTGCAATGATCTAATGGTGTTATGAGATGGAATTCTCCTCTGCAAAGATTTAAGCAAGGGGTTAATGAGTTGCTGAGATGTGAGAATATGATGACTGAACTGTGCAACAGTGAGGGGGAGTGGGTGAATCAAGTGCCAAAAAAAGCAAAATAGGCTCCATTTTGGAGGAGAGCAAAGGCGCGAGATAAAATGAGGCTCAAGTTAGATTTACTCACAGGCAGATTGGAGACTGTGGAGAAGAGAGAGTCGGGACCTGGCAGTGAACCAGACATCATTGGGTGTGTTGAACACACAAATAAACATGACATTGTGAGAGCTCAAAAGACAGTAAGAGCTGTGTCTAAAACTGGATACTATTGAAAACTATGAAAGAAGTAGGAATCTGTGTTTTTGTTTAAGTTCACAAATGTTGGCGAAACAGCAAAGACTGTTCAGAAAATTATTGATCTTGTTTTTAAGGGGGAATGCAGGTCACACTGAACTGGGCTCAAAGGGTAGGGGTAGACGGAGGGGTCCTTGAGCAGTGATGGCATGTTTCCATTATTGAGAAAACTAAGGCTTTGAATGCTGTATGAAAGGCCTCTCCAATTACACTGAGGTGAGGCATAAACAATGCAGGGATCCCACCTGGTAGTTAAGGGATAAGAGAGTTAAATTCCATTTGGGTTGCTCTTTCAATGGATTGCCTTTCTCCTGCAGATTCCTCATCTGATGACCTCATCCAGCTCTGCTGCTTTAGAAAAACGTCGACAGGGGGCATATTTGACCTCAACTCGGGCTTCAATCCGTCTTGCTCAGTGCTCGATCATTGGCCCCGGATGGGACATCACGCATCGTATATATACCACGTCACTACTCCGCAAACCTCAGTTCCTTTTTTCTGCGCACTCCACATGCTGCTTTAGGAACACGATGATCGAGTCTTCGACTCAACTTGATGTATTTTCGTCAGAATTCAATTTTTTTCCTCGACCTCAAGATGTCGGTTGCCCAGGTTTCAAGCGGTGTTCCGACTGCCACTCCAAGATGTCGATTACCAACCTGCATCAGATATGCCTCTGGTGCCTCAGCACAGGTCACGACGCGGATGGGTGTGCGTTGTGCACTAAAATGCACCCAAAATCATTGCACGAACAGGCAGCTAAACTTGCTTTGGGCCGGCTGCCTTCAAATTCTCCAGTGTGGTCGACCGTCCGGTCCTCGGAGACTGAGGCCGAGGGGCCTACCTTCGAAAAAGTTGAGAAACATCGGCGGAAGAAGCAGTCCCATTCTAGGAGCCACTCTTTCTCATCTCGAGACTCTGATTCATCGATGGAAGGAGGTAAGCCTTTGGCTGGCCCGACCACTTATCAAGAGTGGGAAGATTTCACGGTCTTCATTCTTGAAAGTTTCAGAAACATGCAGGTGTGGGTGCCCCCCACTTACCCAAGCAGCAGGCCTCGGAGCCGATAGCGGCGCTTGGTGAAACCGACCCCTTACAAGCCCCAGTGCCGATGACATCATCGTCAGGGAAGCCTTCTTGCTCAATGCCAAAGAAGGCGCGGAAACCTTCGATGCCAGGGGATTTCCAGTTCAAATCAAGGTTTGTGAATCTCATACGCCGTCCCTGTGCAACAGCCTCGATCAGCACCGAAGGACAAGCCCTCGGCTACAAATCCTTTACCCCGCTCTCCCGGACTGATTTTTTTGGCACTATGTCATCCATTTCCGGCGTCGATGACGCAGATGACCAGGGGGCGAGTCGATCCCATGTTCATGGACACAGTGGGCTTCGATTATTTTGACGATCGGGCTATTAGAGCTGGCACAGGGGCTTCACGGTGCCAGCAGCCTTGTCACTTCATCTGACCTGGAGTTTCAGCAAAACCAACCCTATCCCCACGCCAAGTTTATGGAACTGGTAGGGAGAGTGGTTGACACCTTGGGACTGCAGGCTTCATCAGAGCCAGTCCAAGGGTACGAACGTATAGGTATACTGGACGAGAGTCCGGTTACAGAACGGAACATGCCCCTGAATCCAGCAATTTTTCCCATCAGGCAGCATGGCTCTGAAAGCCACAAATGTGGCTAGTAGTTTTGCGAAGTACTGCTTCGACGCCTGGAAGATAGTGGAAAAAGCTATGCAGTATATCCCTAAGGGGAAAATGCAAGGCGGCTTTATACAGCTGGTGGAGGATGGGAGAGAGGTGGCCAGGCAGTCGCTGCAAACAGGCCTGGACGTGGCCGACTGCATGGGCCGTTAGATGGCATTGGCTATTGCATTGAGGAGGCAGGCCTATTTGAGGTCTTCATACTTTTTGCCTACTGTCCAAAACAAACTGCTGGACATGCCCTTTGAGGGCGAACTTCTGTTCAGCCAAAAGGCAGATGAGTCCTTAGAGAAATTTAAGGAGTCAAAGATCCCTGCAAAGTGACTAGGCCTAGCTGCGCACCCGGCCAAACCTGTCTTTAGCTTTACCTCCAGGGGCAGAGGCTCTAGGCGTTCCCTGCCTATCGGCAGGAAGGCGCAACTCTCGGAGGCCATGCAAGGGCAGAAGAGTTTCTGGCACCCCTGAAGGAGCGGGAGGACTTCCAGCGGCCAGCAAGTAGCGGCAGGGGTGACTCCTCCCTCTAAGCCACTTTGATTTCCTCCCGGACGACTTACCGGTTGGTGGACGGCTGGCAGAGCATTGGTCCCGATGGCAAATTACCTCTGACGCCTTGGCACTGGAGCTTGTGCGGTGGGGATATTGTCTGCCCTCCTTAAGGAAACCTCCGGACAGACTCCCTCCACCTCCAAGCCAACCGAGGCAGGAGCTCCAGGAGGAACTGAGAGCCCTGTTGTTGAAGGATGCTGTGGAAGAGGTACCACCCGAGCAGAGAGGATCAAGCTGGTAGTCCTTGTATTTCATCGTGCCTTAGAAGGGGAGGCGGTCTCTGTTGTATTTTGGACCTCAGGGCCTTGAATAAGTTCCTGGTGGTGACATTTAGAGAAATTCTCCACACTCTCAAATTTCAGGACTGATTGGTGTCTATAGATATGCAGGACGCTTATTTCCATGTGCCAATACATCGAAAGCACAGGAAGTTCCTCAGGTTCATCATATGGGACAAGCACTATTAGTTCAAGGTGCTGCCCTTTGGGTTGAATTCTGCTCCAAGGGTCTTCACCAAACTTATGGCAGTATTTGCTGCTCACCTCAGGAGATCCGTGTATCCATGTATTTCCGTACCTGAACCACTGGCTGATCCGGGGGATGTCAGCGCAGCGGGTTTTGTCTCACCTCGAGGACACCTGCTCACTACTCCACAGGCTGGGCTTCTGCCTGAACTTTGAAGTCCCATGTGACGCCAGTCCAGAGGTTCCAATTAATCTAAGCAGTTCTAGACACTCGGGTGGGGAAGGTCTTTCCCCAGAGGAGAGCCAACAGCATTGCACAGATGGTGAACCAGTTCCGGAACCACAACACCTTACTAGCAGCTTCCTTCCTCGCCCTTTCATTCCTCATGGCCTACTGTATCTTTCGAGTTGCAGAGGCCAGGCTGCGTATGAGATCTCTTCAATGGCTCCTATGGGGCCAGTGGTCCCAGTACCTTGGAACCCTTTCGGACTCCCTTTAGGTATCCAGGGCATTGGTCGACGACCTTGGTTGGTGGGCCAACTGCAGCAATCTCATGGCACGGGAGCCCTTCTGGACTCCGTGGCCTCAAGACTGAGTGGTCATGGATGCTTCTTTGAAGGGTTGGAGCACTCACTCTGAGGACTTGCAGATGAACAGGCTTTGGTCAGCAGTGAAGCCAGGTGGCACGTCAACAGCCTGGAGTTGCGATCCATCATGTTAGCCATGAGAGTGTTTGCTCCATCTCTGAAGGGGAAGCATGTCCTGATTCTGACAGACAATACGGTGCCCATGCACTACCTGAACAAGCAAGGTGGTGTATACTCCCTCCCTTGATGCAGCTGTGGTTCTGGCTATTGCAGAACCAGATCTCGTTCTCAGCAGTTCATCTGGCGGGAACTGAGAACAGTTTAGCGGATGCTCTGAGCAGGCAGAGCACAGTCTCACACAAGTGGGAAGTGTGCCCAAATGTCCTAGGGGAAGTCTTCTCTTGCTGGGGTACGCCATCAGTGGACCTGTTTGCCTCGGAGTCCAACAGGAAGTGCAGACCGTTTTGCTCGAAACGTGCTGGGGGGCCACGTTTCTGGTGGATTAGACCTGCCCTGTCCACTAAGCCTTGCTCCGATTCCTGCCATTACTTGGGTTCTCAGGAGGCTCAAGAGATTTTCGAGCAACCATGATCTTGATTGCCCTGGTCTGGGGAAGGAGGACATGGTACTCAAACCTTCTGGATCTGATCTGCCCACTGCGCCAGTTGCCTTCTAACCCATTCGGAAAGGTCGAGTGCTTCCCCCAAACCTGGATTCCCTCAGCCTACATGCGTGGCTCTTGAGAGGATGAGATATGAGTGGGACCTCTCTGAGGACGTGCTTGAGGTGTTGCTGGCTACCCACAGATCTACAAGATATCTGTACGTGTACCAAGTTTCCTTTATCACAGGCCATAGACCTGCCAGTCTTCTACCCATCTCTGCACCCTTCCAAGGAAGAGGAATGTTTTCATCGACTAGATCCCAAAAGGACCCTGAGTTTCTATGTCGCAAGGACGTCTGAATTCCAGAAATATTACCAGCTCTTCATGGCCTATTCTCTACTCCGTAAAGGCTTGCCAGTAACAAAATAAACTGTATACTGGAGGATCATTTTGTGCATAGTTGAGTGCTATCAGTCTGTTAGCTGTCTTCTGGCATCAGGGCACACTCGACTAGAGGGGTCTCTGCATCAACTGCCTTACAAATGGGAGTCCCGGTTAGAGATATTTGTTGTGCGGCGACATGGTCCTCACTTCACTTTCGCTAGACACTACAGTCTAGATGTTGCCCGTGGGGCTGATGCGCTTTCTGGCAGGGCGGTGCTGCAAAATCTGTTAGTGTAACTTTTTACCTGCCTCCTTTGCCTCACTGATTAAGGAGTCTGTCAAGATGAGGAATCTGCGGGAGAAAGGTAATCCATTGAAGGAGAAATTACTTACCACAATGTTCTTTCTTTAGATTCTTCTCCCACAGATTCCTCATCTACCCACCCATCCCCGCTCAGAAAGTTTGGCGGTTGGTGCGCATCTCTTCTTTTGTGGGTTGACACCTGGTGATGGTCCTGGGATGACAGTTCTGTCTTTCATGCTGCTTGTTTTTTCTATCCAATCAAAAAAAACAAATTCTAACGCTGTAGGTTGTGCTATCTTTCACAGGTTTTCTTTTCCCCTTGGGAAGTTTATCGTTATATTAACCTTGTATGGGCTGGTTAGCCCTCTTTTTTGTTCAACCTTTTTCCTATGCAGCGGTCAATCTTGGGGTGGGGTTGCGGGAAGTGGGAAACTGAGGTGTGGGGCTTAGTGAAGTGGTATATACGAAACGCCGCATGAAGTCCGCAGCCGACGATCAAGCACTGAGCAAGAAGGATCGATGATCGACGACCGAGTCGAGGTCCACTAACACCCCCTGTTGAGGATATCTAATCAGATGAGGAATCTGCGTGAGAAGAATCCATAGAAAGAACATTACGGAAAGTAATTTCTCCTTTTCTTTGTCTTTTGTGTGGGACGAGGGGGAGTATCCTCTGTTGACTGGGCCAAATATTTTGCTAGTCATAGAGTTGATTAAGGAAAATAAGTGGGGCCACTTGGAGATAGTGGGGGGGGCATACGAGCGCTCAGGACTGGTAGTGGGTCTAGGAAGTTTAGGCAACTGAAGACCCCCCTCATCCAAGAAATAAAAAATTAGTGGAGGGGTGCTGAGGGACAAGAGGGTGAAAGAGGGTGTTAGTAGTGAAAGTAAAGAATGGAATTTTGAATGAGCCAGAGCTTAAAAGGGCTTGGGTGTAGATTGGTTGCTAAGTTATGTTGTTGGGAGCGTAATTCCTTGAATTTGGGATACTCTAGGTGAGCTGTTACTGATTAGTTGTTTCCTGCATCAGGGGGATCGATTGGTCCTAAGATGAGTGACTTTTGAGCAGAATATTGGGACAGCAAATTCTGAAGGCATGGAAGGAAATTGAAAAGTGGTGGGTGGTTAATGGGGCGGAGAGGTAGGAATGTATGAGCTATATAATAAGGGGCTGACACATGGCTGGAGAGAGAATGTTTTAATGTAGGTTAGGAAATTAACAAGGCCACAGTGCATTGCAATGTCTGTGAGGAGGAGAAGAAAATATGTTGGCTTTGTGGAGGTGGTAGGGACTTTTATGTGCAGCGCACCCTCGGCTCGTTTTTCGGAAGTGTGAAAATGTGGGAGGGAATTCTGACAAGAAGAAAATTGGAGCCCTGAGTGGAGCAAGCGATATGATGTGAAAAACTGCAGAAGATTACCAGGTAGGTTGTGCTGTTCTGGGAGAAGGAGGAAGTTGGAGTCCCATTGTAGTTTTACTCTGATGAACAGGCACAGGGTTAGGGTTACAAGCCTCTGGTATATTTGTTAGACGTTTTCAACATTGTTAAATAACAAATGGTGGACAGTGGGGTAAATGGAGGTGCAGGGTACATTTGTTGTTCAATGGATTGCATTCTCCCACATTTTCTTCATCTTGATAGATAGCTATCCAGTGTCAGCTGCTAGGAAGATTTTTTGACAGTGGGCGTAGTGCTGCTTGATGTCGACGACTACCTTGTATACAGGCACACCATTACCTCGATCAGACGTGACATTGGTTGTAGTATAAAAGGATGCACTACTTTCCCATATCTCCGTTCTTTTTTTGTACGTGCTCAGTACATTATTTGGATCATGCCCGTTTTCAATCTCATAGATGTCTATCGGGCATAAACCGTCCATGTTCAGTCAAACTCCAAGATGTCCCTCAAAGACTTGCACACTCTGTGTGTGGTGTCTTGGATTAGGGCACGACACAGAACAATGTGTTTCCTGCCTTTCGATGAACCCAAAAGCAGTGAGGGAACGCTCAGCTAAGCTGGCGCTTGGCAGACCACTGTCTAAATCATCGCCAAAATCGCTTCCGTGCTCAGTGGAGCTGGATGCTGAGGATCCGACACCCGAAAAACATTGAGAGGGATGATGCCATCAACAATGAAAGAAGCTTTTGCACACTCATAGCGAAACGCACCACTCCTCATCGTCATCTTCGCTGAAGAAAGACTAGTCGAACAATAAGGATAAGATGTACCCGGCAAAGGGTTTGTCTAGGGAGGAGTGGGAGGATTTTAAGACCCAAATTCTCAGTCTTCGAGAAGGCCTCGGCTGGTACGGCTTCCAGGTCGACGCCACAGATAGATTTGGCTCCAACTGTGCCCGGTCCGTACTGCACAAACAAAACCAAGGAGGTTTGAACGCCCTCTAGCGAGACCAAGCAGTAAAAAACACCTGCGCTGAAGCTGTCTGCTGCCCCCTCGGGCCAAGAGGCTTCTCAAGAAGCCCTGCAAGATCAAAGCTTTGTACCATACTTGCGTTCTGTATTCTTCGACTAGATGCAGTCAATATTCGACGAGGAGGGCGACCAGATTCCATTCAGGCTCCATGGGGGAGGGGATGCAGCCTTGGATCTGTTGCCTGATTTTTTTTTTTTTTTTTTTTGGGTGGACCAGGGTGGGTTGCTTCAACTGGCATAGGGTCTCCACGTGGCCAGTGCACTCGAAACATCTCTGGATGGGAAATTTCAACAGCTCAACCCATATGCACACCTTATTCACAATACCGCAAGGCGGTCGAGAAGGTCGGCGTGGTCTTGGAGCTCAGTGATCCATCAAAGCCAGTGTCGCAGTATGACCTGACCAACATACTCGAGCAAGGGCTGCCAAGAGAACTGGCTTTATCGTTCAGTGCGGCGATAGCCAATCTGTTCATCACCTTGTGGAAGTGTCCATGCTCCACACCGGCACTCAATACAGAACTTTAAAAAAGTATAAGCTGGAGATAGGCTACATGCCATTATTGATGTCCCACCCGAACTCAGAGGGGTCAGTGCTACAGACTGCGACTGTCCCGTCCAGGCCCTCGACATCAAACTTTCCCAATGAAAGGGATTCAAAGAAGGTTGACGCCTGGCAGAAAATGGCTTTCCTCCGGGAGTGTGGCCCATAATGATATGATATGGCATTTATAGCGCACCTATACACAAGTGTTTCATGGCGTGACGAGGCAAGGGAGGGGGAACAGAGAGAAGACAGAGGCCGCGATCTTACTAGGGCAGGTGAAAATGAGATTGCGCAGGGGAGGGTGGAGGGGGAAAGGTGTGGGGGAAGGGGAGGGGGCAGTGCAGTACATAGGATAACAGTAACAATAAATAAAACAATAAATAAAAAGTGCAGCCAGCTGGTGGCAGGTGCAAAGGTAAGTGCAGACATCAGGTGTCAAGTGCTGGTAGGGGGCTGTAGGGATAGAGAAACAGCCCCCAAGTGCAAGGGCTGCCAGGGGGGCAGTGTAGGTGTGCAACTGGTGGGGAGGGGACCTGGGCCTGAGATCAGAGGGTAGCCAGGTAACCAGTGCAGTTTCACTTTCAGACCGGTGATCAGCAGGGGAGAGGAGGAGAGAAAGCAGAAGCAAAGAGGAAGGTCTTGAGGTGCTTCAGGAACCAGAGATTGTTCTCCTCAAGTTTCAGAGCGGCAGGGAGGCTGTTCCAGAGGGAGGCCTCAGCCGAAGAAAGAGATCTACCACCAACTCAGTGTTTGAAGAAGCGACTGACCCTGAGGGAGTTGGAGGCGGTTGAGCGAAGAGCTCGGGAAGGAAGATATTTAGTAAGAGAGAGTTGAAGGTATTGAGGCCCCAAGCCCCAGAAGGCCTTATGGACAATGTATAGGGTTTTGAACTTGATCCTTGCCGCCAGCGGGAGCCAGTGCAGAGATTTCTGTCCTGGAGAGATACAATCCCTCACCTTGAGGCAAAGGACAAATCTTGCAGTCCTGTTTTGGATGAGTTGCAGAGGGCAGAGAGTAGAGGCAGGCAGATTTAGAAAGAGGCTGTTGCAGTAGTCCGGCCTAGAGAGAACCAGTTCTCTGGAAATAGTGAGCTTCTGGGGGAAGGAAAGGAAGAATACCTCTGAGGAGGTACAGATGGTAGTGTGACTTCTTAGAGATGTGAGTAGAGAAGGAGAGTGTGGAATCGAAGATGACCCCGAGGTTTTTAGCCTCACTGGTGGGAGGAGGAGGGCCAAGAGAGGCCGGCCAGAGAGTGACTGGAAAGGAGGGAGCAGGTGTGCCGATGAAGAGAATCTTGTGTGTCTAATCTCATGCGGCTAAGGACTTGTGTGCCTTCTCCATGTTTTCCCACATCGTCTGGAGTACTTTCTCTGAGTCAGCTGACCACCTCCCAGAGAAGTCAAAGCTGGTTTCCTGGACATAGTAGCCGACAGCAAAGAAATGGCCCGCCAAGGGCACCAATCAGAGTTGGATGCAGCTAATTGCATGGGTCATGCCATTGCCACCACCACGTTCTTGTGCAGCTCGGCATATCTGAGGGGCTCTGGCCTTTTGCCTGAATGTTCAAGCAAAATTGCTCGACATGGCCGACGCGTCCCTGGAAAAGTTTAAGGGCTCTAAGCTCACGGCCAAGTCATTGGGACTGGTGGTGCAGCATCAGCCCCTGTGGCAGGAGTTTGCTTTTGGGTACAGCGGACTGGGCCACCTCCCCCAGAAATGCACAAGTGCAGATTCCCATGGCCTGATAAAGCTAGAAAAGGGGTGAGACAGTCGCTGACTGCAATAGCTCCAACATCCAGGGCGCCTCAGAAACCTCTTTGAGGTCTCCCATCATATTTCACCAGTTGGAGGAAGAATCTCTGGATTCTTGGGCAAATGGTGGGAGATGACATCCGATTTCTGGCCCCTCCCAACTGATCGAGTAGGGTATTGCCTCCTATTTGCTTCTGCCTCCTATTTGTTAAAAGACCCCCACTCTGACAGCCGGAGTGGGAGCTACTGGAAGAAACGCAGGCCCTTTCTTTTGAAGGGAGCAGTGGAGGCAATTCAAGCCACATGGCGATAGGCTCAGGCTGGTACTCCTGATAGTTCCTGGTTCCCAAGAACTGGGTGGCATCCATCCCATCCTGGACCTCAGAGTTTAACAAGTTCCTGAGGAGGGACACATTGAGGATGGTGACATTGAGGTCAATTCTCCAGACTCTGTAATTCCAGGACTGGCTGGTGTCGCTAGAGCTTCAGAATACCTATTTTCCTGTGCCAATCCACATGTAGCACAGGCGGTTCTTGAGGTTCGTCATTGGGGAGCACATTACCAATTCAAAGTGCTCCTTTTTCCCTTGACCTCCGCTCTCAGGGTTTTTACCAAGCTGATGGCAGTAGTTGCGGACTACCATAGTAGAGCCAGCATCTTTGTGTTCCCATACTTGGATGATTGGCTTATCTGGGCAGGGTTGCCGGAATAAGTTTTGAGAAATCTCAAGGTCACCTATTCACTGCTGCACGGCTAGGGTTAAAGAGGAGAGTGTCACCAATGTGGCACAGATGGTCTGTCCTTCACAGATATCCAGCAGGCTACCTGCATGGGCTTTCTTGCGCCTACTGGGCCTCATGGCATCCTGTATTTTCAAGGTGCCACAGGTGAGTCTCTGGATGAGATCCCTTCAGTGGCTTCTCAGGGGCTAGTGGCTGCAGTACTACGGCCAGATGTCGGATGTGCTCCAAGTGTTGAGGTCCGTAGCAGACGCACCTGACCTGGTGGAGCGACAGTGCAAACATGTTAGCGGGAGAACCTTTCTGGGTACCATGGCCAGAAGAGCAGGTGGCCACGGGCGCCTCGCTGAAGGTCTGGGGTAGCCCGTTGCGGCCCTCTCAGGATCAGAGGCCAATGGTTTTAGGAGGAGAAATGTTGCCACATAAGTCTGCTGGAACTGCAAGCAGTCAGACTGGCACTGACAGTTTTTGCGTCTGCTTTGCAGGTGAAACATGTCCTGGTGTTACCAGACAACACGCTGACTATGCACTACCGCACCAAGCAGGGAGGCGTGAGATCACTAACCCTGTGCAGGGAGGCCATGCATTTATGGACTGGATGCTAGAAAACAACATCTGAGCCTTTTTCAGTGGAGTGAGCTTTCAACCTCCATTAAGCATTCCCGCCGATACCAGTCCTCCCTTGGTTTCTCAGGAGGTTGCAGAGATTCAGGGCTCACCTGATCCTGATTGCCCCAGATTGGGCGAGGCAAATGTGGTACCCAGATCTCCTGAAACTGGCTGTATGCCCACCTATGGCTTCCTTGGAGGCCGGACCTTTTGTCACAGTCCCGGACCCTCTCAACCTACATGCTTGGCGTTTGAGAGGTTGAGGTACGGAGACTTGGACTTTGATGAAGAGGTGCTAGTGGTGCTGTTGGCTGCGCGCAGACCTTCCACTAGGTCCCTGTATGCATGCAGATGGAAAAGCTTTGTGGCCGGGTGCAAGGCGAGAGGGTTGGACCCGATGTCATGTCCGGAGTTTTTGTTGGCCCTCGCCAAATCAGGTGTGCAAGTATGCATGGTGAAGGGGTATCTTGACACACAGGGCACACATATGGCCAATAACATCTTCACTAGGGATCCAAACATCCCTATCTTTGACTTTGCTCCCATCTCTGAGGTGGAGCTTGCTTCTGTTATTGATAAACTCAAAGCTACTAATTGCACAGGGGATCCATGTGCTTCCACCATTATTAAAACATGCCCCCCAGGCTGGTACAGGCTAGATGTAAATTTGTCAATGCTTCACCACGTGCCCGACTGAGCCTGATCAGCTCGCATCAACGTTCAAACCCAGGTCTGATGTCAGCCTACCAAGAACTGAATTCAGGTACTGTGACACTGAACTGCCCCCACAGTCCATTTGGGCCCTAGAGACTGGATAGGTCACAATGGCTCCTGCTTTCAACCCAATAACCTTTTTATGGTAGTACCTTACCTACCACCCTTGGAACAACACTACTGGAATAGTGCTACTATCTCCAGTCAGTTGCATCTTCTCTGTTCTTTCCTTTTGGGTGGGTTTATTGTATAGTAACCTCTTTTCGTTCTACTTGCAGATGGTGTGTTTTATTAAAGTGTTTACATCTGTATAGAACCTTGATTATAGAACTTTGATTGGACATTTCCTTTTTTTGGACTGTTACTGGGTTGTTGGGGTCACTACTGGTTCACCTTCATACCACTCTGAAGAGTATATCCTGCCCTCAGCCTGCGTTACCGCAATAGGTGAAGGAGGTATTTCTCTGGATTGTCCCTGTTTTACCTTTATGATTGCATTGTGTTTGGTTTATAGAACTCGGAGGGCTGAGTGGGCTGTTTACCCCCTACTCCTCCGAGGCAGAATCCAATTTCTCACAGTGCCCTACATTTGGTTATGGGTAGCCAATAGCAGAGATGGAAGATGGGTACTTGTTGACTACCTGTTAAAGGAGAAGTCTAACTCTAAAATGATAGGAGATATTATGCAAGAATGTTTCAAGTTTGCTGTAATAGAGAGGTTAATGCACCTTTTATGTGGGAGGGAAGTTTAAGGCAAACTTACAAGAGGAGTTGATTGAAGTGGCAGCCGAAAAGGAGGATAGGAAGATGAGAAGCTACTTTGAGGGAAGATATTAGAGATATGCATTGAAAAATAGAGGAGGTGTAGGTGATGGAGCCTCGCTCGTGAAAGGCGGTACTCTGTGCCTTCTTTGCTCATGAAACTGAATGGAAACTGAGATTTCTAATGGATTTCCTTCTCCCACAGATTCCTCATCTGTGATCTTCTATTATCCACTCCTGAAACCTTTCCACCTCCACAGGGCTCAGCATTGCTCTGCATCTGCTTCCCCCGACGCCTCTATGCACCTGTTGGGGAGAACTCTCATTCAATGGCTAATTTTCCTTACCTATAGAGTCCCCCAGCAGCGTTGCTGGATTTGAAGGGTTTGTTTCTTTCTCCTGCTAAGAGTGAGGCTCTTTTTCCCACTCTTAGGTAGATTGCTATGTGTGTTTTAGGCTATTTTTGTACTCGTGGTCAATGGGGTTTTTCATACCCTCATAGGTATCATCTTTTTACATGTGTGTTACACAGCACCCTCATAGTGACCCCCAAACATAGACTCCATACCCTGGGACTGACTACTGTCTCCCAGGGCATGTAAAGTCCCCATTGACTTTACTAGTGAACCCTTATGAACAAAACCAGTACAACCCATCTTACTATGGAAGTACTGGGAAGGGTTAATAGTTTTTCCCTGGTGTTCATTTTCGAGAGGGTATCGTACAGTCCCTCTCTCAAATGTTTCTGGCTGGTGGCAGTGGTTACTACCAAAAATATTCAACCTCAAATATTTCCCTATGGGATTTTCCCATTGTTCGAGGCTACCACTTTTACTGTCGGCCTCTAACATGCCGCCGGTTTATTTGTATACGATCTTTACTCCGGTAGGTTTTATTTTCCAGATCTTTTATAATAATTCTTTCTCGTGTCTTTCTCTGAGATCCTAACCCAGGTCGGGGATCCTTTGTTCGTCCTTTTGGCGGGCTTCTGCCAAGAAGCCCTCCTTTCAGTGCCACTGAGTCTGGGGTAGACCCATTGTGTGGGAGGGGGAGTAGGCCCCCTGGACAGGGTTGCCTAAGCAACCCAAGTCGCACTCTGCCCTGATAGGCTGGAAGGTCTCCCGCCAGGATGACCACTTCACTGTGTGAGTGACAGCTAGGCTGTATGAATGGGGGTTTTGCTGCATAAAAGCAGGGTCCTGAGGACTGGAAGAGCAATACGTTGCCACTGGAACTAAGAAGCCAAAGAGGAGAGAAGCCAAAAACATCTGCAACGACTGAACCACCGGTGAAGCCCTGCTGCAGCGTCTCACCACTTTTCTCCACACGACGAGAGGAGATCTTCATCTGAAAGAGCCTTCTTCCCTTGAGCTGGTGGGGCCAACCAGTTTGCCAAGCGCATCGCCAGTACCCTGTACTCGGAGGCTGGAGAGCCAGGCATCAGTCCACCCGGACCGCGATTTAAAGGAGCGTACTTTTTATTAGTCGGGCAGCACCGCGGCTGGTTTCATCCCTGGGTAGGACAGTAACTCGAACCTTCCTCTACGACGAGAGCCTCTCTTCCTCTGCTGGATCCCCCGAACTGCAGGAACTACCAGGAACAACCGCCACCGCAGGAGCCACTTCTTTGTATTAAAAGGTACATTGTTCCGCCAGGCCGCCCTTTCTTCGCGGTAGAGCTAAAGGTGTTTTAAATCCTTTACCTACCTGTTGGGTTAGCCTCCCCTCTCTTAACATGGTCTTTCACCTTCTGCATCCACCTTTTTCAAAATCGTTAATCAAAGAATTGACTGCAGCTACAAGAACATTTTGCTCCTGGGCCCTTGCCCTGTACCACTGACTCTGGCACATGCCTACTGACTCTGGCTAAATTTGTTAGAACTGCCTTCTCTAGATTGCTTCTCAACTAGAACTGTGTTTGTGCACCTACTTCTTATAACCACCCTTTCCTTCCCACTTTAAAAACTTGTGAAATGCCATTTTGCTCAGTTTTCGTTTAAGTAGTTTCTATACTGATGCACTGCCTTGCTTATGGGAAGTGTTGCTGGGGTGTGTAAGGAAATATTTCTGTATAACTTTTGCTTTTCCTCCCTTGTGAGAAATTGCTAGAGTGCCATTTGTGTTTGGTTTGCACTGTGTCGTTTTGCTCAGTTTTCACTCTTGCGCAAACTTGTCTACAATTTAACTAGAGAGTTGTGTACTTTCTTGACCTAATTTAACTTGCTTGATAACTGTGATAGATGTGTTTAACTAGAAGTGTATAAAATAAATAGATATATTCGTTTTGCTACAAAGCTTTGGTCAGTGTTTCCTTGTCCCATAGTACTGAAGACCTATTGTGTAAACCCTGAATACTGCTCCTCTCAGTCTTGAGATAAGTCTGACTGCTCAGCCACAGCTACCAACTAAATCTTTGTGATACGGACTGATACGAATATTGCTCTCACCTGTACTCTTAATCTTCTGTAGTGCTCCCTCTTGCTCTTCCAGTCCGCAGGACCCTGCTTTTATGCAAAAACATTCCCATTCATACAGCCTAGCTGTCACTCACACAGTGGAGTTGTCATCTTGTCGGGAGACCCTCCAGCCTATCAGGATAGAGTGCGACATGGGTTGCCGAGGCAACCCTGTCCAGGGGTCTTACTCCCCCTCCCACACAATGGACCCACGACCGACTCAGTGGCGCTGGAAGGAGGGCTTCTGGGCAGAAGCCCGCCAAACGGACGAACAAAGGATCCCCCACCTGGGTTAGGATTGTAGAGAAAGACACGAGAAAGAAAGAAGTTATATAAAAGTTCTGGCAAATAAAACCTACCAGAGCAAAGTTAATATTAAAATGCACCAGCGGTATGTTAGAGGCTGTCAGAAAAAGTGGTAGCCTCGAACAATGGGAAAATCCCATAGAGAAATATTTGCGGTCGAATATTAAAGGTAGTAACCACTGCCACCAGCCAGAAACTTTTGAGAGAGGGACTTAAGGGTACCTTCTCGAAAATGAACATAGGGGGAAAACTATTAACCCTTTCCAGTACCTCCATAGTAAGATGGGTTGTACTGGTTTAGTTCATAAATATTGACTAGTAAATTCAATTGGGACTTTACATGCCCTGGGAGACTGTAGTCAGTCCCAGGGTATGGAGTCTATGTTTGGGGGTCGCTACGACACCCCTGTGTCACTGCACGGAGGGTGCTGTGTAACACATGTGAATAAAGATGGTTCCTATGGAGGTGAGAAAAACCCCATAGACATTAAACACAAAAATAGCCTAGAAAACATATAGCAAAAAGGCCGAAGCGTGGGAAAAAGAGTCTCACTCTTAGCAGGTAAAAAGTAACAAACCCCTCAAATCCAGCAAAGCTGCTGGGGGATTCTATATGTAAGGAAAATTAGCCATTGAATGAGAATTCTCCCTAACAGAGACAGATAAAGTCAATAGGCCTGCGCCAGTGTCAAAGGGAGCAGGGCTCTGTTGCCGAGGATCACACGATTAGAACAGTTTGAGATTAACGTTGCCAGGAGTACTGGATATTATCAAAGGGAAGCAAAAGTTATAAGAGGGAAGGAAGAAAGGACAAGCCTTCAGCAAGGAAAAGGGTTCAGCCCGATTCCTCAAGGTCGGACGGAGAGAACGACCAAATGGACATAGTACCTTATTCGAATGAAGAAAGCTGGTGCTACGGCAGTTGTTCTGGGTAGTTCCTGCAGACACATGGTTCCTGAAGCATCAGTCGTGGGGACAACAAAGAGGACGTCTGGAGTGATCTGCACTACCCAGAGATCTGCACTTTACTACGGTCACATTTCTTCCTGCGGGTACGCTTTTCTTTCGTAAGACCGAACTGTCATTGCTGTCAAAAAGTGAGCGCTTCTTAACCCCCGGTAACGTCTTTTGTTTCGCAACACTGGTCTGTCAAATCCTAATGTACTTACCTTGAATTGACCTGAACCAAAGGAATTGGTTGTGTGTAGTATATTTAGAGTGGGGTTTTGTTTAATAGAAGTGAAGTGTTTTGTTTGTGAACAGATGGTTTAAAAATAAATGTACATATGTCTTTAACCGGAAATCTTGAGTCAGTGTTTGTTTGAGTCACGGTAATATCGTACCATATCGTTAGATTTGACATAACTTCGAGCAGGGGGGGAGGGGTTGCACTTATTATTAAATCGCACTTTAAAACATGGGAATGCAAGAATGACCCTGTACAGGGTGCTGAACTTCTAAGGTTTAAAGTGTCCATCAATGTCGAAACAACCATGAATGTTGTGTTATTATACAGAGCTCCCTCAACCGATTCCAATTTTGCAGCATCTCTTAATAGCTCTCTATTGGTTTTTCTTAAACCAAAAACGAAATTACTTCTAGTGGGTGACTTTAATTTGTGGTTAGGATGCGCTACGGATGTGTCAGCCAAGAATATGTTAACTATCCTCGATTCTCTCGAAATGTCTCAACATATTCGAGTTCCAACTCATATCAAGGGACACACCCTGGATTGGGTTTTGACTCTGAATCTCAGTCTTATTGATCAAGAGGTGCTCGCATGCCCCTGGTCAGATCATTCTTGCATTTATTTTTCAATTCAGATGGACTATTACGAAAAGAGAGCTCCTCCTCTTAAAATTCCCATCTTGTCACGCAACCGTAGGAAGCTAAACCTCACACACATGGCAGAATGGGCTGTCTCTCTTAATGAGCAGATTAGCAGTACGGATAATCTAGACGAAATGTCTCTCACCTTCTCTGAAGCGCTGGGTTCTATAACAGAGACCTTAGCACCACTGAAAACCAAACTGGTACCCGCAGAGGTACGTAATTCATGGTTTAGCAAGGAGCTTCAGTTACTTAAATCAAAGAAAATTAAATTGTTACATATCTGGCGAAAAAATAAAAAATGCATAGACCTGGTCGCCTATAAAAAAGCTGCCAAGGCATACAAAACAGCAATCTACTCTGCCAAGAAGGAATCCTTTGACACCAGGATTGCAGAGGCTAAGTCTAATAGCTGTGAATTGTTTAAAATCCTAAAAGAACAGGCTCATGCACCTAGTCCTACTCAAGCCACCTTCAGTAAAGATGAGGCATGATGTACAGAGATACAATCCACCCTATCCAATAAATTGATCAAAATTAGAGAAGGTATTGAGGTTAAGAAACTTAATCTTTCGACTCAGTTATCAGAGAACAGCCCTCAGACCCCTATTAGTAAACCAGTGGAGCAAGCTGCGTTTTGCTTCCAACCTATTTCAGAGCAAGACTTGTACAAGATAATTTCCAATCTAAAATCCACAAGTTGTAAAGGGGATCCCTGCTCCTCGATCATAATCAAAGAGTGTTCTCCGGTCCTCATTCCAGCCCTAACCAAGTTCGTCAATGCATCCCTAGCAGCTAATAAAGTCCCGGATAACATAAAAAAAGCATGGATTACTCCATTGCTAAAAAAAACCAACCTTTGCCCTCTCACCGCCTCCAACTACAGGCCTATTACTAACACCCTGTTCCTGTTAAAAATCTTGGATAGGGTGGCCTATAACCAGATTGCTAGCTATCTGGAACAAAATTAAATTTATCATAAACTTCAATCAGGGTTCCGTTTGAATCACAGAACAGAAACAGCTCTATTGGCACTCAAGTCTCATCTCTCACAGAGAATGGATGGTGGTCATATTTCCCTTCTCATGATATTAGATTTGTCGGCTGCCTTTGACCTGGTGGACCATAACATTCTGTCCACCAGGCTAAGACAGAATGCCAATTTCTTGGATGAAGCAGTTAATTGGGTCATATCTTTTTTGAAGAATAGGCTAAATAGAGTGACCAGCGACTTTGCAGAAGCAGAACCAAACATACTTATGTATGGGGTCTCTCAAGGGACTTGCGTGTCGCCTTGCTTCTATAATATATTTATGATTCCCTTTTTCCAGATGCTCCAGAACGAGGGGATTGTATTTGCAAATTATGCGGATGACACTCAATGTGTCATCCCCATATCTGGTTCCCTTGTTGAAGATGAGGCAAGAATGAACAATATTTATAAGAAAATTCAGGACTGGATGGTACTCAATGGCCTAGCTTTGAATAGCGCAAAGACCAAGCTTCTAATCATTGGCTCAGAGGCCAAACTAGACAAACTAGGGCCTAGCTATAAATCGCTCATTATTGATGATTGCCGCATTGAGGTCATGAGCAAGGTGAAAACCTTAGGCATTTACTTGGACAAAAACCTTAGCATGCACGCCCAAGTGAATAACTTGGTCTCTTCCGCTTCCTATTTTCTCAAATTGTTTCGATGTCTGAGACCTTTTATATCGGAAGCCAACGCAGAAACATTGGCAAGGGCCATAATCAGCTCTAAGACCGACTACTGCTGCAGCCTTCTCATAGGGCTACCGATATCTGACATCCACCGGTTGCAAGTCATTCAGAATGGAGCAGTTCGGTTAGTCAAAGGCCTAGCAAGAAGAGACCATGTGTCAGAGGCCCGGCACAGCCTCCATTGGTTGCCGGTTAAGGCCAGAATTATGTTTAGATTGCTTCTTATCACCCAGAAATGCATACATGGAGTTATGCAACTATATCTAAAAGAACTAGTTTCAGTAAAAAATAACACCCGTACCCTTCGCTCTGATGAAACAAACATGTTGGCCATCCCATGGGTAAAAACCAAAAAATCCAGAGATTCAGCTTTCTTCTCAGCAGCTCCCCTTAATTGGAATTCATTGTCTGTTACATTGAGGAACACCACCTCGGTAGAAATCTTTAAAAAAGGGCTTAAAACTGCGCTTTTCTCATAGGTCGGATTCGCTTCCTGATTACTCGCCCCGCTTATGAACCTTTTTGTGTCTAACTGGGTTCGTCTCTCCT
The DNA here is from genome assembly GCF_040938575.1 of Ambystoma mexicanum. NCBI lineage: Eukaryota > Metazoa > Chordata > Amphibia > Caudata > Ambystomatidae > Ambystoma > Ambystoma mexicanum. The sequence continues at coordinate 204,174,200 of NC_090939.1, forward strand.
GTCCGTCGTCTTTTAGTTTGTTTTTGTGAGTGTTTTGTTTTGAAGCGCCCTTAAGCCCTCGGGTACCTGGTGCGCTATATAAATATTAAGCATAAACATAATTGTAGTCCTTTGTGTAATCCCTATTACTGCTCCTTTGCTCTTGAGATAAGTCTGGCTGCTCAGCCATCGCTACCACTTTACTGCGTAGTACAGGCTTGTACCAAAGGTGAAATTGTACTACCACTTGTAGACTTAATTGTCTGTAGTGTTCCCTAAGGATACTGAAGATGATTCTGCTAACACTTAAACATGGACCTGCCCTTGCAGAAGTTCAAAATGTTTAAGCCAGCTCTGAAAGCTTAGTCTCTTTTTGGGGGAGACTTGTTCCCTGGATCTGAAGGACGCATACTTACATGTCCCGATCTGGCAGCCTAATCGAACGTTCCTCTGATTTCGGGGCATGGGACAGCACTTCCAATACAAGGTGCTGCCCTTTGTGCTCAACTCGGCACCAATAGTTTTCACGAGGCTCATGAATGCAGTGGCACCCCTGCTCAGATCAGAGGGCCACCATGTATATCTGTACCTCGATGACTGGCTAGTCAGTGCACAGTCACCGGAGCAGGTCAGGAGCACAACTTGCAAGCTCATGAGCACTTCATATGACAAAAATACGTCCACTTTATAATGTCCAAAAGTCACAGCTTCCGCCTGCACAAACCCTAGTGTTTTTAGGACTCTTGTGGGACACACAGAGGCAGATGATATTCCCCCAGAGGGTAAAAGCTAGTGGCAATCAAGGCAGCAGTGGGCTTCTTCCTCAGCAGTTATAACACAATAAGGGAAGAATACCCCAAGTAAAATTTGGCAGAAACAACATTAGTCATGTTAACCCAGAAAATGGCCCTAAAAAGGGAGCAAATGCTGTGTCCAACGGGTGGTGCCCCAAGGGTCAAAGTGCATGCAATGAAGAAAACAGGATAGATGGAAGTTCTAACTACCACTACCTAAGGTCCCTCTAGTGCTAGATGACGCTGGTGTGCTGCTTATCTAAAAGTAGACAGAATACAGAATGGAATTAATTACCACAATGCTAGTATGCACCCTGAAAGCAATCAATGATAGAGGACTGGGGACCGTCTCCTGTTGGAACAGCAACAGTAAACACGCTGCATAAGAAATGCAGAATGAAAGAGTGACCGGCAGTTATAAAATCAGTGACCCCCCCTTTTAGTACCATCAGCACTCATTAGATCACAACTACACGTCATTAAAATGGTATTATTGCCATAAGTAGACTGATCTAATGTGCTTGTTTTCCAAACACTGATTTTATGACTTCCTGTCACTTTTTCACTCCGCATTTCTTATGCAGCGTGTTTAATGTTGCTTTTCCAACAACAGACGGTTACCGGGAATACATATGCGATCACTTTTTGACATTAATGACAGTTCAGTCTTACTAAAGATACGCGTATCCGCGGGAAGAAATGTTACCAGAGTTAAAAAACACACTTAGCACCTGAGTTAACACAAGAGAGTTGGGGACAAAAATCATAGGCAATACTTTTGTCAAGGCAGACAGAATCAGACAACACTTGCTGATAGAAAAATAAGTCAATAGGCCTGCACCAGTGTCAAGTGGAACCGGTTTCCAGTTGTCAAGGATCACACAGACAGTTCACGATTCAAGGTTGCCAGGAGTACTTGGATATTGTCAACAGAGGAAGCAAACGTTAAAAGAGGGAAGGAAGACTAGGGCAAGCCTTGGATGAGGAGAAAAGGGTTCACCCTAGTTCCTCGAAGCTGGACACAGTACCTTATTCTTTGAAGAAGCTGGTGCCACTGGTAGTTTCCTGCAGACTCATGGTCCCTGGAGCTTCAGTCGTGGGGACAAGGACGACATCTGGAGTGATCTACATTACCCAGGGATGAGGCCAGAAGCAGCGACGATGAATAAAAGGTGCGCTCCTTTAAAACAGGAGAGGCTCCACCGATGGCTATCCGGACCACAACAGCAGTGTGCATTGATTTCGACCAAGAAGAGGATCCTCTGCCTGTGGAAGATTAGCTGTTCGATCCCACCAGGCTCAAGGGAAGAAGACTCCGGACTGGATCTTCTCTTGTCGTTGAAGGGTAGATAGCTCAGGACTGCTGCAGGGCTTCACCGGGACTCGGTAATTGCAGCAGCCATCTTCTTCTCCACTTCTCTTCATTTCTTTGCAGTTCCAGTGGCGACTCTAACTTCCAGTCCAAGAGTCCTGCCTTTTATGCCAAAATCCCCCATTCACACAGCATGGCTGTCAATCACTCAGCAAGGGGGGTTGTCTGGCCCCGGCAACCACCTCAGCCAATCAACACAAAGTGCGACTCGGGTCTCCAAGGAGACCCTGTGCAGGGGGTGACAAAATCCCTCCCTCACATTCAGCCCACCTAGACACCCAGACGCCAAATGAGGGCTATTGGACAGAAGCCCGCCAAAGGTCGGCGGACAAAGGAGGCAAACCTGGTTTGCCGCTCAAAGTAAAACACAAGAAGGACCTTAACAAAAAGAAATGGCGATAACGCCTAACGGGAGTCAAAATAAAAAGTATTTGATCAAGCGGTTTTAGGTTCGATGCTAATACAATAGCCTAAAACAGTACCATATAGTATAATCGCGGTAGAAAAGTTAGGGTAGGTACCACTGCCACCAGCCAAGTGTCAGTGTTAAGAGAGTAAAATAAAGCTCAGAGAGGCACAGACAAAAGGGAGTAGGAATTAATCCCTTCCAATACTCCATGTAAGATGGGGTGTATTGGGTCTGCAGTTTAAATGACTACATGAAGTAAATGGCAACTTTACCTGTTTCTGGTGGACAGTAGTCAGCCCCAGAAAAATGGAGTCAGTGGGAAGTCTCAAAGACAACCCTGTGTCACTGCACTGAAGGTGCTGTGTAACACACTCAAAAAGTGGGGCTCATGGAGTGGTGTAGCTCCAGAGCCCAAGATCACACAAACAGTAGAAATACACATGGCAAAACACATGTAAGAGTGGGAAAAAGGCTCACACTCTTACCAGGTGGAAAGAATAAACCACAGAAATCCAGCAAAGCTGCTGAGGGACTCACTAGGTGAGGGAAATTAGCCATAAATGAGAATTCTCCCTAACATGTGCCAAAGTCTCTTTGCCATTCAAAGTCTCTTATTTCAGAGTGTCTGATACAACACGACAAAACATTAAAGTTCCTTCCTTCTAAGGATTTTCACTTATACAATTTCTTGTGTGATTTACTGTTCACCCCGTGTCCCACTCTGCCGGACTCAGACCCACTTTAACACAAAACCTTCAATTGGTCTCCCTCTGCCGGGCTCGGACCAGATTCATGCACTTTTCCAAACTTTCTCTATTTCATCAAAATTGAAGACTATCGACTATACGCAGGATTTTGCTTGCACCGTCGCAGGACCACTTCATTTCACATTTATTTCCTTCTTTTTCAGTTGGTCTCCCTCTGCCAGGCGTGGACCAAATGAATCTACTTTTGCCACTTTTCAGCTGGATACCTTACAGAGACCTTCGATTGAGCCCCACATTGTGCCGAACCACTCTGTCAAAGGTATTGTAGCTTGGTTTAAAGTTCAATCACTCATCAGCAGTTCAACTTCACTTGCGTCTCTTATCACACGTGTTTTAACAATGATCCTTCCAGCGCTCGCCATACAATGTTGCTGCTAGCCACCTTGGCTTCAACACAAACCGGTCTTGTATCGGTATCCCCAATTCACCAGCTGTGTGGATTTCACTGAAGCTGCTTTGTCCTTGAAGTCAAGGACAGTACCACGGTAGCTGGTGATTCTCCCTGCCTTGGTTATTGACGCGGGAGGACCCCGGGTATCTCTGACACACAATGCAGGATTCTACAGCCTGGTATACTGGTCTTACGTGTTCTTTATTCTTTTTTTTTTTTTATTGATTCAGCTGATTATAATCAACTTTTCCATTCATAAAAACATAAGATCAAAATACACTTGATAAAATTGCATTGGTACAAAATTATCCAATCATCTGCGTCGTATACATGAATAATCGTCACAAAATATTCATAATGCTACCAAACAATAAAAAGTGCAAAGTGAGAGGATGGAAAAAAGGAGAGACAGAAACAAGTCATATGTACACCTGCTACACTATGCACAATAATAATTCAGAAAATCAATTTATCGTAATTAGTTCAGACAGAAAAATTTCAACATTTATGTTGCAGATCGATGCATTTTCCAAGTAAAGACAGCTCATTAATATTCATCATTATTCAATCGCAATGCATGCAAACATTTCATTGTTGTAATTCTTAGTGAAATTTTTTGTTAGTGCAAAAAATGGATTGCCCAAAAATATCTGCTTCAAAGATTTTTGGGTGTTTTCAAGTGTCTTTCAAAGTATGAGCAATATTGCTTATTTAAACTAAGGCATTCAGAGATGAGATGTTTCAAAGTTTCAGATTGGGCCGTTTGTTGGCAAAAACAACAGAAGTTGAGTTCTTGTTTTCCGACCAGACAAAACCTTGTTGATAGGCCACAAATGTAATCTTAGCCGCTGACTTTCACTTCTCAACATGGGAGATAGACATTTGGCTAGATAGCCTTCTACTGTGTGAATACTTTTATTAACAAAAGGATTATTTTTAAAATCTTTGTAAGTCATACATTTCTGTCATGTTTTAATCCAGTCATAGTGCAGAAATGTCTTTTTGGCACGGGAGGGGTTTTCTAGCAAAAGATCAATTGATATGTTAGCTGTATCAAGTGACTTAATGACAGTTCTTTTCCAGACCTGAGTGAATCTGTGATTTGATAAGCATACATATTCGGCAAGGATCTGCAAAAGTTGATTGGTATTGGAATTTAGTAAACATTTTCTAAAAAGCATACATAACTTCCAAATGTACAAACAATACAATGAAGACATTCCCATCTCATGTCTAATTAAAGCCATTGGTGTCGACTTGGGTAAACATAAGAGCTCCGTTTCCAAAATGTGCCCTCTAATTTAAGCCAGAAAATCACAGGAAAAACAGGCTTAGTTTCGAGGGGATTGGGTCCTCCGACATATTCCATATCTATGACAGTAATCACCACAGCTGTGCTGATTACTGTCATAGATATGGAATACGTCGTCGGACCATCCCATCAAAAGAACGTTACCAGGTAAGAGAGTAACTTGTTCTTCTGCACCATATATCATTTGAAAGGCCGCTTTCTGATTGAAATATCTGAGTAAGGCGTACATGAAAACTTGCCATATTTGGCGTGGATCACTTAGCTTGAGAGATGGCAATACACATTTTAGACTTGATAGAGGCCAAATAAGGAGTGCCTGACACCTGGTCATTTGCGTTCATTCCTAAATAAATGTACTCGTGTACAAGTTTCAGCGGTGAATCAAGCAGTGTCAAAGTTGAAGGTTTTGTCTTGGATCGAGAGGCAGAACAACACATGATTTTGATTTTAGCCAAGTTGATGTGTAGCAGATTTTCAAGCGTGTAGCTTTCTAAGGCGTCTAACATCCTCTGTAGGCCCTTGGGGGGTTTTCGGCATCAACACCAGGTCATCTGCGTAGAATAACCATCGAATTAGAAGCAAACCCAATTTTGTCGCTTCAGTGAGTAGATGTATAAAATAGTTTTTTTAGATCTGCAATGAAGAAGTGAAAGAGGGCCGAAGCGAGGATGCATCCCTGCTTCAGCCCTCTGTACGTTGGAATGGAAGCGGCGATCGTGCCATCAAGGGTTAGGCAGACTTGGATGGAGGTGTCGAAGTGTAATAGCTTCAACAAGGATGTTACGGATGGCGGATTCCTGGCTGTGGCAAGTTTAGACTTAGAAACAGTCGAATGCGGCACGAAAGGCCAGATAGAGAGGTTGATGTGTCACAAACTCAATTTTTATCCCTGAAATAGTCATCGGGTTGATAGCTGTGCCCATACCAGCAATAAGGGGTCGCGACTTGAGGATTTTCTGGTCCATTCGTTGAAGTCTCTAAGAATGAATCGTGCAAAGATTTTACTAGGTGCATTGAGTAAGGCGATTGGCCTATAGTTCGATGGTGATTATCTCCTTTTTTATAAATGGGTACAGACAATCATAGATTTTAACCATGAAGATAGAAGAGACCTAGTTGTTATCACGTAACTAACAATGTCATATAAGATTGCTGCCCAGGCTTCAGGGTGACCTTTGAACACAATGTTGCTCAATCCATCAGGGCCTGGCACTCTATCAACTAGACTTCTGTATGTAAAAAATGATGTTTTCTTTGGTGATGTGGAGATAAAAATGGCTTGTGTTGTTGCAACTGCAAACACAGCGTTTACTTTCGAAACTGCGAGTTCGAATTTGAGACTTGAATGGTCAGAGAGATATGCACTGCACCCATATGGATGAGGATTAACTAATGTGAAAATCCTCCCTCAGTTTTTCAGCGAAACAGCACGAGACCGCCCGTTGGAGGCCCTGTGCCCATCTTGATTTCATCCGAGTTTAGGAAGAAACCAGGAGGTTGCAGCAACATGCTTATGATTACCCTCCCTAATTAAGTTCGGGACCTGGTGGGACTGGCATATTTCGAAATTCCAGTATATGTTTGAGGACTTATCCACAGAGCCTTGAGCATACCCACCTGTGAAAAACAGGATCAAGACCACATTCTTTGTGTTCTTAGAAGCTATCTCAAGGTCGAAGTGACAAATAAAGTTTTGTTCCTCCTGAAGAAAGTTCTGTACTAAATCTGTAGAACTGAAACATGTCGAGGCAAAAGACTAGTAATGATTAGTACTAGTTATATGGGTGTTTTCTTTATCGATTTGAAACCCGCGAGGGATTATTGTCTCACCTGTATATGTTGTAGTAAATTTTCAGGTGGCTCGTGGGAAAAGTTGTAATTGTTGCCGGCAAGGCAAATAGAAGGGAAAAATAATGCTGCCACTGATGGTCTGTGACCCCATTAATTTGCGTAGATGCTGGAGTAATGTGATTAGTGCCATTGAGCAATTTCCATGCGTCAGCGGAGGACTTTAATGTAATCGTGGCCAGCATGAGCTCTCCATCTTGTTGGTACAGATGAGCACTGCAGGCTCTTACCCAGTTCCGATACTTCGTTTTTAGCTGCCTCATCACTTGCGTTCTTTCTGTTGGACAAAGATGTATGCTGGATCTTTTAGCTTTGCGAAATTCCGCTTTTCTATTATGAAGTTTCGGATCATAGGAGCGTTTTTGTTTGTAATAATAATAATAATAATAATAATAATAATAATTAGGCTTTTATATAGCGCTACAAACCCTCAGGTATCCGAGCGCTGCTTATTATTACCCACGGTGTGTGGTGCTCATTTATCGACCTCGGAAGGATGAAAGGCTGAGTTTGGCCCCGCCGGGATTCGAACCTGCGTTAACAGGCTCTGCACGGGTGTCAAAGCGAGCGCTCTACTCGCTGTGCCACTTGACCGGCTAAAATATGTAGATCATATTGGAAGTTTTGACTGGGTGTAGAGCCAACAATTGTAAAGCAGCCACAGGTGTGCCCATGTGACTCTCAAACTCCTCCGGGAAGTGTTGATTGTGAGTGATGCAGTCTTGAAGTTGTTTCAACATGGTGTTTGTCCATCGAAAACTGTTTTTCCCTCCATTGATGGATAGTTGACCTGGCTACACAGATCTAGGAAGGACATTATCGATTTAATTTCATGTCCATGTTAATTCTAGCCTGTCATGGTCGCTCTTCACCTGCTTGATGACTTCTAAACTTGTGGCTTGGGCAACAGTTGACTGATTGACGTAAATAGTCAATTATCGAATTGTGCGCGCCACTGGAGCCTGTAGATTGGGCCGGAGAATCCCCAGGTTAAGCTCCATTTGTAATTACGAGAAGGTTTGCTCTCATTAAAGCAGACCACCTTGTGATAACATAGGTTATTTATAACGTGCTTAATACCCAGAGGTTTCTAAGCGCGGACCCGGGGATCGAACCTGTGGTGCTTCGTGTCTTGTTTCCAAGGCGAACATGTTGCCCGTGAGCTATCCTCCCGAGACATGGTCAGAGGGTCAGATTGTCAAGATGGGAAGAGTCACCCAAGAGATGTAAATTCAAATCTCCAACTAAAATGGTTGTCGTGATGGAAGGATTACTAGCAACCACATTTAGAATCATATCTACGTCCGCAATAAATGTTTTGTCTGTGATTCTCGCATGGTTGATAAGCACAATTTGCTTGGAACCATGTCTAGTCTTAACTAGCTGTAAGTATTGATTTGGGCAAGCCCATGCTTCAATGGAGAAACCAGACGGGATTCTAGGTGCCGCCAAGAGGCCAGCGAATGGCCTGCCTTTTAAATAGCTTGCCGTAGCAAGGACTGCAATCTGATATCCATACCCTACAGGAGTGGAGTAGCCACGTTTCCTGTAGGGTGACGCGGTCGAAGGTATTCAGACCATTTTGTGTGCCATTCATGAGATGCACATATCCTCTGGTGTTCCAGCTTGCCAAGGATGAGCATGTTTGTCGGCTTGGATTGTTATGCTTCCAGACTGAGTCGATTCGGCGTCTGAAATGGTGGTGCTCTTCTCATCTCAAGATGTTGTAATGGAAGCGATGGGACTTCAAACAGGTGACTGACAATGAGTCTAAAGCTGGTCGAGGTCCGTTGAGAACTCCAAGGGCAGCACTCAAAGACTCAAGCGACGAATCCTGCATGAGTTCAAAGCCCAATTCGAGTAGCTCTCTCTTGGCTTTCCATATAGCATTTAAAACCACCCCGACTGAATAATTAGTCTGACCACAGATAAATTGTTAGGTTCCACAAATTCAACTTGATTGATGTCTAGTAAGGCTTCGTCTTCCAGACTAGGAAATTCACTGAAGATGTTGAGCACGCTTGCCCTGTTTAAGTCGTAAGCCAACTAGGGAGGTGGTCTGCATTTCATAAGAAGGCGATGATGGTATGGATGTTGATGGTGCAAATCCATATCACGCTGAGGGGAGGATTTGACTGTTCTGATGAGACTTGTCAACGGAGCAGTATTAGACTCAGGACGACCCTGTGGTGCTTCTTGGAATTGGGGTCTTGAGAGGCACATGTTGATGACCAGATACGACTGATCGTGGGGCTGGCATAAATGTGATGCATTTGGTTTCCCTCTTCTTGCCGGGTGGATTGTACTGAGTCGACAGATAGAAGTCAACTGATTTCTGGATTTCCATCTGGCGTTGCTCTAAGCTTGATGGTTGTAGAGCTCCTAAGGGCATGCAAGCATTATAAAGGGGCTCTGTCATGAGGGAGTGCATTATAGAATTACACTTTGAAGGTTCTTTATTAGAAGGAAGTATAATTCTTGTATTATTGTAAGTGTTGTCTGTTTTGGAATTTGTTAGTTTCGCATACTTTTTACGTACTGCTGCACTTGCGATCACACTTTGGGTTTTGGGGAGAAAAATAGCTTGTAGAAATTATTTGGAGAATGATGTAGTTTGCAAACATTGCATTTTTAAGTTTTTAGAATTTGTTTCTTGTGAAAGAGGTTTAGGGGTTTCCCTTTTGGCTTAGGTGTCGCAACTTGAGTAAAGATGTTATAAGACTGTTTGGGGGAGATCTTCAAGAGCCTCCTCATCATCCTGTTCTCGAGGCTTAATAATATGATCAAAGGTGGGTACAGCTGCAACAATCGGTCAAGCCATATGTTGAGCTTCCACACAAATTAAATCAGAGCACCCAGACACGGCTGGAAGAGATGTGGTCAAGATGGTTCTGTCTGGTGTAGAGGGAGGGTTTAAAGTCTTAAGTTTAGCGGGCTCCATTATAATTTTACGCTGTAGGATTTTCTTGTCCAAAAGTTCAAAAAGCTTGAATATTGAAGTTAACGCTGTGTTCATGGCGATTAAGGTAACCGCCAAATATGGACTTGCTGGATGTGTCACGACTGATGCTGGTTGAGAGCTGATAGAAGAAACTGGTTTGTGTGTTGTGGGGTGAGAATAAGATATTGAGGAAACAGATGAGTTATGTATGGAATGTTCAAACATGATGGGAGTCTGTTATAGGTTATGTGTGTCGCGGAAGGGAGAACCACCGGAACGTGCTCACTTGGAATGCATTGGCGTGTGGTCCTGCTGATTACTGGGATCTGTTGACTGATCACTAACAATCGAGAGCGGTTCAACAACCTGCAAATGTATTGCATTGTTCTGCTCTGTTGCTCAAATCAAGGACGAAGAATCTATATTTTCTGAATTGGCCATGCCCGACAGTGGCTTGGTGAAGATACTGGGTGCCAAAGTAAGGCCGAACATTAGGAGCCTGAATTGTTTGTGTGCTGACCCACTAAACATCTCATGTACATCTTGTGCTTGGGGTGGATGGGGACATGGAAATAGGCATCTGGGGCTCCAGGGACGCCAATCAGTTCTCTAGCTGGTGGCCATAGATAACCTGGGTCAAGGTGACCATCTTGAATTTGTCCTTGCACAGGTACAAGTTCAAAGGCCTCAGATCCGGGATGGGGCACAGGCCGCTTCGTCCTTATCCGGAACCAGAAAGAAAAGGGAATACCAGCCCTTGCCACATTCTGAAATGGGGCACCAGTTCTATGGCACCTTTCACTAGAAGTGTAAAAACATACTACAACAGGCTAGGGCCATGAGGCAGTGATAGGAGGATGGTCTGGAAGGTGTTGAATAAAAGAGTGACAACAACCATGAGTTACAACCTGCAAGGTCCAAGCACCTTAAGTGGTATGATGCCACTTCTCGATATACAGGGTCATTTCCTTCCCACCTAAGTGAAAATTCCTCATCACAGAGGTGTCGCTCACAGGGCCGCTGTGGGAACCATCGAGGCAGCAATACCAACTCTTTGTGCTCCATGACATCTGCCCTGGCACTTGCTTTCACCAACCTTGGGCCTATTTGACTGTAGGCATGGATGCCTCACTGAAGGGATGGGGCCCTTACAAATTGTATCTGATAGTGCGGGGCCTTTGGTCTTTGACGGAAGCAAGGGAAAAAATAAATTTGCTGGAGCTGCGGGCTAGTAATCTGGCCCTGATTACTTCAGTTCTGTCTGTGAGGGCAAATGTGTGTTGGTCCTGGCAGACAGCACGGTGGCCATGCAATATCAACACACAAGGTGGTGTGTGGGATTAGTGCCTCTGTGCAGAGAAGTAATGCAACTTTGATTCTGGACTCTGCTGAACAATATGTGCGATGGCGGCCCATCCTGCTGGGACAGAACATCATAGCATATGATCTGAGAAGACAGACTTTTACCTCCCATAAATGGGGGCTCGGACATGAAGTTCTATTAGGAAACCTTGGCCCTTTGGGTGACACCACAGGTAGACCAGCGCTTCCAGTATGGAACAGAAGTGTAAGTTCTTCTGCTCCAGGGAATTTACTCTTGGGATTGCTCTGGTGGGCGCGTAGGTTGTCGAATCGAACTTCGATCTCTGCATGCTCTCATGGATCCTTGCCATTCCACTCCTCAAGAAACTATGGCTGTTCATGTCCATATTAATTATAATCACTCTGGACTGGGTTTGTCACTATAAAGGATTACCTGGCACCCATTTGGACCTCCGCGCGTGGCTCTTATTTCACATTTTTTGAGTTTTTGCAACCATTTCACCCCATGCCAGTTTGTTCCGGCTTGGGACTTGAATTTAGTCTCGTCTTTCTTGATGGGTGCTGTCTTTGACCCCCTGCATTCATGTTAGTTAAGAGAGCTCATCCTTAAAGGGATTTTCCAAGTAGCCATCACTTCTGCAAGACATTCTAGTAAGCTTCAGGCATAATTTGGCTTTCAGAGTGACACTGTCCTGCATCCCAAAGGTGGTCTCGGATTTCCATCAACCTCAGAAGAACCATCTTTCTGTGTCTTTTTTCCTTTGCCTCATTTCAGCAAGGTTGAGGAGTGATTCCATATGCTGGACCTGGTGCAGACCCTTAGCTTCTATGTCTCTTGGATGAATTGATGTCGGGAAAGGTGACCAGTTTTTTGTAGGTTATGCTGGTGTCAGTTTTGGCAGGGCTGTTAAACAGAACCTGTCGAGGGGGATCATCCTCTGCATCTCGGAATGCTATGATCCGGCTGGGAAAGGTGTATTTGAGGCTCTGGGGGCTCATTCAACCATAGGCCTCGCTTCCACCTCTTCCCTGCAGAGGAGGGTCCATGTCTTAGATGCCTCCCAAGTGACCATGTGGACTTTTGATGCACACGTTTACCAAACATAATTACTTGGATTCCATTTCAGGGCAGGATGCTCGGTTGGGTAGAGCATTCCTCCAATTTTTTCTAGTCTGTTGTATCCTCTTGCTCTCCCACCTCCTCCAAATCTGAATATTGCTTTTTAGAAACATGTGTCCTACCTCAAATCGTCCTGTAGCTTCTTTATTCACCTTCTATGTCAAATACGTCTGTATTTGTCAGAAGCCCATAGAGCAACTATTGCAGCAGCTATAGTGAACACCAATTTAGACTACTGATATGATATGGCATTTATAACGCGCCTATACGCGAGTGTTTAATACTGCAATAGCCTTCTGATAGGAACCTCTAAAGGTAACATCAGTAGTCTTCAAACCATACAGAATGGAGCTGTACGGGCTGTTTGTGGACTGAGTCGGCAATCTCATATTACAGAACATTAAAAAAAAAAATGCCCTGGTTCGCTATTGAGCAACCACGAATCTCCTTGAAGAAACTAGGCAGAGCAAATTTTGCCTCTTGGGCTCCGAAAAGTTGGAATATGATTCTACTCTACCTGAAACAATGTGCAACACTACAACAGTTTAGAAAACTGTCTTAAGACGTTACTCTTTGATGCTTAAAGTCAAGCACAAGCATGCGAAAATCTGGGCATTTTTTTAAGGACTCTGTCATTCGCCATTTCAAGCGACGTTTTCGCTTATCCTGTTTTTTTTTTTTGTCGTCTTTTTTGTGAGCGCCTTGAGACCTTTGGGTGAGTGTTGCGCTATATAAAAACGTATTTAGTCTGTCTATATTAGATGAGAATTTAATGGGAAGAAGTAATCCATTAAAAGAACAAATTACTTGCCTCTTATTTATGTTCTTTTCAATGGATGTTCCTCCCACAGATTCCTCATCGCCCCTTCAAACCTGCCCCTCTGGTGAATAGCTGTTCATCTCATCTATTCTGTGGTCCCTCAGCGAGTGAGTGCTAGGGAAAAAGGTGGAACTGAGGTAATGGGGCGCTGAGGATCTAAATACCTGCCCTGACGTCATGTCTGGTGTGGGGCTCACAGAGCAGATGCAGAACCACACTCCGCCCGACCCTGTGATGACGACTACATTCCTGAAGACAGCTGTGCTGGAGACAGAATATCATAAATGAGGAATCCGTGGGAGGAACATCCCTAAGAAAGAATATTACCGAGAAGTAAGTAATTTGTTATTCCATAAAATGAAGCATCTAGAAGAGTGAATTATATATATCCTGGAGAAAAATGGGATGGGCCAAAGTGTAAGACTACTGCTGTGTTACGATTCCAAATGTCTAACACCTTTGATTTGTGTTTCTTAAACTATCTTTATCCTCATTGGAGTGTTGTAACTTTGAAACCTCTTAGTGTTATTTGCACACTCTAAACGCTTATCAGAATACTTACTTATTTTAGCTGTTTATTATAGCAAAATTATCTTCTGTATCTTATCTTTGTTTGATCTCATTTTTTAAAGGCGGATTTCTGCACTTGTATGGGAGACCAGATGTATTGAATATAATGCTACAACTTTTAATGAACCTGAAAGTACCATTGCAAAGTCGGCAAGCAAAATCACGAAGATTCTTTTGCAATTCATCAAGTAAGAACAATTCTAGTATCTCCTGTGCACGAATTACTGTATATTAATCACAGCTAACATATTCTTATTTTATAGGATGTGTATATACGATGCGTGACCTGCATTGCCTAGATTTCTCCTTATTTGTTTTTCCTAACCTAATTCCTACCATCTTAAGCACCGTCTTAGAGAGTTGCTCCTGATGGGTACTATACCACACTGTCACAGATTTCTTCCCGATACTTGCCTTTTTATACTTTACTACGTATATGGTTGTATTTATTGAATCTTTTCCTGCCATGAAGCAGGACTTTATGAAATCTTTCATAACCTTGGAAAGCCATGTTTTTAATTGTCAGCATTCTCCCACAGATTCCTAATCTTTAGATATATTCTAGCTGGCAGCAGCTGGCACCAGAAACCTTTCGCAGCAGAGGGCGTCATGTGCCTCAGCGTTCACTCTCTCCGGTGGATCACTCTTTGACTCCGGAAATGACGGTGCCAAAAGTACACATAGGGCACATAAGTCCCAGTGGCCTCGGATGCTTTTTCTGAATGCTCAACACACTGCATCAGGAATGTTTAGCCTCCTCTGAGAATTTTTATCTGCATCGCACTTATTTTTAGAACTTCTCGCTGTGTCTGGTTAATCCAAAGCTTCTGGGTTCAAGTGCTGCAAGTAGCTGCACGTCAAAGATGTTGCTTACTAACTCCCATGCGATCTGCGTTTGGTGTTTAGGAATGGAGCACGATGTCTCATACTGTGTTTTAAATAAGGCAGTGAACCCCAATGGCATCAGGGAGTGAGCAGCCAAACTCGCTATTCCCTCTAGAAACCCCATTCATCAGTGGAGGGAAAGGTTTCTGAGCTCCCCATCCCTGAAAGAGTCTTTCAAAGAAAGAGACGGAAGAAAGAAAAACATCACAAACTGCTCCATTCCAGGAGTGATTCTTGCCACTCCCCTCCTCTTCACCCAACAAGAAAAAGCACTGATTGCGTCTGAATGAGAGGAACCGCGAGTCCTCCATCTTCTTTATAAAAAAAAGTTGATGTCCAATAACTGCTATGCAGGAAGGGGAATATTTCAGGCAAAAAATGCTATATATTTTCTGGAAGGCTGCAACTAGTTCCACCTTGACACTGATGAGTAAACAAGGTCTCGCCATGCCAGTGTAGGCCAACAGAACACCAAAAAACAGCACCCGTATGCCAAAATGCTGGAACCCGTCCCAAAGAAGAGTGAAGCTTGAAGATTTGTCAACATCAAGGGAAATAGCCCATGTCCCCTCCGACCCAACTGTTTTGAAGCAAGGTAGTGTCTGTCCCTCCACTGTTTGTAGTATATCTGCCAGCAGGCTCTACACGTTGCCAGACCTCAACATTGCCGAAGCATCCCCATATGACCACCCGAATGCGGTCTTTCAATATATGTTCCAGAAAGTGATAAAATCCTTTGAAACCCACCTAACAGTGCAAGCAAATTCATAATTTAGACAAAGGTCCACACAGGAAACTGTCTTGCCTTTCTGTCTGACTGTGCTGACCCGATTATTACATTATGGCAAATCCTTTGCATGGCATCGGCAGCAAGGCTCTCCCAAAAAATGATAAAACGGCCTCACCGGGCCTAATATACATATCAAGGCCCACCACCCTGGACAGCCTGGTGGTTCAGGCAGCTACAGTGGCACTGGGAATTCCATGTTTTCCATCTCTGCCTCCGAACAGTGAAATATAAAAACTGGACACATTTGGCAAGAAGATCGTGGGGTCAGGGTGCCTTTAAGGCAAGACAATAAAAACCTCTTCCAGGCTTATAAAATATACACAGTCTCTAAAAGATAATGTTGAAAGCAGCGAGCCACTTGCTTGAACACATGACCCTGGATAATTTGAAAGAAATAGTTGAGGACGGAAGCTGGAAGTGCACCAGGTGCTGCAAACGGGGCTAGACATGGCAGACTGCATGGCCCGTGCTCGGAGACAGTACCAGTACTTTGCATCTATTCATGGTTGAGGACCTCTGGCTTTGCTGCAGACGTACACGCCAAGGTGCTCCATATGCCCTTTCATGATGAACAGGTCTGTTTGATGTCTGTTAGGATCAATTTTCAGAAACAACCCTGTGTGGGATTCTGAGAGGCCAACCTATTGTGCTGAACTGGAGACACTGATGTCTATCCAAACGCAGTCATGGTAGAGTAGCAGAAGAATGCATATTAGACTCGGGAGGGTGTGAGAGTGAGTCAGAAGAGTACACACATTTACAATTATGTATTTGGTCTTTAAGATAAAATCTAAGCAAGGAAACCTTCAGTTAGGTATCATCATACAACTACTATCATATACATACAATCACCATTGGGGGCTTCTACTAATGTAACAACGCTTTACCTTAGAAGCAGTAATGCAATAGTTAGCAAAGTTAGAAGCAACACTGTACATAATGCATTGACGCAATAAATGTACATATAGGACATTGGGGCCAGTATATGTTGAGGTGCAGACCACATGACCTTAGTTCCTTTTTTCCATGCACTCTGCTCGTTTAGGAACCCTGATTCTTAGAAATGTTCTTGTTCTTTCGATGTTATGCCAAATCCATCAAAGTTTTCAGCGTTTAAACCCTGTGTCGACTGCGGATGTCAGATGTCTGCCTTGGTTCCTCATATAATCGGTCTTTATTGCCTCGTTGAGGGCCCCGACATGCTTGAGTTTTCGTGTTCATTTGATGCACTCTAAGGTGCATTGTGAATGGTAAGCAAAGCTGTTCACCTTCCTACATAAAGAGAAGGGTGACATACGTACTTTATCAAGGTCGCCCTCTGCTTATTGTTGAACTGAAGAATGGTCCCCAGTGTGCAAGGACAAAAAGAAGCAGACGTGCTATTCACCCATCAGTTCTTCAAAGCACCATTATTCAATGGATTGCTTTTCTCCCACAGATTCCTCATCTGATAGATATCTTGACACGCTGCTGTGAGGAACAAGACCGAGTCTTCGACTCTGCATTTTGAATAAATTCGTCCCTTTTTCCTAAACTGCGAATAAGTCAGTTCCCCAGATTTCTGGCTTTAAAAGGTGCACCGACTGCCATTTCAAAATGACGATGACTGACCTGCACAACATTTGTCTGTGGTGTCTGGGTAGGGGATGTGAGTCGTGCTCCAAGATGTACTCGAAGTCCATATGCGAGCGGGCATCAAACTCGCCTTGGGCTGACCGTCTCTGAAATCCCTGCCGCGGTCGATCGTCCGGTCCTCCGAGGCCGAGACTGAAGGGCCCACCCCCGAAAAAGATAACGAAAAGCATCATCGGTAGGCCAAAAAGCAGTCGCACTCGAGGAGCCGCTCTTCCTCATCTTCATTGCATAAGAAAAAGAGGCGCCACCGACACAAGTCCAGCTTGTCATCGGAAAAAGTTAAGGACCACTCAAGAGGAGTGGGAAGATTTCAAGAGCTAAATGCTGCCTATGTTTAAGACACAGGCTGCTGCAGGTGGTGCATGTGCGCCCTCCGAACAGCCGGGCTCAGCTGCAAAAGTGGCATTCGGCACTCCCGACCCCATTGTCGATGGAGCCAGAGAAGCCTTCCGGCTCAACGCTGAAACGGGCGCTGAAGCCATCGATGCCCGGTCCTTCTTGAGAGCGCCGAGAGGCTGACGTTCCAACATCGGTGGTGCTCGAACCCCAATCGGCGCTGACGACCATTCTGTCAATGGAGACACATCTTTTGCCCCTCTTTCCAGGTCTGGATTCTTCGAATTCATGGCGTCTATCTTCAGCGTCGACCTGCGTGGTAACCAAGGGGACATAGATCCCATACATAAACGGTCGGGTAGCGTTGATTCTTTCCGACAAGCAGACAGACCTGTTAGTACTGGCCTAAAGGCTCCACAGTGCCAGTGGTCTGGACATGTCTCCAGATGTAGAACTTCAGCAAGGTCAGCTCTACACTCACACCCATGCTAAGTTCAGGGCCCTGGTGGCAAGGGTAGTAGACAACCTAGGTCTGAAGTCCACGTCAGTGCCTACTCGGGACTAGGAACTGACGGACATATACGATGAGGGTCCTATGACAGAATGTAACATGCCACTTAATCCAGCAATTGCGGATCCCCTAGCCTCCTTGTGGCAGCATCCCTGCTCCATTCCACCAGTCAACTCTACCTTTACGGCGCAGTACAGGCCAGCGAGAGCAGATCCATAATTTCTGGCTTCTCACCCTTATCCGGAAGGGCTTGTTGTGTAGGCAGCCACAATCACCACTTCTAATCTGCCCCAAGATAGAGAAGTTAAAAGGTTGGATGCAATGCCTACTGGCAGCATGGCATTGAAAACCACCAATGTAGCCTGTCCCCGAAGGTGAAATGCAGGATGGATTTTCACGGCTGGTGGAAGATGGTGGCCAAGCAGTCCTTGCTAACGGGTCTGAACGTGGCCGACTATGTTGGCCATTCCATGGGGTCGGATGATGGTCTTGAGGAGATCAGCATATCTCAAAACTTCTGGCTTCTCCTACCGTCCAGAATAGGCTACCGGACATGCCTTTTGAGGGAGAATTCCTTTTTGGCCAGAAAGCTGATGACTCTTTGGAAAGGTTAAAGGAGTCAAAATTAGCCGCAAAAATGCTGGGCCTAAGTGCGCTGCTGGCCAATCCTGCCACTAGCTTTAGCTCTTGAGGCAGAGGCTACAGGCGCAATGCGCCTTATGGCAGGAAGACGCAGCTCCCGCAAGCCAGGCAGGGGCAGAAGCATTTCTCGTGCCCCAGGATGGACAGAGCGGCTTCTAAAGGCTAGCAGGCAGCAGCGGTGTGGCTCCGCCCTCCAAGCTGCTTTGATTTCCCCTCCCACGATTTAGCGTTTGGTGGACAGTTGGCAGAGCATTGGCCAAGTGGCAGGAGATTAACTCAGATGCCTGGTCCCTGCAGTTTGTTCAGTGGGGTTATTGTCTCCCCTTCTTAAGAAAGCCATCGGACAGACCCCCACCACCTCCAATCGAAATGGGACAAGAGCTCCAGGCAAAACTGAGAGCCCTGTTGTTGAAGGGTGCTGTGGAACAGATACCTCCCAAACAGAGTGGATCGGATAGGTATTACCGGTCCCATTTCGATTCCGGACCGAATGGCTTTGAGCATGTTCTTGATGAAAGACAAATTCGGGATGGTGACGTTGAAAGAAATTCTCCATGCTCTCGAACTTCAGGACTGGCTGGCGTCAATGGGTCTGCAGGACACTTAATTCACATCTGCCGATACATCAGAAGCACAGGAAGTTCTGGGGGTTCCTCATAGGGGACAAGCACTATCAGTTTGAGGTGCTTCCCAATGGGTAGACCTCCGCTCCCAGGGTCTTCACCAAGCTCATGGTGGTAGTCGCGGCTCACCTCAGGAGATACGGGATCTATGTATTCCCATACCCGTATGAGTGGCTGAACCGAGGGAAGTCGGCGGGACAGGTCTGGTCTCATTTAGAGGGCACCTGTCTGCTACTGCACAAGCTGGGCTTCTCCCTGAACTTGAAGTCCCATTTGGTGCCAGTCCAGAGGCTCGTTCATCGGAGCAGCTCTAGACACCCGGTTAGGGAAGGCATTCCCTCCCGAGGAGAGAGTCAAAAGCATTGCACAGATGGTGGACTTGTTTCGGAACGGAGCAATCATACCAGCAGCTTCATTCCTCCGCCTCGTAGGTTTGATGTATTTTTCTGGTGCGCGAGGTCAGGCTGCGCATATCCCTTCAATGGCTTTTAAGATGCCGGTGGTCACAGTACCTCGGAGCACTCACGGATCCTCTCAAGGTGTCCAGCCAATTAGTTCACAACCTCAACTGGAGGACCGACCGCGGCAATCATTTAGCAGGGGAACCCTTCTGGCCTCCATGGGCTCAGGCCCGGGTGGTCATGGATGCATCTTTTAAGGGTTGGGCGCTTACTGCAATGATTTGCTGGTGAGTGGTGTTTTGATCAGCAACAGCAGGCAAGTGGCACATCAACAGGCTGGATTTGCGAGCCATCCGGCTAGCCCTGTGGGATTTCACCCCTGACTATTAAGGGAAACATGCCCTGATTCTGACAGACATTACGGTGTCCATGCACTACCTGAACAAGCAGGGTGGTGTGCGCTCCCTTCCTCTTTGAAGGGAGGTGATGCAGCTGTAGTTCTGGTTGCTGGAGAACCAAATCTCGGCCTCTGCAGTTCATCTGGTGGTGTGGAGAATGCTTTGGCGATGCTATGAACAGGCAGAGCACCGTCTTACACGAGTGGGAGGTGTACCAGGAAGTCCTAAAAGAGGTCTTCTCTCTCTGTGCAAGTGGATCTGTTTGCCACGTAGTTCAACAGGAAGTGCAAACTGTTTTGCTCGAGGAAATTCCCAGCGAATGGCACGCTGGGGGATATGTTTCTGGTGGATTGGACCTTTGCTCTCCACTACGCCTTTTCACTGATTCCTGTCATCCCCTGTCTTGAAGAAGTTTCATGCAACCATGATCTTGATCGCCCCAGACTGGGTGAGGAGAACTTGATACTCCGACCTCTTGGATCTCACCATCTGACTGCTTCACTGGTTGCCTCGGTGCCCGGATCTCCTGACCCAGTCGTTAGGTCGGGTACTTCACCCGAACCCACAGTCTGTCAATCTACATGCTTGCCTCTTGAGAGGATGATGTATGATGACTGCGACCTCTCTGAGGAGGTACTTGAGGCATTGCTGGATGCATGCAGACCTTCTACCAGATCTTTGAATGCATGTAGGTGGGGAAGATTTGAGGCAAGGTGCAGCGAACGCGAGATCTATCCCATCTCTTGCCCCACCCCTATGATGGAGTTCCTTCCATCAATGGCCTCAGCAGGCCTTCAGGTTACCACAGTCAAAGGATGTTTGGCGGCTTTGTCTGTGTTCAAAAGGTCCCCTGATCATGTTCTTTCTTTACGATCTCAATTATGGCCCAATTCCTGAAGGGCCTTGTGTGTATGTTTCCGCTCACTCCTTTTTTGTCCTCGATTGGGATTTAAATATAGCTCTGACATTCTTGATGGTGGCTCCTTTTGAACCCATGCATTCCTGTTTTTGTGGCCATCATCATTGAAGACTGCCTTCTTGGTTGCGATTACATCAACCAGGAGAGATGACGAGCTTCAGGCCTTGTGTTGCAAGCCCCCATTCTTACAGCCTTTTCTGGAAAATGTTTCCCTTAAAGTAAGGCCTGGCTTTCTTCCGAAAGTGGTGTCTGAATTCCACCTTTGTCAGTCCGTAGACCTACCGGTCTTCTACCCTCCACCACACCCCTCTGAGGAGGAGTGGTTACATCGCTTGGACCCCAAAAGAGCTTTGAGCTTTTACATCACTAGGATGTCCGAGTTCTGGAAATCTGAACAGCTGTTCATGGCCCATTCATTGTCCTGCAAAGGTCTCACTGTAAGGAAGCAATCTCTTATCGCGATGGATTCTTTGCATCACGGAATGCTACCAGTCTGCAGGCAGGGAGCTTCCTCCTGGCATCAGTGCACACTACACAAGAGGAGTTTCTGCTTCTATGGCCTTGCACAGGAGAGTTTGCATTAGGGACATTTGTTGTGCAGCCACATGGTCATCCTGCTCACCTCTGTGGTCCTAACTGCTAGGGGAGAAAAACAATCCATTGAAGGAGAAATTAATTGCTGTAATGTTCTTTATATGGATTCTTCTCCTGCAGATTTCCCTGTCACCCCCCCGACCCGATCCATCTCTGCTCAGAAAGTTATTACGGCTTGGCACATCTGTATAAGCGAAGGGATGCCTGGCGATAGCTCTGAGGTAATCGCTCCTATGTAGCTAGTTGCTTTCCTTTAAAAAAATAAAAAATAAAAAAAAAAGATATTTCTCATTTCCTACTTTTTGGGAGCTTTATTCCTAGAGAAGTCAGACTTCTCAGAAGAATTTTATGGTGAGTGTGATGCAGGAAATGCTTCTAGGGATATGTCCTCCTTGTCCTTATCTTACTGCTTCCCTGGTGTGTGTGTTTTCTGCACAGGAGTCCAGTTTCGACCCCTGGCAGTGCAGTTTTTATCTTTAGATTTTGGTGAATACCCATTGGATATCCCTATGGCACCCATGGGTAGGGGTACAACTTTCTACCCCCGGTGTGTGTTTTCGGGCACCTGTGTGTTGTCCCACAGAGCAGAGTATGGGTTGGTGGCAGCTACATGCTGATTTTGTAGGGACTTGTCACCCCCATTTTGGGACACCCAGGCCCTACCATAGAAATCAATGGATTCCTGAAGAAAGGCAAGATGGCCACTGTAAGTCTCATTGTTTTCTGCCTTCCCCTCTTGTTTCTCAAAGCCCTGACTCTTTTCCCTTTCCCTTATTGGATGTTGCATGGAAGGACCATGTACGGCTCTGGGGCTGCCCGTTGCCTACATGCTTGTATTGGGTACACCCTAGGGGTTGGAGCCGACTGAATGGAAAGAGTAGTCCACTCACATTCTGTGTTGTAGGTGTCTGGTTTGAGTTGTGTGTCGCAAAGCCTGTGGTCCTGGCTGAGCCAGCCCTGTCTGAAACTGAATTAGTGCAGTGTGTGCTCTGAAAGGCTGGGAGTTGTCCCCAATACACATCCATTCTTTTGGGTGTCTGTTTTTGGATGAATGGCCCGATTGCCTGTGAGCCTGATTAGGTGCTGCATGATGACTGCACTAGTGTGTGATTGGCTGACTGATCCTGAGTGAATTGGGGGGTGGGGAGGGAATTTGTGTATAGAGAAGATCCCTCACCTCTGTGTCAGAAGCTGGGCATTTTCCTGAGGGCGTATCCTGAATCCATCTAGAGGACGGTCTGATCAAGAGAGGACCTAGACAGGCAATTAGCAACGAGGAACATTGTGCAACTGCTGTTCTTCACCCAAAATGTCCTGGAAGCCAGTCCTGTATATCTGCCATCCAACAGAGGTATCTTTGTGGATCCTGAAGAAGAGTGACCGGCCATCTTGAGCCCAAGAAATCCACGAGTATCGTCCTTGGTCCGGAAGTTGTCTGTGTCCATTGGGAAGCCAGAATGCAGTCTATCTCCCAGAAGAGTTGTATCATGGCATAGTGCTGCTCGATGCCTAAAGCTTGCAAAGTTCAAAACAAATGAAGAAATCTTCTAAGTGGCACTGCAGACCGTCATCTGTCCACTTATCCACAGCTGAGGAAGTAGAGTATCGCTGCCTGCAGAGAAGTGCCTGCCAGTGGGTTTACCACCATTCTGCATCGAAGACCTGAGGGTCTAGACTTGGTGGCAGTGTGCAAGGCAGTCCAGTGCTCAGGTCCAACTCGCCAGACGTCATCCTGTCATCCATGTTGCGGCTGCAGCACCGAAGAATCAACTAGTGACAATCCGACGAAACCAGACACCTACTTCTGCCACTGCACCCGTCTCCAGCAAAGGTCATCAGCGAGAACCAAAGGGCTCACCCTCACCTCCCAAGCCTTGCCGAGGCCCACACTGAGTTTCAGCTTTGTGGGACATCCACAGACGGGTTAGTAACCCGACCAAGGAGACCACCGCGACAGACCTTTACTGCTGCCTTTCCGATACTGCTGCCTTTCTGACACTGCTTGGTTCCCTTCTCCTGCTCGTCAGACGACCCAGTGACTGCTTCTTCCAGAGAGGGGGTCCATCCTCATGGGGCATTGTCGAATGAAGCTGGGGGACTCAACCACTTCCCCTTCCAAAGTTACTGGGACGAGGAAGAAGGGGCTTCCTCCTGCAGGGGTCCACCCAGGGGTCTCAGATTAGTC
Source organism: Ambystoma mexicanum (assembly GCF_040938575.1). Lineage (NCBI taxonomy): Eukaryota > Metazoa > Chordata > Amphibia > Caudata > Ambystomatidae > Ambystoma > Ambystoma mexicanum. The sequence goes on from NC_090939.1 coordinate 204,197,765, forward strand.
TTGGGCCCGGCTCCTCTGATTTCCAGGTACTTTGAGGTGGTGGGACCTGTAAAGATAGAAGTAGATAATTAACAAACATAGAAGGACTGGGTATTAACATAAACGCTAAAGTTTAACTTATCTTTTCTTACAGGTTGGCCTGGTGGGGGGATTGCCACACAGAGTTGTATTTTTGCTCTAAAACGCATTCTGACAGTGTTGTGAAGTAATTGCTTACATTTCTACATTTGTGGTTTTGAAGTTAAACAATGCTTAGTAATTTAAGTGTATTTTATTACAATGAGTTGGTGCATCATTGCCAAAGCTACGAATAACTGTGGTACCACACAGTACTGTATATATTGTGTCGACTGTTGTATTAGTTTCCGAAGTACAAAGTGAGTCTTATTTATGTGTATATATTCATCTAAACCTAATCTATTTAATAAAAAAACTGTTGGCAGAAAACATAGTGTGTGGACATTCCATTGTGGGGGGTTGGGGAGTCACTGTACTTAAGAATCAGCCTGCATCACCTCCCTTGAGTCGCAGCCTTGGTTGTTCGTCCATTGCTACCCTTCGAGAGCCTTGGCTAGGGTGCCTCTGTGTCTCTACCCCAACCATATAGTGGGTAGTACCACAGGCACCTCCCTTCAGTCTTTACAGACTTGTTGGATCTTGTTGCTGTCTTTTAAGAGGCAAGTGGTATGGACACCTCGCCAGAAACAGAACCGCTCCCTGCTCCTACCCGGGTAAACCTTAGGCAGCTTATCAGCATCTGATTGCCAAGGTGGTCATATCTTGGGGATTGTCTGCCCCCTCCTAGCCCAAAGTGCGTTTCGAGGTGACTGATATTCTGGACGAGGGTCTACAGATAGAAACTCTACTGCTATTCAACCAACCGGTGACGGCACCAGTCCTTCATCTAGGATCCAACCCAGCCTCTGTTCTGACTGTAGACTGGGATCTGACCAAAAGGCACAGGCCAGCACCCTCAGACTCTGTTCCTGTCGGACATGCATCACTGGAAAATTAAGTTGTACAAGCTGCCTTGGCTAGTATAAAGTCTACATCTTTGTCCCCTGTCAGGGACAGCAATAGACTGTATACCTGGGGAAGGAAGGCTTTTGGCTGTACAAGCCTAGGACTAAAATGTATCAATGCCTCCTGTGCCCTTGCCAGTTTTCACTTGGGTCAGTCTGTCTTCTCTGAGGTGGCAACACATCCCAGGGGCAAAATGAGGGATTAGTTTGAGGTCCCTTGTAAAGGATGGCATAGAGAGACTCCCTCAGATCTTCCAATCAAGCCTGGACACTGCACACTGTGTGTCCAGAATGATGGCTCCCAGCACAGTACAGAATTGAAGCTCTTAAAAGAGAATGTCAGGTTTTGCCCCAGATGTCCAAGATAAACTTCTGGACATGCCCTTTGACAGCAACAACCTGTTAGATATGAAGGCCAATACATCTCTGCAGAAATTCCAGCCTTCAAAATCAACTGCAAACTCTCTGGTACTGGCAACCCAACAAAAATGTCCTGTGAGCCCTGTTTTGGCCCTTCACCTCTTCCTACAGGGGAATGGGTCATGCTCCCTCATGCACGCAGGTACAGTGTGGCACTACAGAGGTCAGGGTAGGGGTGCAAAGCCTCTGTGATTCAGATTTCCACCATCCCTCCACTTTGGGAGGCAGACTATCCCAATTTGGCAAAGAATGGATGCTTACCACTTCTGATGCCTAGTCCTTGCAGGTCATTCACCAGAGACACTATCTCCCATTTGTTCATCATCCTCCAGACAATCTGCCGGATGATGAGTTATTGCTTCCAGTATCTGCAGATTTTTTCTGGGGGGAAAAAAACGAATGGTAAATTTGTTAGAATTTCGGCTTTACGACAAAAATAAAATAACAGCTGAAAATTTCGAATACATTTTCCATAAAGCATTGTTGGTATAATAGTTAAAAAATTCTGAAAAAAGAGGAGGAGGCTGCTGCGCCGGATCCCATGCACGGAAGTGAAGTGAAGTGAACCGGCATCGCAGAGAGATGCAGGAGACGGCGGCACGCGAGGTGTGCCACCCACAGGCGAGTTTGGCAGTTGGGGGAAATGGGTTATCAGAAATTTTCAGGGGAGTGAAAGCCGAAAGTCATTTTTCGTTCAAATGACTTTCGTCTTTTTCTCCCTCGAACATTTCTAATTAGTTTAATTCACTGTAATCCCTTGCTTCCGGAACCTCCCCTTTGTCTTTGTCCCATCTTGGATTTGATTTCAACTTGTACTTTTACAATGACAGGTCTAAGATGGTCACTCTAGCCCTGATTATTCAGACCTTAGACTTGCAGAATTGACTGCTCTCCCTGGATCTCCAGGATGCATACTTCCATGTGCCCATCCACAGGAGGCACAGGAAGTACCCGAGATTGAAAGTGGGAAATTGCTGTTACTAATTCAAGGTCCTGCCATTCGGCCTTTCTTCTATACTAAGGGTTTTCACCAATCTGCTGGCGGTGGTAGCAGCTCATCTCAGAAGGGAGGACATACATGTGTGTCCCTATCTGGACATCTGACACGTCTAAGCTCGCGCCCCATACCAGTCGTCGGCTCACTTGTACCGGACGAGCAGCCTATTGGAAAGTTTAGGCTTCTCCCTGAATTTCAAGCTATCTCCGGGTTTGGTGTCCCAGGCCCTCCGGTTCGTCTGGGTGGTCTTGGGCATTCACCTGCGATGGGCCTTCCCGCACCAGGACCAAGTAGCAAACATCTCCAAGAAGGTACATGTCTTCCAACTACAGGACAAGGTTTCTGTCTCTGCTTTTCTGCGCTTGCTAGGTCTTATGGCCTCCTGCATCTTTGTAGTGCCATAAGCTCGGCAATGCATGAGATCGATTCAGTGGCTTCTCATGTGTCCATGGTTTCAGAGATGAATCTGAAACCTTCTTCAGGTCTCTGTGAAGGTGTCCAGAGATCTGGAATGGTGGTCACAGAGACACTGCCGGCTGAAAGGTGCGTCGTTTCAGCAATCCTGGCCATAACTGACCTTAGTCACTGATGCGTCCCTGAAAGGCTGGGCACTCATCTTCAAGATCTGATAGTGAGTGACCTTTGGTCTCCATTGGAATGCCAGGAGCACATACATTTGCTGGAGTTGAGAGCGATCAGGCAGGCCGTGGTCGCTTTCTTCCATACTGTACGAGGCAAGATTGTGTTATTACTGACAGACAACATGCACTACCTCAACAAACAGTGTGGTCTGGGCTTCTTGCCTCTGTGCAGAGATGCAATGTGATTGAGTTCCTGGGTTGTCGAGAACAGTCTCTCTAGCAACAGGTAATCTGGCCGGCATGCAGAACGTATTAGCGGAGCAGTCAGTCTTTGCCTCCTAAGAGTGGTAGCTGTGTCAGGAAGTTTGGGAGGCAGTGTTCTCCCATTGAGAGACACCTCAAATGAACCTCTTCGCTTCCAGTGTGAACAGGAAATGCAGGTAGTTCTGCTTGACAAGGAATTTGGGGGGGATGTTTTGCTGGTTCAGTAGGACTTTGACCTGCTCTGTGTTCCTGACTATCCCAGTCATACCGCTGGTTCTCACGAAACTACCCCTGTTCATTTCCACAATGTACTCCTATGTCCCATCATCTTTCTTCCATGCTGCGTGTGCGCCCCAGCGAAGGACGGGACAGGAAACATTTAGCCCTGCAGAAAGCATTTTCCCCCTGTAATTTTAGCGCACACATGGGCACAGTCGCTAGCTTCACTACGCCCTGCCCACCAGTGCCTCACCTCAGTCCTCTTTTTTTCCGTTCAGACGGGATCGAACCAACCCTGCACTAGTGCATGTGTTTGTGACTCAGTTGCAGTTTTTTCCTCAGCTTTTTCATTCATTTTTTTCACTGGTGCCTCGTTCCCCGTGGTATGTCGGTTGCGAGAGGTTTTACTCGGTGTGCCTCCTGCGACAGATCCTTCTCTGCGTCGGACACCCATTCACTCTGCTTAGAGTGTCTGGGGCCTGATCACCGAGGGGATTCTTGCAAGGCGTGTGACTCGCTCACTCGCAGATCTTTGAAAAGTCGGTTATCTGGGTGGAGTGAGATCTTCTTGCGGTCGCCTCCAGATCACCTCAGAAGCGTCACAGGACAAAGAGCGTCAAACAGGCAAGTCGTCGTACTCCTACGTCTCAGCTCCTTTCCTCCATCCTTGTGGGTGTCCCCCAACATGGGGGCAGTAACTGAACCTTTGGCAGCAAAACAATTTATCTTTCCCTTTAAATTTAGTCCAGCGGGCATGGGAACGCCCCTCAAGGCCCTGCCCTCCGGCGACACACCTCAGTTCCTTTTTCCGTACGGATTATGAGACCTAGTCGCAGAGAATTTCTTAACTTTCTGCTTGCTCCTTCTTAAACTTTTCTATCTTTTTCACCTCCCTTCGGTGCCTCAACTCGCCCGGCACATGTCGGCAGCAGGATGATTCACGAGATGTGAACGTGCGAACGCTCGTTCCTGGCCTCGGACCCGCATGCACTCTGTATTGAATGCCTGGGGCCCGACCACCCACATTGGAAGGAGATCTTCCACGCTTTTCCTCCAGGTCATTTTAAAGATTTTGTCTCCATGACCCCACATCAAGACGAGGTAGCCCCTTTCTTTAGTATGGCTCCTCAGTGCAGGAACTCCTTCCCAGGTGTTTCCGTGGGCAAGGGTACCTTGGACAGTGGTTCTGGCAGGCCCGAGGCATCTAAGGCTACCGGCTCCCAAGCCGAGGGGCCCAGCAGCTCTTCTGGGTGATCCGTTGGCAGACCCAAGGCCGCCAAGGCTACCGGCTCCCAAGCTCAGGGGCTCAGGAACTCTATTGGGTGGTGCACAGAGGCGCAATCGCGTTCATCCTCATCGGCCCCAGGGAGCAGGGGATCATCGTGTTCTACATCCGAGTCAGTCCTTAGCACAATCCAGCACGACTACCAGCTCAGTTTCTGAGGGTGCACAGCCTACTGGAGCCTCCTCCGAGGTTGTGAGTCAGGGCGATTCCACTACCGGCCAGCAGGCCGAGGGCTCAGGGCCTACTGGAGCTACCTCTGAGGTTGACGCTTCTTTTTCAGGTACGATGGCCAAGGCGTGTCCTCCCATGTCTGAGCCAGCACAGGGCCTTTGCGACCTACCACCCAGGGCATGGCGCAAGGCCACAAGATGGCAGATAAGCACACAGCAGAGCCTGTTAGACCTGCGGACATCTTGATTTTGGATCTGAGCTTACCCGGTTCCTCACCCATCGAGTGGGTCATGCAAGAAGGTTCCAGTCCCCTTCCCTCTTGAAGCAGCAGCAGACTTTATGGTACAGGCGGTTGGTCTCCTCAGGGATACATCTAGCCATCACAACCTTACGGCTACATGCATCACGCGCCTTAGCATTTCGATCAGGAACGGATGCACAGCGCAGCGGAGGGCTGGCCCTCCCCCCAACCCTCTGAGATCCAGCTGTTTGCGAGCACCGTTGCTTCAAGCGCTTCCTTCTCATGCATTCCCTGCATATGACGTGGCTCCTTAAGGATACAGTCAAGGAGGTGATCCCGCAGGTTGTGTCTCCTACGTCTACACCTCTGGTCCCTCCGGCGCTGCTGGTGCCTGTCCCTCCTTCGGTCCAGGCCTTACCGTTTATCCAGACCCCCCTCCCCCTCCTCCTGTTCCACCAACTCCTCCCCCCAGCAGCCGTTGGACCGGTCTTCTGGTCCGGATCGGGGGACCCCGCTGGCACCTGTGTCCCAGGACCCAAACTCCCCTCTAACTGGAAAAAAGGGTGGTAGGGGCGATGACGGTGACACCCAAGAGAACAAACCCTCGGCATCTGTAAATGCCTTTTATGACTGCCATCAGGGCCTTGCAGAGTTCCTTGGGGTCTCACAGCCAGAGAGGGCCCCCCAGGAGTTGGGAGTGCTCGCAGAGGTTTTGGGCAAGCGCACCTTGAGCCGTTCAGACATTCTGCTCCAGGACAATGTCAAGCAGGTGTCAAGGAAATTCTGGGAGAAGCCTAGGGCCAGCGCCCAGATGATCAAGAAATTAGACGAATTCAGGCTGGTCGATGGCGAGCCAGTCCTCCTGGCCTCCCAGCCTAACTCTTTAGTGGTGGCTGTGGCCTCGCTGTATTCTAAACCGTCGTCTTCCACGGGAGCCTCCTCCAGTTGTCGGAGTCATTTGGCAAACGATGCTACGTCATCTCAGGGCTCCACTCGCGGCAAGCAAATGCTGACGTCCTACTAGCCGTGGCAAACCAGAGTCTGTGGCTGGAGCTCGAGGAGTATCTGCCCGATCTCCCTCTGGAGAGTCAAGCCACCTTCAAGGCCAGCCTGACAGATGCCCGGCAATTACGGAGGACCTAATAGAGTCTTTGGTCTCCCACATCGACACAGCCAGCAGAGGGCAGTGCTTGGGGGCGGGGGGGGGGGTTTCAAGATGAGACGGACGGCATGTACGCATGCTACTAGGTTTTCATTAGATGTGCAAGAGCGAATCCTGGATTTTCCTTTCGAGGGCTCTAACCTTTTTCATTCGTCCACTGATGAGGAATTGACAAAGAAAAAAACCTCCACACAAACCGCCCAGTCCTTGTCCACCCTGACTAAGCCAGAGCAACAGTCTTTGCCTCAGTCTCAGGGCAGTACTGATTTCTAACCTTGCGCTTTCACTGGCTTCAATGGGTTTTGGGATTGCAGTACAAGGAGGCCTGGCAGGAGGAGGATGCAGCAGAGGACTTTGCATGTCTTTTTCCGCTCCCCCTCTGCTGCCACCTCAGACGCCAAGAAGCAGTGAAGTCACAGTCTGGCAGCCCAGCTTGCCTTTAGGGGGCCAGCTGGCTCTCTTGCAGGATAGCTGGAAGTGTTATTTAGAGAGTCTTTGGATCCTTTCTATAGTCTCCACGGGCTTCAGTCTTCCTCTTTCTTTTCCTCTGCCTTCTTCTCCTCCCCTACGTCAGATTGGGTCCCAGGCCCTTTTACCGGAGATCCTTTCTCTTTCGGAGATGCTTGCAGTGGAACCGGTTCCTCAGTTAGAAAGAAGCTCCAGCTTCTACTCTAGGATTTTTGCAGTACCCAAGAACAACAAGGCTGACCTGAGGGTAGTCCTGGACCTGTTATTTCTCAACCTGTCTTTACCACTGGAAGGCTTCAAGATGATTACACCCGCGCACATAGCAGAGCCTCTGTGCACAGGGGACTGGATGTGTTCCCTTGACCTCAAGGATGCCTACCTTCATGCCCCCATCTACCAGTCACATCGGAAATGTCTTGCGATTGTCGTACGACTTCCAGTACAAGGTGCTGCTGTTTCGGCCTCAATTCTGCGCCTTGTGTGTTCAAGAAGCGTATGAATGCTGTGGCTGGTGTCCTCTGCCTGGAAGGCTATCACCTATACCTTTATCTGGACAACTGGCTGGTCAGGGCCAGTTCACCCATGGGGGTGGTGCACTCCTGCCAACGGCTGGCAGACGTTCTTCACCAGCTGGGCTTTTCCCTCACCTGGTGGAAGTCGCAGCTGACTCCCGCCTAGAATCTGGTGTTCCTTGTGCACTGGGACACAGCAGTGCAGCCGGTCTTCCCCACGCATGAGAGGCTCCTCTCCCTACGCAAGGCGATGGGGCACTTTCTTGCCAACTCGACCACCTCAGCATGGTGGTTCCAGCACCTTCTGGGACTGAATGCATCTTGCGTACCCATGGTTCAACACGTCCGCCTCAAGATGACGTGCCTCCAGCTCCACCTGGCGGCCAATTGGTATCAGGAAACAGGGTCTCAGTCGGACAGAATTCCAATCCCCCGCTCCTACTGCCGGATCTTCGCTGGTGGCTGTTGGACTGCAATATGGCAGTGGGAGCCCCCTTTACCTGACCAGAGCCCACTTTGGTGGTGATGACGGATTCCTCGCTGTTGGGCTGGGGGGCTACTCTTGAGAGCTACTGCATTCATAGCGCATGGTCCAGTGCAGAGGCCCCCCTGCATATCATTGTGCTCGAGCTCAGAGCAGCGGGCTTGGCGCTCAAGACCTTTCTGCCTCTAATCAGGGACACTGCAGTTCTGGTCAGGACCAACAACTCCATGACAATGTTTTACTTGAACAAGCAGGGTGGCAGCAGGACTGGCGGTACAGCATCCAGACCCAGATAGGTTGGCCCTAGTGGCCTACGTTCCTGACCAGCTGAAACTCCATGCTCAGTTCTCTGAGGAAAACATAGCCTCTTCGACATCCCTTCAAAGAGGTGTTCCCTCAAAATCTACTTGTGAAGCAGCAACTTGGTCTTCGCTGCACACTTTTACTAAATTCTATTATCTGGATGCTTCCCATTCTAAAGAGCTTGCTTTTGGTAAAGCAGTGCTCTACTCAGCTATATGATATTAAAAATCTACTCCCTCCTCCAAATAACTTTTTACACTGCTTTGGGAGTCTATCTAAGATGAGGAATACGTTGGACTACACAGTCAATTCGAAGAACAAGTTACTTACCAACTGGTAACGTTCTTTCGACTGGATGTTCCTCCAACGTATTCCTCATCGCCCTCCCATCCTACCCCTCTGTAGATTTTCTGGTGTTGTTACCACTTCAACTCTCGCAAGGCTGACAGCTGGCTACCTACACTATCTATACAGCAGTGCAAGAGGGGAAACACAGAACTGAGGCCAATGGGCGCCGCGCGTGCTACTTGTATACCAGATGACTTCACCCTCGACGGAGGCCTTTGAGGGACTTGAACTCGACGACATCGACGCACAGCGCCCTTTGCTGAGAGAAAATTCCCGAAGCAGCCAAAGCTGGGCGAATACATCTAAGCTGAGGAATACATTGGAGGAACATCCAGTCGAAAGAACGTTACCAGTTGGTAAGTAACTTGTTCTTCTAAGGTTCTTTCGTCAGAAAGTCTCTGTCAGGCCCTGGTTCCTTCCTAAGGTGATTTCAGAGTTTCACCTGTCCCAGTCTATCGATTTGCCTGTCTTTTACCCTCATCCACGTCCCTCGAAAGAGGAACAGCGGTTCCACCGCCTTGACCCGAGGAGAGCCTTGAGCTTCTATGTTGCTCGCACATCCGAGTTTCGGAGGTCAGATTAGTTGTCTGTGGCCCATTCATTGTCTCAAAGGTCTTGCCATAACAAAAGAGACTCTATCACATTGGATTATTTTGTGCATATCTGAGTGTTATCATTCAGAAGCGCCATCTGTGATTGGGTTGCATGGTGGTGCGGGACAATCCACGAGGAAACCAGGCGTCCTTGCAAGACTTAAGGTAAGTGTTTCATAGACACCGAGCCATACTACTGCTCCTGCCGAAAAGGTTTCTGAGCAGATGACACTGGAAAGGATATCTATCAGATGAGGAATCTGTGGTAGAAGAACCCATAGAAAGAACATAGTGATTTCTGCTTTCCATAAATTGAGACGAAAAGGAGAAAGAGGAAGAAACAAAGCAACATTTTCCATTCTCCCAGTGACACATCGAAGTGGGACTCCTTTTCCGTCTCTAGTAAGAGAAGCGGTCACTCCCTCTCCAGGAATGACAATACAAAGGAATCACCTTGGATACAATTCCCCACTTGCTTCTCTGCTCTGGAGCAGTGGGAGGAATTCATGTAGCAGGTTATGGACATCTTTGGCAAGGCCATGATGCAAACGATTTTGGTCCCAGCATCAATGTTTGTAGCCAGTGCCCACTACACCTTGGTCAAGCTGGCAGAGGAACCACTTTGAACCACAACCACATGTCTCCTGGCACAGTTAAGGCTCCAAAAGCAGAAACTAATTCCACCCAGTGCCATGCAGCTCTGCCTTGCTGTGTCGAAGTTCTGGTGCCACCCCCCTTGGTTTGTGTGCTGACCAGAACCAACACTTCTCTTGACTTAGCTTTGGTTTCCAGAGCCTAATACATTTCTAAGCTGGGCCAATTATTTTATGCAGATGGTGACCAGGTCTGTTATGTGCTGGAGCACTTGGATTCTGGAGAGATGGAGGACATCTAATGGATTTCTTCCTCCCACAGATTCCTCATCATAGCTGTGTATTCTCCAACTGTCTTCATATACTTGTTAAGCCTCCAGGGGTTGCCTTATGGCGCCCATGATGCCAGATGTGACATAAGGGGCAGCATACATGGAACCCATTAGCACCCTGCATTTCAGTACCTTTTTTCTGCATGCTCAGTATACTGCTGTAGAATGCCATTAGCTCTTGTGGGTTTTTTTTTACCTGCTGCATCATATCGATCACCCTGAAGGCCTCCAGCTTCATACCCTGCTTGGATTGAAGGAGGCTAGTGTCTGTATCAAACTCCCCCATGTTTTGTCTTTACTGCCTTGGGTAAGACCATGACTTGGAGGACTGCGGTTCCGGCCAGTGTCAGAGACCTTCCCAGAACATGCTGTGTAGCTCTGCACCTTGCTCTGTAAAGATAGGGAAGATGACTCTATCAATGTCATCTGCATGTGAGCATTCCTCCAAGAAGGCTTGGCTCCATGAGGTGCAAAATGATAAACATTCATTGGATGATAGCAAGAAGGAGAAAAACATGACAGAAGCATTGTAAGGGGTCTCACTTTCCAAGTGACACGATCTAGGAGACTGCACCCCTCCCAATCCTGCCCGGCTCTGCTTTTGGGCTCTGAAGTCATAGCGTCTGTTCCCTTAAGTACCATGCCGGCCTAACTTACTGTACTTTTCTATGGTTTTGAGGAGTCTGTCAAAGATGGGTCATATATTTGAGGTACGGGGTTGACCGCATTCTGTATGGGTTGGAACCCTTAAACTCTTGAATGGTGAATGACTTTTCTGGGGAGGTCCATGGCCAGGGTGAGGATCTGACTGCACTGGCCTTAGATTTTTTTAGAGATGCGAGTACGTTGAATATTGCTCTGAAGCCTGACTTAATACAGGCTTAGACTTGTAGCACCCCTCACAGATCATTCCAAATGGCCTTTTCCAAGGATGTGCAAACCCTTGGGTTTTCTGTGCCCACAAAGCCCTATGTCTGTTTGACCAAACCGAGATCCTGTAAGGTCCACCAAAAGAGACCTGGGAAGGCTTGGGGTTGTGGGATCCTTAACCAGACCACCACTGATACTAGTTAGCCAGGGGATTAATAGTGTGAGGACTTTACGCCCATGTAACCCTATGACAAGAATAGGTTGTATAACTTCTCCAGCATTTGATATTTAATACATTCACATGCTGTTTCAATATTCCCTGTCATCGGGTTGGGAATCCTCTGTAATTTTAGAGCAGTTTTAAATTCATTTTGTGAATTATGGTTTGTTTTGTCATATTACCTATTGGTTAATCGGCAGGTCCTCCTCCCCACCTGCAAGCCTGCTACCAAAACCATTTACAGCTGCTGTTGGAAAACGTTTTGTGCCTTGTGCGGGGAGAGGGATCTGGATCTGCTTGGATGCTCTACTGCCAGAGTCTTTCAATTTCATTGCTCGTAGTGTATTACAAATAGGCATTTAAAGGCTATGTAGTAGTTATTTAATACACCTACGTCCCGTCCCCTTTCCTCCATACTTATGGGACATCTCTCTGTCCTGTGGGACGGGACCGGAGCACTTTTGTAAAAAGCATTCTCATTTTTTTCAAAAATGTGTCCCTCCTCTCTTTCCTGCGTGGGGCCCGGCACGCGGCCGTAACCCCGCCCACCTTGGCTCCGCCCCGCGCATCGCCCATCAGTCCTTTTCTCTGCACGATCGGGGCCGGACGCACTTGCATCCTCGGAAGATTTTCTTCCCTTTTTTCCCTCTCTGGCACTCGCTAGCATTCGTTTACTAGTCTGTCTGTCTTTTAAACTAGATTTTCCAGACTGTTCGTGTCACTGTCGCTTTGCGAGGGCGGATCCCCATCCTCTTTGTTTAGAGTGTTTGGGTCCGGAACACCGTTGGGACTTCTGTTTTTACTCTGACTCCCTTCCGGTCCGGGCACTTCAACGTTGGTTGGAGTGGTGGGAGGAGGTGTTCGGACGGACTCCTTTGCATTTTCCGGCGTTCATCGACGAGAAGAAAAAACGCCCAGTAAGTTCTTTAATTTTCAGGGCACCCCAGTCGGGGGATACCTTCCCGGGTTCCTCTCGAGCCGGGAGGGGCGTTGATCGCTCTGTTACCAGGGTTCGCCCTGAGGTGCCTGTCGGGCCTAATAATTCTACCAGAGTTTTCTCCAAGGGTCTCCCTAGGGGGCCTGTGAACACCGGAGTATGCTCCGAGGCCCCTCCGGTGGGGGCTGTTTGTAGACCCAGGTTTACTGAGTAGTGGGGCACCGGAGCTTGCTTTGAGGCCGCTCTTCTGGCTTCCCTCAAAAACAAAACCTGGGTACGCCCCAAGGTCTTGGCTGGGCTTGAGGTTACCGAACGGATGTTCGAGGCCCCTGCCGATAAGCCTTCTACCGGGCATAGGTCCGAGGTCCCTCGTACAGAGGCTAAGGAAACCAACAGTTCTGAGGGGCCGGGAAAGGCCCTGTCGTAGACAGCGCACAGTTCCCGCTCTTGTGGTGACACCAGAACTGTTGAGGGGGCAAAGAAGAAAGTTTCTTCTTTTACCGGCAGTGCCGAAGCTCTTCCTTCAAAGGCTCAGTTGGCGGTTGGTATGTCGCAGAAACATTCCAGGCCTCATAGTACCGGCTCTGCTGAGGTTCCTTATGTTAAAGCTAAAATTAAGACCCCTGATCCATCGACGGGGACCCCTGCCTCACTTCCTCACGTGCCGCAGTTCCCCTTCGATGAGGACAAAATGGCAGCCGTTCCCGCCACGACCATGGCAGTGTGGGATGTTTTTACCCATGCATCCGAGCCCTACCAGAAAAACTGTGCATTACTGGCATTGAAAACATCATGATGGCCAGAGCTTCCCAGAAAATGCACAGGGAAATGCATGAAGAATAGGCTGCCACCCATTTTTGCCGATGTTATGGGCACAGAAGGGCACTGCCTAAAACCACCATTAGGCTACACACAGTAGCCTGAAACCATTGCAAAAGGGGCAATGCTGGTTGCCAAAAGCAACCCACAACTATTGGGAATTCATTTCTTCAATGGGCACAAAATTATTTTACTGCAGAACCACACCAGTGCCATGTGCTGAACCTGGATAATATACTTCCATGTAAAATCTCTTGTTTGGAATGCATTCATTCAAGACTGATCCAGAAAATGGACGCAGTACCGATAAATACCGCAAGGCGGCGCTAACTCTGACAGGAGAACTGCTACTTCAGAAGCCAATCCGCCTTCTGTGACAACTGAGACATCAAAAGACTGCATTTAATTAAAAACTTAACCACTTGCTGTTCCCAGAGACAATCTGATTTGATTAACAGGCGAAAAGGCTGGGAAACCTCTCACCTCCAGAGATTCACACCAGGAGTTAGAATCTCACATGACCTCTTGATTGATAGAAGGCAGACTCGCTGGCAGCCTCCTGGAGACCACACAATAGGCTCTTGCACTTGAATAGAATATGTTGATTTTGACTGTTTCCTGTCAACAAAGACCTGCCGGCCAGGAGACACATGTAATCACTGACCCACCCAAGTCTTGGAGGCAGACTCCAACACTCTGAGAACTGAATTGAAAGCAAAATATATATTTTACAGAAACACTGATAACTCTTGGTAACCAGATGACAGAAATGTGAAATGTGGGGAACCTTAAAATGGAAACTTTGCCTACAATTCAAGCCCAAACTCCAATTTGTGTGATGTTCTGGGGCAAAACCCCGCTATTTATTGACACCACAGACACTGTATTTAAGCTAGACAAATGGGAAGTTAATGAGATATGTGTAGTAGGGGGGGTGTATATGTGTATCAATTTTAATGAAAAACCAATGTTGCATAACCCACTAAAAAATGCAAAATGTTGCCATTTCTGAATGCAAGCCCCCAGGAAGAGCAGAGTTTGAACAGAGTATACCTCATGTGATATGTGATATGTGATGGGTGCATGCAATTTTAAACAACTGTGTATCTGTGCAATATGTATTTGAATCAAATATAGATTTGTGGGCAAACTGACCAGGGGAGGATCCTCTGACCCATAAAACCTACAGCATCACTCTGACTCACATTTCCTTCCCCCAATCATGGGAGAGGGGAGAATTGGGCCAATGACAAGTAGAGAGCGGCAGGCTTAGCTAGGCCCAGGCACACACCCATTTTCAAAACACATAAAAAGAGACTGCTGGGACAGGTAGAGACATTCAAAATCCAGTTGCTGCGGAGCGTTTTGCCGGACCACACCACATCCAGAAGATACCAGTTCCAGACTGACTCCAGCTACATACTCCAGAACCTAGAACTTATACTTTAGAACCTAAATCAGAGGCCTAAAACCACAAGCTGAGTTCTCTGCAGCAGGCCTCAAATCATTGCAAGCTACTCCCAGCCGGACGAGCTGCTTGAATCTCTTGCCAAGAACTTTTGCCAGGACCAGTGCAGAGATCCAGGAGCCGTGCAGAGACCGCAGTATCCAGACAGACCAGACCCGTGCCAGGCCAGACCGGACCGTGCAGAACCGCAGACCCAGAGACCAGATCGCTGTGAAGAACCGAAGTCCAAAACCTGACAGATCCGTGACTCGACCCAGACCTTCCAAATATATTGTGAGTACAGCTAGGACGGGGCAAAACCAAATCTCTTAGTTTAAAGTAATATAATTCAATCTATTTAACCTTAGTAGAACTGCCTCCTAACTGTCACCTGTCATTTGTAAAGCTTCACCACTGTCATTTGTCAATTCTACAGCTGCAAAGCTGTCACCTGTCATTTTGAGTTTACTTTAAATCCGAAAAACAACCTTTACAAAATCGTTCATATCTCTGGAACCGTTTGGGCTACGAACTTGGTTTAACTTTCCTCTGAAAGCTTAGAATCTATACTTTTTCTGCAATCACGATTCACGCACTCGCAAATTTTACCGCAATTTGCGATTTGGTTAAAAATCCAGCCACGTGTAACCATCAGCAGTCATTTCTTTCCTTGCTCCACCATGGCGGATTCAAATGCTAGAAAATGTCTTTCCAAGGCATGTTGGAGGAGGGCATGTTCCACCTGCAATCTTAAAAATGTATACATTTCTCCAGCATGGGGTCTGGCATGGATTCACATGCTCATTAATATTCCCTGTCGTCAGGCTGGGAATCCTCGTTAAAAGAAAAAAACAGTATCACTTTACCTTTAAAACTGTATTTCTTGAGGATTCCAAGATGGCAGCCGTCAGAGGAGGACGTGTGTAGGTGTCACTCTCTGCTGGGCCGCGCCAAAAAGCTTTACAAACTAGTGATTCCGCCGTGACCCTCACCCCCATGGTGCATCTACCCGAGCTAGGGGTGTACCCCCGATGAGAAAGAGTGAGCCCCTAGGATACCGCTCGCAATGCGAGGAACTTAGAAAGTACCGGGGCGTAATACGCAGCCGGAACAATAGAAGACCTGCAGGTTAGCCGTAAAAGTTGCAATAGTGGACAGGATGGATGGCGTAAGAGGGACAAGGTCCCCCGAGACCACCACCCCTACGGAGCATTAATGAAGCCAAGGGCGGACGCTGACAAGAAAGGGAGAGCTGTTGGGGCATTATCCGCGCTGTGAAAGCGCATTCTAAAACGGACCGCAACACAACCTCGATCGGCAGGGGGGTCCCACAGATGGGCCGGGTAAAGGTACGGCCACAACCACTCCGGAAGGCGTAAAAAGACAGAGGGGGCTGGCGCATATCACTTCCAGAGACTAATAGGCTAGGAAAGACACCACACAGAGGCCTGAGAGGAATGCAGTTGGGAGGCGTCACGTGAGGCCTCAGACCCTATCCCTTCCAAGAGGAAGCCATAGGCAATCGAGAGGAGCATACCATTGATAAAGGTGACCCAAGCGGGGGAGAGAACTTCACGCCACTTGTGAATACCAGGGAAAGCAACCGTAGGATTAAAACTGACTCGCACAAGAGAGAGGAGTCTGCCGTAACAGCAACGAAGCCCCATGTGCCCCAACAATGAACAACGGACAAAGCAGGGAGAAAACGGCAACGTCCCCCAACAGAGCGAAGCCCCACCTATGAGAAAGAAAGGACAGTCAGTGCGCCCAATACCCCGCAGAGCAAGGGGCACCCACCGGAGCAGGACCTAAGAGGGAAGGAAACCGAGGCTGCAAACCCCACGTAACACCCGGCGGGGGACCACAAGCCAGTGATAGTGAGGCGCAGTGAGTACTGGCAGGGACTCGGTGAGAGGGGCATCCCCCAGAGAGACAAAGCGGCACACCACCTGCACTTAGACCATACCGCTGCAAAGGGGCCAAAGCCAAGCGGGGAGAAACAATAAGGAGAGCACCTGCAGTGGGGCAGGGGACAAAAACAAGCCAACCAACATAAACGAAGGAACGGCCCTCAACTGAAATCATCGGAGTAGTGCACAACCCAACCTTTCTCAAGGCGGCTGATACTACTCCAGCCCGCAACCCCCACCCCACCCCACACCCTATTAGACACTACCAAAAAGCCCACCCCGGCAGGAGGATTTAAGAACATTGAAAAGCCCCAAGCAGCAGTACAAAATAAGTTACATAAAGGAAATCATGACATATCAGACCAACGGGGAAGGGGACAGAGAGGAGAAAGGCGCAGAGAACCCCTCTCCCCCATTTACAAATTAGTACAGGCAAAGGGAAGAGTAAGGCGCTGAACACTTTTACAGCTGTGGCACACAGAGTAGAAACGTGCGAAGGGGGAAGACCCTCCTAAAAAACCAACGCACAATAGGGAAGATTACGACCTCACGCATACCACAGTTAACGAAAGCAAAGAAACTCCACAACATCAGCATTTATGTCCAAGTCCAGACTGAAAACCACAAACCCAGCTCAACCACCCCCGCCCCCCAAGGGAAACCAGCCTTAAAAACTTAAAACAGCTGTGGAGCACAGACGACACAAAGACTTTGAGACAAGGGGAAACCAGCAGAGAAACTCCCACTCGGGAACAGGAAATGGGGGAGAGCACAATGACTAAAGAGGACATGCAAAACTGCTTTTAAGAATTCCAGAACCAATTCTTACTCTCCTTCTAGGAACAATTCAAAACGCTGAAGGATGACATGAAACAATCTCTACAGGAGGTAAAGCGAGACATTGTGCAACTGGTGGAAAGAACAGACACATTGGAAAAAGTGGTTTAGCATATAGAGGATGACACCCATAAATCAGATGAGGTATTAGAACAGCTATCCCGCCTTTCCAACAACCTAGAACTCCATTGTGAGAACTTGGAAAACGGATCTAGACGATCCAACCTCAAATTTGAAAACCTATTGAAATCTGTAGAGGACAAAGGCTTAGCAGAGACGGTCCTCCAACTCTTCTCAGAAGCTCTAGCAGAGAACACAGAAGCCCAGGTCGACAGACTGCATCGGGTAGGCCCCAGAAGAGCAGTCGAACCAGAGGCGTGACAAAGGGACGTGCTAGCAGCTGTAACATCATATGCCCAAAAAGAGCAAATCCTACGAAAGGCGAGAAGAACGGGCCCACTAAGAGTAAATGGACAATAAGTACAATTATATCAGGACCTCGCACAATCCACGCTTCAGAAGAGAAGAAGAATGGGTAATATCGTCCAACATCTAATGACCAACCAAGTAAGATGCAAATGGACGTTCCCGTTGGGACTCCTGTTTACATGGGGACGACAATACAGGATTATTACATGCGAGGAAGGGGAGCAGGTTTTGAACCTCCATCAGGAAGTGAGAGAAGACCAAGAACAATCACAGAGATAGCAGAAGGTCCAGGAAAACATGAATGGAAAACGGGCTAAACAAATCAAGGGGGTGGGAGAAAATGAAGACTAACCTTGTCATAAGACCTCACAAGTAGAAACACAGGGGTAACCTCACCACGACCACGACAATGGGGTGGGTCACACCCGGAATCATACTATCTGAGGCCCAGAGGGAGAAGATGGGAAGGCGATGTTGGAATCCCAAGTGAGGTTTAGGGTCCCCCACAAGTTAAACCTGAGGATGGCGAGGGGGCCAAGTGCTAGAGGAAATTTATCCGAGCTCTCCTAGGAACCTGGCCCCTCCTCACGGGGTAAGGGAAGTTCGGGATGGGAGGGGGGTGATGGGTGGGGGGGCTTGCGTTTTGGAAAAGGGAGAAGGGGGGCGTGACGGATCAAGGGGAAAACGGGCTGGTGGTGGGGCTGTGGAGACAAAAGAACTAGCCAATCGGGATATGGCTAGACGGGATATAAATCCATTGAAAATCTTGACATACAATGTACGGGGATGAATACTGAGATCAAAAGGAAGAAACTAGAACGACAGGCATGGAGAATGAAAGCTGACATATTACTGTATCAAGAAACACATCTTAAGAAAACTGACAGGAGACAGGTTAAAATCAGAGGGGCATCACAAGTTTACCAAGCGAATGCGGGGGGAAAAGAGGGCAGGTATCCTAATTGCTATATAAGACAGGTTAAACGCACGCGTCCAGAACTCCTTAGCGGATAAGGAAGGGCGCTATATCTTTCTTAATGCAGAGATAGGAGGAATGCATCTGACGTTAACCTCGATCTATGCTCCCAACACTGGGCAGGATAGTTTCATAAAAGGGGCCTTGATAACACTTGAGGGATACACCACAGAGGACATCATATTGGGGGGCGACCTCAACCTAGCATGGGACCCCAGACTGGATAGAAGCTCGAAGACACAATCTGGAACAAACGCCCCCTCAAATCCTCTAAAAAAGTCATTTGAGACACTGGCCCTCCGATTTATGGCGTGACACAAAAGGGGAAACACAGGGCTTTACCCACTTTTCTTTTTTTTAAATGATTTTATTAATTTTACAAACCAACAACAATACAGACCAAACCCGCAGTGCATACATCAATGGCTCAATTTTTCATCATTTAATTTCGATCACTGCTCCCCATATCCCCCCCTTCCCCATTACGAGCCTGTTTATTCCAGACACACTGTATCTGCTTCACGTGGCAGGGTCTCACTTTCCGTGAATTCCGACAGATCTTGTGGTGTTCCAAACAATTTTGCTATTAATAATTTCCATGCCATCGGGGTTTCCGCCTCCTCCTCCCTTCCCCCACATTGCTCGCCTCTTCCCATACCCTAGTTTATGCTTCTGCCCATTTTTGCAGCTCCCTCCACCACACCTCCACCCGTGGCCTATGACATGTCTTCCACCCCATGGCAATCTTTCTCTTTGCAACCACATATGCTAGGTCCTTCAGTTTACTGACATGTTTAAGTTTCTGTGCTCTGGGGAATCCCCCCAGCAAGCATGCCCAGGCCGTGTCTACGACAATAGTCACCCCTTTTTCGGCCAGTTTCTGTGCTACTTCACTCCAGAAACGCTCGTTCACTGGGTATGACCAAAACATGTGTACCATGTCAGCATTCTCCTCATCACATTTGGGACATGCCTGCCTTCCGGCGCCTTTGAACCTAGCTATTTTCTGAGGTGTCATATATGCCCTATGCGTAATGTACAGTTGTATCTGTTTCAGTCTGGCATTCCTTGAAACCTTCTTATGGTATCCCAGGGCCCGCTCCCACATCCCATCCTCCATTGAGGCCCCCACTTCCGCTTCCCAGACTAGCCTCAATTTCGTTAATTCTTCCCCGATCCTAGCCATCTCATACATTCTAGAGATCTCATGTCCCCCTTCCGATACATCATATATCACGTCTATGATGGCGTCTGGTTCTTCTCCTAATACTGTTTCGGGCCATCTTTTCCTAATTCTCTGCACCATTCTATGATATGTAATATACTGGCCAGTATGTAATCCCGTCTCCTCCCCCAACGCTTCAAACTCCGTAATAGTCCCCTCTCGCCAGATATCTCCCATCATAACCAATCCCACCGATTCCCAATGGGTCCTTATTGTCATTCTTAATTTCTCATCTCCCCCTGCCAGTGTTGCTAACCGTATCTGCAGAGAGCACGGGAGTGGGTTCCCCATCATCCGGCACGCCTGGCGCCACATCTTCCACCCAAGCCTCATCATCTCAGGGCACTCTCCCATTTCTGCCTTAGGCAGCCAGATCATTTCTCTTAAATAAAATGGGGCACAATCATGACTAAACAGTCTAGATTCGGGGGTCGCTTCATCTGAGAGCCATTTAGCAACGTATTGCAGCTGGCTCGCTACATAATAAACCTCATAATTGGGCAGTTTTATCCCCCCTTTTTCGTAAAAGTTCTGCAGCTTCCTTAGCGCCACCCTATCCCGGGTACCATGCCATAGGAAGTCCCTACACATGCTGTTCAGTCTAATGAAAAACTTCTTAGGTATTGGGTATGGAATGTTCCCAAAATAATGCAGTAGCCTGGGCAGGACCACCATCTTCAACATTGCCCCTCGTCCCATCATTAAGGCTTTTACCCACTTATCACATGTTCACAACTCCCAATCAAGAATAGATTACATCTGGGCATCTACGGGCCTGGTGGGGAAGATGGGCAGTATGGAATTAGGTCCAATCACCCGTTCGGATCACGCCCTGATAACGGCAACATTTAACATACACAGGATGGAGGGGAGGGATCTGGACATGGAAATTCCCAACAGACATATTACAAATTAGCTTGATTATGGTAGTAAGAAAAGATCGAACAATATTTCACCGAAAATGACACAGGAGCAACCCCACAGGATATTGTTTGGGATGCTTTCAAAGCGGTGCTACGGGGCAACCTAATAGCTATAAAAGCAGAGAGAGACAAACAGCGAAACAGATGGGAGGAAGAACTAGAAGGGAAACTGACAGACCTACAAAACGAGGTAACAAACAGCCCCAGTAGGAAAGCAAAACTAGCCCTGAAACACATACAAGTTCAACTGGGAATGATGCAAAGCAGAAAAGTGGAACTTGCGCACATATGACTAAAACATAAATATTATATTGGTGCCAATAAGGCGGACAAATTGCTCAAAAGGCAGCTACGAGAAAAGGGGCAGCTGTATTGAAATTAAAAGACCAATATGGGCAAATGAAGACAGCTAATGAGGAGATGGTGGAAATACTGCAGGACTATTACCAGACCGTATACAAATCAGCCAAACCAAGGGAAGATGGGCAGAAGGAATACTTAGTCTTGCACTCCCCAAGATCTCAGATACAGACCAGATGTTACTAGACAGGGATATACAGCTTGAGCAAGTCCTCAGCGCAATCAAAACAATTCCCTAGAAACAAAGCACCGGGTCCACACGGATACCCGGACGTGTTCTATAAGAAATACCAAGAGGTGCTAGCCCCAAAACTAACCAACCTGTTCAACAGTTTCAGGATCAAAGGGAGCATAACTAGCTCCATCAGTGAAGCCAAACTGGTGGTCTTCCCCAAACTGGGAAAGGACCCATCTCTCCCGGGTCATACCGCCCTAATAAACCTGGAAGCAAAACTATAGACAAACGCTTTGGTGGAGAGACTTACATGATTACTCCAGACTCTTATAGGCCCTGACCAATCGGGATTCATACCTAAAAGGCAAACCGCAGACGACACATGCATAGTCAGCAACCTAATCGAGAAAGTAGAACAAGCCCACATCCCAGCCATCCTCGTGTCCCTAGTCACGGAGAAAGCTTTTTTACAGAGTGGAGTGGTCACAACACTTTCACACCATGGAAAACATGGGATTTGGGGCGAACTATATGCAAATGGTCAAAACCAACTACAACACACCCTCGTTGTCCCTGAACGGAACTCTGTCGAGACAGGTGTCCCTGAGTAGAGGCACCAAACAAGGATGCCCACTTTCACCCTTACTTTATGCCATATTCCTGGAGCCGCTCAAGTGAAGGGAATAGTGATGGGGGTGGGGGGGACAAACATAAAACCATGGCCTTCGAGGACGATATGCTGATAGCATTAACGTCCCCAGAAAACTTACTCCCGGAACTGATTAAGGAATTAGACCAATTCGTCTCCATCTCTGGACTTAGAATAAACAAACACAAATCAGAAATATTAAACCTAATGAGGATCCAGCAATTGTAGACAGGCTGGCCCAATCTACTCAATTGAACAGCGCTTCACAAGGGATTACATGTATAGGGATCAAATTAACGTTCTCAATTGAGCAAATGTATAATGCTAATTATCCGAAACTCCTGGAAAATCTCAAAGCAGACCTGGCGAAGTGGAACCCCCCTTAGCATTTCGTGGTGGGTGAGGCCCATCGTCATAAAAATCTCAGTCTTACCGAAACTACTCTACTATTTTCAAACACTGCCGGTGAAGATCCTGAGATCGTTATTCAGGTCTCTGAACAAACTAGTGAGCACATTTGTATGGAAACATAAGCCCCTCCAGAATTGCGATGTCAACTCTAACAGCGCAGAGAAACCAAGGTGGACTAGCTCTCCCCACTTACGTAGCTACTATGAAGCAGCACAACTAAGGGTTATAAAGGATTGGATAGCGCAATCTCCCCAACACATCTGGACTAGACAAGACAGGGAAGTAGCGGGTGTCCTCCTCTCAAATCTACTATAACTAAACAAACGCTACAGTCATCCTAACGCCAAGATAAGTGAGGTTGTGGGGGCGGGGCTTGAAGCCTGGGACACAGCGGTCAAAAGAGGGGCCCTAACGACCTTCCCATCCCCCTTTACTCTGATATTCGGAATCCCGGACTTTGAACCGGTGATGGATTGGAACACATATAACAGCTGGATACAAGTAGTATGCTATAAGAGACATGTATAGGGGGTCAATTTATAATGACCTACCAGGAATGCACACAGTCACTGTGGATAACGACCAAAGAGGAATTTAAATGCACCCAACTAAAACATTGGATTACCACCCCCCATAAAAGAAACAGCCACACGGCAGCTGACACCGTTTGAGACCTACATGACAACAGAAACGGGTGCCAAAAAGATACTCTATCTTTACAAATTTCTGAATGATCAAGGGGAGGAAATACAATGGAATTACATCAAACATTGGGAACGTACATTGGGCAAACCCATCACTGGGAAACAATGGGAACATGTATGGATCATAAACCCCAAATTGACGCGCTCAATACAGGTAAAAGAAATCTGGCAGAAAATCATATTACAATTGCTCTACACCCCGAGAGACTCCACGCAATGTATCCGGCCACCAGCGACACATGCTGGCGAGGATGCCTCACAAAAGGGGACTGGGGCATATATGGTGAAGCTGCCCGAACCTTCAGCAGTTCTGGGGGGAGAGGGGGGAGAACAGAAAAAGAAAATTTGAAAGTTTATGCTTTTTCAACTAGCACATTGGAAATTTCGCTGCTGCCCGAGTGAAGCAAGTGTTTAGATTCACATGCTTTCTTTGCCCTCCTACACCCATGTGTGTTCCCGATTCTTTGACACGTTCTGCTCCTGGGCCCAGCACAGCAGCACCCATCTACCCACTCCAAGATTGCTGCTGGTTTCTCCATGTTATCTCTTCAGACTGACCTTGACCCTAGATGATTGGTGACCTCTCTTCATTTTCCTATTGGCTGGACCGGGAGGCGGGATCTGGCCCTTTGTTCAAAGGCCCATTTCTAAGGCCCCTGTCTGCACCCTGCCCGCTACATGAGGCTACTACCGTGAACTGACCCTCCTTGCTGGTGCCAGTTCACTCAGCCATGATTTCTGGACTACCAAGACTCTTGCACTTCCCTCTCCATGGGTTAGTTTCCCCCTTCTGCTTACCTCTTCTTTTTTCCTCCATTGATCTTCACTCATACCTCTGCTTGCAACTGGTCTCCCTGTACGCTCGCAAATGCCCATGTCTTAGCACCTACATCTTACTCCTACCACATTTCTTCTCCTATGTTGCCTTAGCATTGCCTTTGAAAGTCAAATCTGGGTGTGTTTCAGTAATTGAAATTTGGGTTGTTTTTCACATTACTTTTGTTCCTCCATTGTAACCCGCTAGCCCAGTGACTGTTCCTTACCGCTTTTCCTGCATATTTATCCTACTGCCATCCTCTTTTCTTGTCATGGCGTTATTTGTTTCTCCTATCTACTCTAACTGCTTCTCTATTAACTATCCTTGCCTTCTCACTAAGTCTGGTAAGAATAAATTCAAAAATGATATCTTGTCTTTCAACCTTGGACTCCCCATCGCTGATACCTATTCTAGTGCCTCTGCCAGACAAACCCTCACTGACATTCTCTTTTTGTTCCTTTGCCTGATCTATGAACCCCTCATATAATCTCTGTGCTCTGTCCTGTCTCCGCCTCTCCCATTAATGATGACACCCGCTGGGAAGTCCTCATGGCTTTCTTTGACTCCTCCAGAGTCATCATTAATGTCTACCTGAATGCCGCTGTCATGGTGCAATGCCCTCAGGCTAATCTCCTCCTCTTTAATAGACGGTTCCCTCGCCTCATCAACTTCCTCTCATCTCCAGCTGTCCCCTTTGGCTACTTTGCCCTCCTCTCTTGCTGCCTCTGCCCCATCTTAAGCTCCCTCCACACCTCTGGAGGGCGTACCCCTGATTTGTAGCCCTCCCCAGAAGGTTTTTAAGGCTGGCAACCTTCTTCATCTTGCCACTCTCAACTCTCGCTCTGCTGTCAAACACTCCTGACATCTGCCACCTCCTAGAAGAACTTCACCTTCATGTCCTCAGTTTTACTGAGACTTGGTTCACGGCCAGCTCTGTCACGAGTTTTGTCACTCTCCTCCCTGACAGCTACAAGATCCTCTCAGTCCCCAGATCCAACCGGCTTGCAGGGGGTATAGCCCTGATCTTCCCTGAGTGGATTCCTGCCTCCATCATCCCCACTCAGACTTACTCTTCTTTCGAATGCCTGGTTTGCAGGCCCTCGCTCTCTCGCTCTCTCTCTCCTAGCCACTCTCTCACTGTTGCTACTCTCTACTGGCCCCCTTCTCAAATTACCTCTTTTCTCTCTGAGCGGGCAGACCTCTCCTCCTCCTTCCTGGCCTCAACCATTCAACTCCTCCTCCTTAGTGATCTCAACATCCATCTTGATTCTCCCTGTTCCTCATCTGTGCTCTTTCGCAACCTCTGCGATTCATTCTCCCTCTCTATCCTCCCCTCTGGCCCCGACTCACTCTGCTGGTCACACACTTGATGTCTTGATCTCCCCTGGCCTCCCCTCACAACTCCTCTCTCCTGGAGTGATCACAGCCTCCTCTCCTCTCATCTGTCCATCTCTTCCCCCCAAGCTAAGCCTTCCCCAAAATTGCCACCCACCTTCTCGGTCATCCGGCCCATGAAGCGTGTGTCAATCGAGGCTTTCGCTGCCACCTTCTACCCCCTCAGACTGACTCTCACCCTGACACAGCCCTGTCCCTGCTCTATACCTCCATTTCTGCTACTCATGATGTTCTTCCCCCTGTCATGAGGATCAATTTGAAGTCCAAAGCCAAGTGTAATTCCTGGTATGACTCTGACCTAGTGTAAAGACTCACTCCCCATAGTACCAGAAAAATGTATAATAAATGACACATCCCAGTAGGGAATGAGTCTAAAAGAACAGGTTGCAAGGTTAGCAAGCTTTTATATGGAATTGGCATCCAGAGAACTCTGCTGCCTCGAGAGCGCTCTGGCAAACATTACAATTACACAAGGTTATAAAGCAAAATATCATCATTACACTACAGGTTACAATGCTGGCACATGGCTGGCTGGAGAGTGATGTCCCAAATGGCTCTGTAGGCGCTGCTTCTTCAGGATAGGCTGCCGAGTTGGCGGGAGGGTGTGAGTCACGAGGTCCAGCGGTCAGTGTCCGGGTGGGGTGAGGGTTAGGTCACGGAGAGATAGTTGGCATTAACTAAGCTGGCATGAGAAACTACCATTAGACATATATAAACAACAATCACTGGTATACTTTTGAGTAAATCTTGTCGACCTATAAATTGCATACACATGATTACATCATCTTTCATTGGGACTTTTATGAGGTACAGGGCTTAAGGGGCGTGTCCTTCGTGATAACCTGGGTGGCTCTCAGCACATCAAGGCAAGTGGGGAGTATAATGACATATGTTAGTTTTAGTACACAATATACTGCGACAGAGGTCTGGATTTAGTGGGGGCACTTTGGGGTGGGCTGCACAGCAGGGTCACACTTCTGGTACATCAAGAGAATACCTTAAGAGGGCACAGGGTTAGTTTGGCAGTCATTTTCCAACAGCGGGGGTCAGAGGGCAGGAGCAGGTTTGTGGAGATGGATGAGCTACAAGTCATAGCTCAGGCCGGTTCACACACAGGACAGTGATCTCAGAGGAAGAGTGAGGAGATACATTAAGTTATTTGTTTAAATTATCACCGGCGCATTCGTGAGAAAGGGTTTTGGGAAGATTCAGACAATGGAAGAAAAGGTGGGGGCCATGAGCGCACTGTGCACGGTGCTGCAGAGTGGAGAGAAGCTTTTCGTAGTATCGGAGTGCGGCCTAGTCCAAAGGTGGAGTCGAGGGCACACACAATGGAAGCCTGGTGTATCCCACAATAGCCCCAGCTACTCTAATGTTAGCATAAGTGCAGTGGAAGCGCCCCCCGCTAGTGCGTGAGCAAGTGGTCACTCCCTCACATTAGCTACACTTAAACACAAGTGTAGGGCGGCTGAGAGAAAATTGAGGGTTTCCTACTCATCCTCTTGACAAAATGGCCTGCCGCCTGCTCCAAAGGCAATACCGTCTCGCTGTCCGCTCCGAGAGGCCACATTCAAGCCTTTGTCTCTGCGGCATCTAACAACTCTGTGAATTCTTTCAAATCTGCCAGGATCTGGCCAACACTGCTGCAGTCTCCACCCTTCCTCTCACCTCCCAGGCTCTTTGCAAAGCCCTTGCCTCTCACTTTAATTCTAAAACCCAGGACATCTTGTCCACCCTCTCCTCTGCCCCGACCCCCCTCCTCTCCACTCTCCGTCCCGGCTTACTTACCTTCCCTCAGCCACTCCCCCTCCCTATTTCTCCTCCTTTCCTCTTTTCTCCCTGGATGAGGTTGCTAGACAAGTCTGATCTATGAAAATCTCATCAAAACAGGTCCATCCCTGTTCCTCTAAAATCATTAAGGACCACATTGATGCCCTTGCACATGCCCTTGGCAATTTCTGTAACCATTCTTTTGCCTCTGGTTCTTTCCCCTCGCCTCCCCTCTGAAGCACTCCTTTGTTCATCCTCACCTTAAAAAACCCACAGCTGATCCCTCTTGTCTGGCTAACTATCGCCCAATTTCCATTACTCCCTTTTGAGGAAGCTCCTGGAAAAGGTGGCCATCTCCCAGCTTAACCTTCATTCTGACTCTGTTGGTGTTAGGCAGAATTTTATGCAGTACCCTTTGGGAACACCAGACACAATTAAGACTACAAGTGACAGTACAAATTCACCTTTGGTACAAGCCTGTACTATACAGTAAAAGTGGTAGCGATGGCTGAGCAGCCAGACTTATCTCAAGAGTAAGTGAGCAGTATCAGATAGTTACACAAAGGACAGCAATTACGATGATTCAGGCAAACACTGACTGGGAAGTGGTGCACAAGTGGTGTTGACGGTGGGGGACCCCTGCCAGTTGCACTCTGAACACTTCATCATTTGAAATAATTTGGAACTTTGCTGTTTTTTTCTCCTTGGATTGCCTTGCTGTGCAGTGAGCCTGTCCCCTTAAGGCTACAGAGGAGGAGTCTGAGGCTGCCTAACTCACCACTCAAAAGCACCTACTTCTGCGTCAGTGGTGCGCAAGTGGTGTTGCTGGTGGAACGGTGTGGTGGGGGCCGCTACCCAGGCCACCTGACGGCAACGACACTCACCGCATACAACTCATTTGTCCCTTTTTCTACGCAGAGATGAGCTGCACTACGAGGGATATGGGTCGCCTAAAGAATGACTTAACGGACCCGGGTGCAGCTGAGAGAGTGAAAACCAGACAACAGGTAAGGCAGCGAGCAGCATCCTATCTGGCCCCTGCCGGGGGTTTATCACCGGCTATGTGATGCCCCAACAAAGGTCCGCTGCCTTTGATACAAAGCCGCCTTGCCTTTTTAAGTAAAACCCAGGCCATGGGGTCACCTTTAACATCCATAGCAGACTCTGCAGGAGACTTACCCATACATGCAGGGAACAGGGGGTCAGAGCCTGACACATCCCCCCACCCTGTAGTAAGTGAGCCAGTGACTCTTTCAGCCATGGACAGGATTGAGGCTGACTTAAGTCACCATACTCCATTGAAGGACACGAGGGAAAAGCCAAACTTGCATAGGCTACCAGAGGGGAACGATGACCCACAGGACCGCACCCATCTTAGGGGAGACAAGGCAGAAGGGTTGACCTGCCTCCCGGAAGAAACGCATCTGCTGGACTCGACCAATAAATCGCTAAGCCTGGATGCCATGACACCCCAACAAACGGCTGGAAAGCCTACAGGTGGGGAATTTCAATTTCAGGAACCACTGGCAGCAAGTGCAGCCACGAATGACCTGATGGCATCGGAAGAACTTTCAACACAACTCGAGGGTAGGATGGATGATTGCCTTCTGAAAGACCAGGAGATGGGGAAGGTAATTAAAACTCCTAGTATGATGCCTGCCAAAGACGCAACCTGCTATCCAAGATAGCTACCTGGACCCCCGAGAAGAGAAGGAGAAGTCTCATTCAAAGTCATCTATGAGTAGTAAAACACTCTTGGGGGCACTGCAAAATAACTCCGGTGCTTCAGACACCTCTAACAACATGGAGGAAAGTGCGGTTGATACGTGGGAGAAGAGGAGCCGGTCCCTTTCAGTGGAAATAACGACTGCCTCCCAAAAGGGGCTCAAGGACTCGTTTCACGAAAACCCAAGTAATGCAAGCCTTGCTTCCAAATTAATTCAGAACATCTCAAACCTTACAGGTAAAATTGTAAGTTAAAAAAGAAGTCTCTCATTTATTAAGAATAAATTGGCAGCACTGGACGATTAGGACCCAATAGATCCCATTGACTCAAATCCAACACGTTCATGGGGTCAAGTACAACTAAACCCAAGCCCCAGACAGACGGATCACAGAAGCTGCCTCCCCTTAGCAGAGTCAAAGGAGGCCAAGAAGCCAGGGATTGATGACATCACCCTGGGGAAAATAAGTGACTTGTGCAGTAAGGGTAGGATGGACGACTTTGTCCGTACCCAGAATGTGGTGATGGCGGCATTGAACATCACGCTTGCCCCTTTTCTGAAACTTTACAAAACCATCAATGAAACCTTGCAGTCACTTTACACACTAACCCTGAAAACAGACGAGAGGCTGGGCGAAATGGTAAGCTTCACGAAACACTTAGATGCGAGACTGCAGAAGGAGTCAGACCTGTTTTACCAATGGCAGAATCGCCTGGTTGACCTGGCGGGTCAAGAATTGAACGAAGATCAGAGCATCAAGCAACTGGAAACAGAGAAAGGGAAGCAAAGATCAGGTGGCCCTCTAGTACTGGGGAAGGGCATAAAGGCCCCCTGGACTACTAACTCAGATTGCCTGTTGATTGTGGGTGAGGAAGAGCTAAAAGCGAGCTTTGCGATTTTCTAGGACCCTAGTCAGCAATTTAAGAAAATGACGACTAGCCTGGTGGACAGTATTCAGAAAGAAGGTACGGAAAAAACACAAAAGAAAACAAAAAAAACAGGCAATCAAGCGAAAGGCAAATGGTTCCAGAGCCTTTTTAAGAAACATCAAATTGCCCACAAAGGAGGTCTTAGAACCTTTAACAAAAAAACTTAGGAGAGAAATAAACGTGTCCAATGTACATAAGAAGGAGAAAGTCATAAACAAACCTACCCCAATAGAATGGGTGGATTCGGAAACAGATAATGAAAAAGAACTGGATAGAAGCGACTGCCTGAGTGACCTCATAGAAACAATTGAAACACATAAAGAGGCTGAGCTGTGGGACAACATTAGCTTATCAGATTGGAAAGTGATAGATAAGCATTCAGGTAGAGTCCCCACAGGAGAAAGAGGAAAATCAAAGGCAGTCCACCACAATAAAAAGACTGTGGAAAATACAAAGAAAAATGAAGAGGGCAAGTAGGCTCATCAAATCTCTCAACACCGGAGATATCTCAAGACACAGGAACATATAGAAGCCAAACATGGACTTACCAGCAAAGAGCGAGTCGGGAAGAGAAGGGATCGCTAAGTCAATTCTCTACATTAAAACTGGAACGGATGTGGAGAGACAAAAAAAGGATCTTGCTGAACAGGATCAGGATGCTGGCAATCCTCAATGACCTGCCCCCGACCTTAAAGATCCACAGTGATGACGTGGTAATCATCGAGTTCATTTATGAACAAAGAATGGATGCGATCCTACTACATCTGAGAACAAGAAACATCAAAGAGAGACTGGCGTGCAAGGAGCATGCTAGCGGATTGGGGATTTAGGCTTGCCGATCAAGAGACAAAAAAGGTATGGCGAGATGCAAGGGCTCCCAGACCTGCAGAAGGGAGGTGGGCAATAACCAGGAAAACACAAAGGAGATTCTATCAAGACTCGGCAGGGTGCAAGGTCAAACCAAAAGTCAAAAAGCGACCAACATCAGGTGGCAAAAGAACCACCGAGTTAGGATCAAGCGAACAAAACAAAAGGTCACCAGAAACCGACAGACAATTGGTTAGCAAACCTGAGATTCACGGTTGACAACTCGAGCCAGAAGGCTAAAGGGGGAGTTCAGAGTGAGAAGATCCAAAAGAAATGCGAAACGCGCCCCCGTGCTCCCAGCATCAGGCCGGAGAAAAAGAGGCAATAGATCGCTGTAAGGGGAGATGGGAATACATTTTTCCTGTCCTCATGGAACACACAAGGATTTGGCCACCTTTACTCCGGAGAAAGGAAATTCCTGGGAAAATTTGAACTAATCTGTTTACAAGAGAGCTGGATTAGAACAACCCCGTTGTGCGAAGGATACCAGGTTTACATTAACCCGGCGCAGAAAGGACCCCTGGGGAGCCCACGTGCTGGGCTTGTGACTTTAATTAAAGATGACTGCCAATTACAAAGTCCTAGAACATCGGAATCCGAACCCTCTTGTACAGATAATCAAAATAGTGAAAAATAGACATGAAAGCAGATTATTACTAATTAATACGTACTTGTGCACTAAAGACTCAGAAACCAGAAAATACTTGCGGACATTATGGCGGCCATTGATGCCTCAATGTCAGAGGACAAGAACCAACTAATCATCAAACTTTTGGATAATAAAGGCCTGTTGAAAAATACTACTACCCTGGTAGGCAATGAAAAACGTTGGCTACTTGAAATGGATACCAGAGAGATGTCAATGCTGAATGGCCAAATAACACGTGATTTCCCAGGGTCAATGACTTGGGCCGCAAATTCAACAAGCGCCTGTCTGGATTACTGCTTTGTTGCTAGTAATACCTTAGCATGGATCAATTCTCTAAAAGTAATCCCTCAGAAAGCTAGTGATCATGCTCTACTAGAAGTGGAACTTCGTTGGAAGACTGAAGAGCAGAAGTACCGAGCCGTCCCCGCAATGGAACTAACATGGGGAAGGAACAGGCTAAAAATAAAAGCACAGGCCATTCCTGAACTAGCAACCCGGTTCAAACATAACCTTAAGGATAACCACGAAACAGACTATGAATGGCTACTAAAGGAGTTTGAAGTCAAGAGTTGCACAAATAAAAACAATGAATTGGTAAGGAAACATGCATATAACAAAGACCTGGTGGAAAAAAGGAGGGAACACCGTGCAGCACTGAGACGCCTCCATAAAAGTACGCATCCCAATAAAGAGGAACACTTAAGACAATGTAAACAGTCTTATAAGAACTGGTTAAAATCCTCTAGGGTGTGGAGAACACAAGCAGATGCCGAAAAAATGCTGGTGGCAATAAGTACATCGAATACTAGATCCCTATGGGAGATAATTAATAAAGGAGAGGACTTCCAGTCAGCCCTAACATCAAGTCATGTTTCAAAGGATCAATGGGTAATATTCTACACTGACCTTTTTCAGGAAAAAGAAGCAATCATGATAAAGCAAAGATCTAGAAGCCCGTGGCTCATCGACATTGACGGGGATGACATACTATCAAGGATTAAAAAGCTGAGCTCTTCAAGAGCGGCAGGACCAGATGGTATATCGAACTGTATGCTGAAAGAAAATGGGGAAGAGTGGGCGGATTTCATCTTAGTATTATTTCAACAGATACTAAAAACAAGAACAATCCCTCAATCCTGGAACGAGGCCCTAATTGTGCCGATCTATAAGAAAGGGTACCGTACAAATCCCAGGAACTACAGGCCAATCGCTCTTCTTGATTCCATAGGAAAGCTGTTCTCCTCTATCATCTTGAGGGATCTAAAAAGATGGACAGTAAGGACTGGAATCTTAGACAAACGACAAACAGCATTCATGAGTGGCGTCGGTACATCACTGAACTTACTCATCCTGAATATGTTAAAACTTCGGGCACTGGAAAAGAAAAAGAACTTACATCTGGGTTTCATCGATCTCGAACAGGCCTTCGACGGAATCAGTAGAGAACTGCTCTGGGCTAAGTTAAGAAAATGGAACTGTCCGGAACATCTGCTCGAGGCCATTCAAGAACTCTATACTAACACCTCAATCCAAATATTGGTCTCCAAAGGCGGAGATGTGACAGAAAAAATCTTGACGTCGAAAGGTATAAAGCAAGGTTGTGCCTTGGCACCCTTTATGTTCATTCTCTATCTAGCAGACCTGAAGGAATACGAGGCACATATTCAAGCTTTTCCACCAGTGTTTCAGGATGAGGCCGTGCCATGGATTTTATATGCCGACGATGTCGTATTCATGGACCACACCCCTATAGGTCTACAAAAACGCATGGTGGAATTTAAGATCTACCTAAGCAAAAATCATCTGAAGATCAATGTTAAAAAATCAATGATCTTAATAATGCAGTCGGCCCGAGGGCACAAGGCCACAAAAAAAATGCATTCACTTGGTCACTGGATAACCATCCTCTGGACATAGTTGCTTCTACTGTCTATCTTGGGGTCCGAATTAACAAAATTATCAACGAACAGGCTCAACAGAGTTTATTAGAGAGAAGCTCATAAAATTATCAAACCAAGCTCGTGCCCTCCTTTGGCATTATGGATCATTTTCAATGATGCCATTAATGAAAGGTTGCGGCGATCTTGACCTATGGAGCTGAATCACTGCTAAATCTCCATTGGAAGACCTGGGGGGTGTTTGAGGGCCTTTTTTTGAGAAGGGTTCTTAGGCTCCCCAACTGTCTTTCAGCATCAACAATAAGGCACAAACTGAGGCTGCAATCACTGGAATCGATAGTGTTGTGGAAGACACTCTCTCTATCGGAAGTGTATCCTGGATAAACCTCCTATCTCATTTTTCACTTTTGGCTAATAAATACGCTAGAAATACAGACCCTAATTTCCAGACTTGGAAACAGAATTGTCTAGAAATCCTAGAGCATCACAACATTAAAATAGATAGGTTGAAAGAAAACCCGGACAAAGTAAAGAGAACCCTCCGTAAAAAGGACTGGGAAGTAACGGATTTCCTAAAGAGGCAGAATACAAACTGCCACATCATCATTTGGGAACGAAAGGCTCTGAATGATCCTCCACTGTATCTCCGAAGATTCCCTTCGCCTAAACATAGGTATCTTCTGATGAGATGCAGGCTAAACATCTTGCCAACCAGGGAGGTACAATACCTAAGAAAACAAATTCCAGCTGAAGAGGCTAGATGTCGTTTTTGTAATAACCCGGATAGCCTGAAATCAATAAAACATTGGATGTTATCATGCCCATTATTGGCAAGCCAAAGGAGCCTGCTCTTGGTAGAGTGGGTGGCTAATATAAACACGTCAACGGAAGAGGATTACTGGGAGAAAATTTTGACAGCACAAAAAATCGTCCCCACCTTGGAAGCCCTACGATTCATAGAATCAATCCTAAAGGGACTAAGGCAGGACAATGAAGAACTCAGAGGGCGGCGGGAAGCCCCTTAAGGGGGGTTTTCACTGAAAATGATGTGGACCTAATTGTTAAAGGTTGAACATTTTTTATTTAACAAATAAAACAAAAAAAACAAACACTGACTCAAGCTTTTCAAGTAAAAGAATATACATTTATTTCACTCTTCAGTTGTATAACATTACAGTATTATAAGCAGTCTAAAAATAACACTCTTAATACACCACACCACGTCCCTTAAATTCCAGACAAGTTAAGCTCACAAAATGAAGTGGGAGCAAAATGGCACTCCAGCAATTTAAAAGGGAGGCAAAGACAAAGGCAATAGAAATTAAATCAAACCAACTGGTAAGTACTCAGGGCAATTGAACAAGAGGAACTACAGTGGTAGAATCAGGTACAAAAGGCTTAGGGCCAAAGTCAATGGGTCAAAAGTCTTTTGCACAGTATCACACAGTTCAGGGTAGTTCGCGGTAAAGTTCGTCGCACAGTTTCCGGACGAGGTTGGTTGATAGGAAAGTTAGTTCGAAGAGAAGGACAAGCCCTTGGATTGGAGAAAGATTTCAAACACTTTCACTGCGGTTGAACAAAACGATCAACCGGATTTGCGCAGTACCTTAAAACGGAGAGGAAACTGTAGCTGAGGCAGACGTTCCTGGTAGTTCCTGTAGGCTCGTGGTTCCTGAAGTGACTGTCGGACTGACAAGAAGTAGGAAGACTGGAGGGTACTGTACTAACCAGGGAAGAAACCAGCAGCAGAGCAAAGCAACGAATAAAAGGTGTGCTAGGTAAAACCCAAGCAGGGTCCGACCTTCCTGGCTATCCGGCCCACTGTAGCTCTGTACAGCGAATTCGACCAGAGGAGGGGTCCTGGCTTGCAGTTTGGGCGAACTGGTTGGTCCCACGAGCTCAAGGAAAGAAGTTTCCTGTAGGATCTTCTCTGTTGTCCGATTCTGAAGATTCAGACCTGCAGCAGGGCTTCACCGGGCGGTTCAGTCGTCATAGGGGTCCTCTTCTGTCAGCTCCTCGTTGGTTCTTTCATTCCAGTGGCGACTCTGCATAAAAAGCAGTTCTCTGGGAGTGGAAAGGCAATTTTCCCCCATTCATACAGCCGGGCTGTCAATCACACAGCAGGGTGGTTGTCATGGCAAGGACAGACCCCTCAGCCAATAAACAGGAGTGCGACTTGGGTTACCCAGGGAACCCATGGCAGGGGTCCGAAGATCCCTCCCTCACATCCTGCCTACCAAGACTTTCAGGCGCCTTAAGGAGGGCTTCTGTGCAGAAGCCCGCGAAAAGACTGTGAACAAAGGAATCCTCCCCGGTTAGGCACGCAGAGAAAAACACGAGAAAGACTTTAACAAAAAGAAATGGTGAAAAAAATGTATTTGGTCAAGTGGGTTTATGTTCGAGGCTAATATAATAGCCTGAAACAATACCATGGTTATATAAGATAACCTCGGTAGAAAAGTTAGGGTAGTTACTACTGCTACCAGCCAAGTCTTGATGTAAAGGGAGCGAAACAATGCTCCAAGAGACGCAGACAAAAAGGGGTAAGAATTGACCCTTTTCAATGCTCCATGTAAGATGGGGTGTACTGGGTCTGTGGTTTAAAGTGACTAAAATAAAGTTAATGGCAACTTTACCTTTTCTGGGGGACAGTAGTCGGCCCCAGAAAATGGAGTCAGTGGGAAGTCTCAACGACAACCCTGTGTCACTGCACTGAAGGTGCTGTGCAACATACATGAAAAATATGAGACCATGGAGTAGGTGAGGCTCCAGTGCTCAAGGTTACACAAAAAGTGAAAACACGCACAGAAAAACACATGTAAGAGTGGGAAAAAGGCTCACACTCTTACCAGGTGAAAAAAATAATCCCTAAAAATCCAGCAAAGCTGCTGAGGGACTCATTAGGTAAGGGAAATCAGCCAGTTATGAGAATTCTCCCTAACAGTTGGCTCTCTCCATGACCACCGATCTGGATTCAGAGCTGCCGGAAGTATGGCAACTGCTCTCCTGAACATCCGTGAAGACCTGCTCTCCAACCTTGGCTCTAACATTCCCTCTGTCCTCCTCCTATTTGACCTCTACTCTGCTTTCAACATGTCAACCATACCATCCTGCTCAATTGGATCTGTGACAACCTGGGTATCACTGATCATGCTCTGGCTTCGCTGACCTTTTTCTTTTCTGATCGACCCTCCCAGGTACAACTTGGGTCCTTCTTATCCTCTATCTCCCCCTCCACCTGTGGTGTCCCCCAGGGCTTTAACCTCTCGCCTTGGCTTTTCAACCAATACCTGGCAGCTCTCGCCTACTGCATTTTCATCTTGTGCTCAAACTTCCAGTGCTATGCCAATGACACCCAACTCATTTTCAGGCTTCTCTCAGCCACCTCCTCTCCTTCCCTCATCTCCGAATGCCTAATCGGCATTCAAAATTGGTGTGCCGCCAACGATCTGTCTAAATGCCAACAAGACCAAGATCCTCCTCATTGGTACACCTTTACCGTCCTTTCACCTCACTCTCTGGCCAGCCTCTCTTTGCCCTCCTCCTACCCCTACCTGCTGGGCTAAGAATCCTGGGGTCATCTTTGACTCCACACTTTGCTTCGAGGGGATTGGGTCCTCCGACGTATTCCATATCTATGACAGTAATCACCACAGCTGTGCTGCTTTGGAAAATCTTCGGCGCCTGCGTCGATGACGTCGATACGCCACCCTCGAGCACCTCCTCCAATGGCCGACGTCACTGGATGTTATAAGTAGGACGCATAACGCCCGTAGCCTCAGTTCCATTTTTTCCGCGAATGTGTTCGCTTCGGGAATCTCGGCGCGCCTCGACTCTTTGGAGTTTCTGTTGCTTTCTCGGTTCTTCAAACCGGTTTGTGATATATTTCTTCGTGAAGATCTACCTAGTCTTCCACACCGCGTCCGGGCTTTAAGAAGTGCGGGGACTGTGTGTCCAAGATGTCGGTCACGGACTCGCGCGACGCCTGCCTCTGGTGCCTCTGGGAGGCCCATGACACGGATGACTGTGTCGACTGCCAGTCGGTCACGTCGAAAGCCTTGCTGGAGCGCAAGAAGTTGTTATCGGTAGGTAAGGTGTTCAAGCCCCGGAAGTCGAGGTCTGCGGGGCTTTCGACGGACGACTCGAGGGGCGACTCAGCGTCGTCATCAGAAGTCCAGTGGGTCTCGGTCCTGGAGTCGGTCTTGCCACTCCTCTGCCTCTTCGAGGCACTCCCGGAAGCGCCGTCATCGGTCGCCTTCCCCGTCCTCATCCGAGGACTCCGCCCGTCGCCGGGTCGCTTACCCCACCAAGCATGCGACACCAGAGGAATGGGCTTCCTTCGGGAAGAAAATGTTGCCGATTCTCGAATCGCGGGGCACTGGTCCGTCCACGCCTCTGAGTGGGGTCGGTCGTGATCAGCCGAGAGACGCCACTCGCACGCCTTCGGGCTCGGGTGGTTGTCACGATTCGGGGGAAAGGTCCCGCTCGGACAAGGGGAATCGTTCTCGCCATGCCCGGTCCAGGTCCCGGTCCTCGACGCGCTCGAGACCGCGTGAGCCTGTGAAGTCTTCGAGGAAGACATCGATGCCTGTGGCGCCGAGGTCGTCAATGGACTCTCTCGAGTCTCTGCCTCCGAGGAAGTAGTCGAAGCCGTCGGCGCCCAGGATGTTGAGGGACACGCTCGGGGCTCTGCCCTCGAGGCCTGTGTCGACGCTGTCGACGCCGATTCTCCCGGCGCCGATTCACTCAACGCCTTTCGGGGCTGTGTCGACGGGGGTACCCCGTGGCTCGGGGGAACCACCTAGAAAGGCTCTGGCCAAGGTCAAGCATGGCTTTGGTTCCAGTTCTGTGCCTTCTTACCGCCATCTGGAATTCATTTTAGATGTGGATGAGGGCTCTGATGATGGCATGGTGCCTGACACGGTGCCTGACAAGATTCTCTCGGGCCATAGCCAGTTTGAGGACCTGATGCAGTCCCTGCATGATGCTAGTGGGCTGGACACCTCTCCTGAGGCCTTATGTCACGGGTCACTGAGTACTTAGAATGGCCTGCTCCCCCAGGGGAGTTTGTTCAGGTTGACCTTACGGATATCCTCGACATTGGTCCACCAACTGACCCGGTACTGCTGTTTCATATGGCTCTACAGAGGAGGGTGGCGACGGCTTGGACTGCTCCGGAGAGTCTCCCGGCAGTGAGCAAGTCTTTGCTGCGAAAATACCGCCCAGCCAGTAGTGACCCCTGCTACTTGTCCAAGCACCCTACTCCAGAGAGTTTGGTGGTGCAGGCGGCTATGGCCCCGGCAAAGCAGGTGGCGTACCCTACCATCCCTCCTGATAGGGACGACAAGCGTTTTGACGGCTGGGCGAAGAAAGTGTTTTCTGCAGGGGTATGGCGCTTCAGGCGGCCAACTCCATTTGTGTCTTGTCTCATTTCACGCACTCTCTGTGGAACTATGTTTCCTTGGCGGCTGAACATATTCCCGAAGGGGATGAACGGGATGGTTTCCTTGCCATGGTTCAGGATGGCAAGGATGCTATGTATGAGGCCGTTCAGTCGGGTTTGGACATGGCAGATTGCGTCAGCCGGTCCATGGCGGCAAGCACCGTGATACGCACGTTTGCGTGGTTGCGCAAGTCTCGGTTTGCTCCTGATGTGCAGGCCCGGCTCCTCAACATGCCCTTTGATGGGGAACATCTTTTTGGCAGCAAGGCTGACGAGAGCCTTGAGAGGTTGCAGACCTCAAAATCTGCAGCAAAGTCGTTGGTTGCTGCAGTTCGACAACCTCCGCCTTTTCGTCCTAAGGGACAGCAATGGAGGGGAGGTTCCTTTCGTTATTACTCCTACTTTGGTAAAGCGAGAGGAGCTGCCAGTCAAAGGGGCCACCGTAGGAGTGCCAGAGGTGGAAAATAAGGTACTCGAGGTACCAAGGCCGCTCGGGCTGTTGCCTCTTCGCCCTCAGGCAACGGCACAGCTGCTTCAGCTCAGTCATGAGGCCATTTCCCATGGTTCGCCGTTTGGGGGAAGGCTGGCGCAGCATCTTGCAGAGTGACGCGCCATTACTTCAGATGTGTGGGTTCTGGAGATCATAACCCACGGCTAGTGTCTTCCTTTCCGGCAGAGGCCTCAAGACAATCCACCGGGGAATCTCTCTTTGAAGAGTCCGGATCCTCTCCTTAAGCAGGAAATTCAATCCCTGCTGGAGAAAGGCGCCATAGAACTGGTGCCTGTAGCGGAGAGGAACAAGGGATGGTATTCCCCTTATTTTTTGATTTCCAAGAAAGGCGGGGGATTGAGACCCATCATGGACTTGCACGGTTTGAACAAACTCCTCAGGAAGGACAAATTCAAGCTGGTTACTCTCTAAGTCCTCCATGGCCCATCAACAACAGGACTGGTTGGTGTCTCTCGACCTAAAGGACGCTTATTTTCATGTGCCGATCCATCTGAAGCACAAGAAGTACCTGAGGTTTGCGGTTGGCGACCTGCACTTTCAGTTTCGGGTCCTGCCATTCGGATTGACCTCCGCCCCGAGGGTCTTCACCAAGCTCATGGTAGTGGTGGCAGCGCACCTCAGGAAAGTGGGGATTCACGTCTACCCCTACCTGGACGATTGGCTGATCAGGGCGCGCTCTCTCGAGCAAGTCCTGGATCATCTGTCAGTCATCTGCCACTCCCTCCACAAGCTGGGCTTCTCCCTCAACTTAAAGAAGTCCCATTTGACACCTACTCAGAGGCTCCAGTACATCGGAGCGGTGCTCGACACGTCCCTGGGGCAGTGTTTTCCTCCCCAGGTGAGGGCTTATCACATTCAGCAGATGGTGCACACGTTTCAACTTGCCCAGACTCTCCCAGCGTTCGTGTTCTTGAGACTGCTCGGCCTCATGGCATCCTGCATTCTTCTGGTGCCAGAGGCCAGGTTGCGGATGAGATCTTTGCAATGGGCACTCAAGCTCCAGTGGTCTCAGTCCTCCGGCAGGATGTCGGACCCTGTTCAGGTGCCGTCTTCGGTCGCCCAGGACAGTCTGTGGTGGGCCGACGAAGGCAATCTGATGAGGGGGGCTCCATTTTGGCTGCCCTGGCCTGAGTTGACAATCGTGACTTACGCATCCCTCACGGGATGGGGAGCTCATGCCAACGAGTTGACAGTCAGCGGTCATTGGTCTCCGTCAGAGTCCAGACTCCATATCAATCTGTTGGAGCTGAGAGCCGTCAGGCTAGCCCTGAAGGCTTTTCTGCCGACTGTGCGAGGATAAAATGTCCTGATCCTGATGGACAACACGGTGGCCATACACTACCTCAACAAAACAGGGTCACTTCCTCTGTGCGGGGTAGCGATGCAGCTCTGGTTCTGGGCAATCCCGCAGGAAGTTTCGATCTCGGCAGTTCATCTGGCAGGAGACGAAAACGAGACAGCGGATGCTCTGAGCAGGCAGAGCGAAGGCCCGCAACAAAGTCCCTGTACCGTTGCCGTTGGAGGAAGTTCTGCGACTAGTGCAGGGTTAAGAATGTGGATCCTTTTGCATGTGAAATTCCCGGGGTTCTGTCTTTTTTGCTTTCTTTGGCCCACAGGGGCCTTCAAGTGGGTACCATTAAAGGTTACCTGGCGGCGCTGTCGATAGTTAAGCGCTCGTCTGAAGAGTGTTCCTATTTTGAAATTCCTTTAATTTCTCTGTTTCTGAAAGGGCTCACTAATGTGTTCCCTCCGTCACCTTTCCAGGTGCCCAGTTGGGATTTGAACCTTGTTCTCAAGTTTCTGATGGGTGCTCCGTTTGAGCCTTTGCATTCATGCCCTTTGAGACTGTTAACTCTGAAAACTGTATTTTTAGTTGCGGTCACTTCCGCTTGCAGAGTGAGTGAGTTACAGGCCCTTTCAGTTAAGCCACCCTTCACTGTGTTTCATAAGGACAGGGTTGTCCTTGGAGTTCGTCCTTCTTTTCTTCCGAAGGTGGTGTCGGAATTTCATTTAGGCCAGAAGGTTATTCTTCCGGCATTTTATCCTCCACATGCTGGAAGGAAGAGGAGAGGCTCCATAGGCTTGATGCTAGGAGAGCGTTAGGCTTCTATATTTCATGCATGTCCCAGGTCAGAGTGGACGATCAGCTCTTTATTGGTTACGCTGGAAAGCGTTTGGGACAGGCTGTGACGAAACACTTTGTCTCGTTGCATTATTTTGGCTATCTGAGTGTTACCGCTTGGCTGGTAAGGACCCACCGGTCGGCTTACGGGCCCATTCTACCAGGGGTATGGCTGCCTCTACTGCCCTGCAGAGGGGTGTTTCTATTCGCAACATCTGTAATGCAGCCACCTGGGCTTCGGTAAATACTTTTGTATGTCACTATTCCCTCGATTGCATCCGGGGGTAGGATCTGGCCTTTGGCAAGGCGGTCGTTTACTCTGCAATTTGATTGGGCATGCTAAATTTCTGTTTTCTAAATTCTTTTTCCCACCTCCTTGCATTGGTACTGCTTTGGGAGTCTGTCATAGATATGGAATACGTCGGAGGACCCAATCCCCTCGAAGAACAAGTTACTCTCTTACCTGGTAACGTTCTTTCGATGGGATGTTCCGAAGACGTATTCCATATCGCTCCCTCCCTACCTTCCCTGCTACAGAATTTCTTATGCGATTGCAGCTTACGTTTCCGCAAGGCTTTGTGTGTCAGACTGGCAGAAGACTGGTTTCACACGTTCTGGGAAAAAACTACAACTGAGGCTACGGGCGGCGTGCGTCCTACCTAACATCCAGTGACGTCGGCCGTCGGAGGAGGTCCTCGAGGGCGGTGTATCGACGCCATCGACGCAGGACGCAGAAGATTTCCCGATGCAGCACAGCTGTGGTGCTTACTGTCATAGATATGGAATATGTCGTCGGACCATCCCATCGAAAGCACGTTACCAGGTAAGAGAGTAACTTGTTCTTCTCTGCACACATCTCTGACGTTTCAAAAAAGTCAAACTTCTTACTGCACCTACTTAGAGGTACTCTGCCTTTCCGCTCCTTCCCTCAGAAGCTCACTGTCTCCCAAGCTCTGGTTCTCTCTAGGTTGGACTACTGTAACTAAATCTACCTGCCTCCACTCTCCGCCCTCTACAACTAATCCAGAACAGGACTGCAAGACTTGTCCTTGGCCTCAAGCCCTGGGATCGTATCTTTCCAGCTCTGAAATCCCTTCATTGGCTCCCAGTGGATGCAAGGATTACATTTAAAACCCTCTGCATTGTCCACAAGGCTTTCTGGGGCCTGGGTCCAAAATACCTTCAACTATCCCTCCGCAAATACCTGCCCTTTCGGGCCCTTCACTCCTCTACTTCTAACTCCCTCAGGGGCAGTCGTTTTTCTAAGAAAAAAGCTTGGGGCAGATCTGTCTTTGGCTGAGGCCTCCCTTTGGAACAGCCTCTCGCCACCCTGAAACTTGAGGAGAATCTTCTCCGGTTCCGGAAGCACCTCAAGACCTTCCTCTTCGCTTCCGCCTTTGCCCCTCTTCTCCCCTGCTGATCTGTTTTTCTCTTGTCACTGTGCACCTGGACACCCTCTGTCCTTCTGGCCCAGGTACCTGCTCACCCTGCCTACTTCCAGCACTGCCTCAAGGCCACCCCTTGCACTCGGATTCTGTATCTGTACCCATACAGTCCCCCACTCTTCTGCACTTATCAGATATACCCTATGTGACTAATCTTGCACTTGCCACTTGCTGGCTGCACTACCACTTTCACTGCCTTTATTTATTTACTACACTTTTTATTTATTCTGTTCCTCCTCTTTTCCGCACTTTCCACTTCTTCCCCCTTCCACGCACTTTCCCCCTTTTTCACTTTTCCATGCACTTGCACGTTCTTAATGTCACTGGGCCTAGTAAGATCGTTGTTTATTTTGTTCTCCCTTGTTCGCCTCCCTTTGCTTGGTCGCGCTCTGAAACACTTGTGTATGAGTGCGATATAAATAAAATATATCAAGTGTAATCCCAAGCGGGCAAAATGATGCAGGGAACAGACCAACTGCAGGCCAGGATATGGATGGCAGGACTGTAGACACCAGGAAAGAAGTTCCACACGAAATTACAACACAGGGGCATGATGACCCTGGTGATAGCAGCATGGCCGACAATAGTCCAACATTGGAAACAAGAAACCCTGCCCACGATTTATGACTGGCTGCAAAAAGTTTGGAGATTTGTTCCACTAGAATGGATGACTTACAAACTTCAAGGAACACCCAAAACGTTTTGCAAGGACTAGGGCCCTATCCTAACGTATTTACAGAGCGACTATATGCTATAATGGTGCCCGCACAACATCAGAATCCTGGACATTATGTAAAGCTCTCCATATACCGGCCGAAGAATCGATCCACACCACCAAGGGGGCAAGGGAATGGGGTTCAAGGGAGTTGGGGGGAGTTGAAGACATTGTTGATATCAATGTTAATTGTAAAATCAATACAATCTGTAAAAATTAAAAACTGTATTTCTCCTCTAAACCAGTCGCTGCCTTTTGGGCCATATTGCTCCCACCCATCCAATAAGTCCTGTCCCTAAG
The DNA here is from genome assembly GCF_040938575.1 of Ambystoma mexicanum. Classification (NCBI taxonomy): domain Eukaryota; kingdom Metazoa; phylum Chordata; class Amphibia; order Caudata; family Ambystomatidae; genus Ambystoma; species Ambystoma mexicanum. The sequence goes on from NC_090939.1 coordinate 204,241,237, forward strand.
CTCCACCCCTGGTAGCCATCTTCAGATTTCTTTACCGCACGCTTCAGTGTTGGGAGTCCCCTTGTTGCTCTCCAAGGTATTTTTCACATTTCAAGTGTTTTTTTGGACACATCTTGACTTGATTTTGACCGATTTATTTATTTATTTTTATCTCATCGTTCGACTGGAGGTTGACTACTGACAGTGGGGACCTGCTATTGGCGAAGATCTACTATGTTGTGCATCCTTCGTAGGTTCAAGAAGGCCAGGGCTTGAGGCTACTGCGTGCCTTTTCAGTGACTGAAGAAAAGAGATGCCTCTTCAAACTCTGCACAAAGTGTGGATTGAGGAATGTTTATGTCGAAGATCGACACCATAAATGCTTGTATTGCCTGAATCTGTACGATGATGAGGAGGGATTTGAGGTCTGCCAGGGATTTTCAAAAAAAGACAAAGAAAGACGGCTACAGCAGGCTGGCGGCTTTGTTGAAGTCTGGTAAGGCCTCTGACTCTGCTTGAGAGCATGGTCATGCTTCACCTAGGACCTGCCGGTCCCAGAAACACACTCCCTAAGAAAAGAGGTATAGGTCCTTTGACCCGGGGATCCAAAAGAAGGCCAGGCTGCACGAAGTTGATCCCACTTGGTGCACAGCCGCTGCGTGTCCCAGCACGGGAAGGACAAGGTCGCTGTCACCAACAGCTTATACGGCGAGCCTACCGGTGAGGGGTGCTCCCTGTAAGAGAAAGTCCTTGACTCCATGAAAGCTCTGCTTACTATCGGCGGATAATACATCGAAGGAAAGATCGAAAGGTGGCCCTTCTCTGTCCCAATCATCAACGGCATCAACAGCTCAGCCGACCAGAACAACTTTGTCAACGGCAGCCACGTGTTACGCTCACCTGGTCTCTGTGGGGACGTTGGGGCACGGTTGCAGCCCTCCCAGGAAGTAGGACCCCCTGATCTGCTTTCTCCCGCTGCAAATAGGCTGTGGGCTGCTGCAATGAATTGGAACCCTGCTCCTGCGTAGATATGAGAGGACGTAAGTTTGCTGGCCTGTGAGTGAATTGCCTCTCAAACCCTTCCTCCCATAGCGCGGTGAGCATGCATCATCCCATTAAGGCTCACCTGTAGATTATTAATGGCGAACTCTCCGTCCTGCTACTTCTGGCAGGGGCGCATGTAGAATGAGGACCGAGTCCCTTCACTGGTCCTTAATACTTGGTGTCCAGTCCAGCTGCAACGATTCCACGCCTTTCTGGTAAGTGTCTTTCTGTTTTCTGTTTGTCTTGAAGTATTGGTATAGTCTTGTTCACAGCCTTTTGTCAGCTCTGTAACAATGTCTATCTTTCTCCCAAATAGTTGTGATTGCGGTGCAGTAGAGCAACAGAGCCCGAGGTGGCTCCAGATGAGGAGCGGAGGATTTCGCGGCGGGCCGGCAGCAGCTAAGTGAGCTTTTAAGGACAAGCGTGAAGAATTTTGCAAGCGCGACCTTAAACTACAGGTTTGTATGTCTAACTTTGCCTTTTGTCCTTTTACAGGGTCTGCCTTTGTGGAAGATGATGTCGTGCTGCTTAGCCCAGAGCCGAAGTCTTGCGTGTTGGAAGATGAAGATGTCGTGCTGCTGTGCCGAGAGCTGAAGTTCTGCGTGCCGGAGATGAAGTCGTGCCCAGGGTTGAAGTCCTGCGATCCGGAAGATGAAGAATGGACGCCAGGCTCAGCGGTGAAGAATGCAGGTGAAAGCTGACTCCAGGAGGGTAAGCGTATGGACAGGAGACTGGATTGCATGTGCAGCTTAAGATAAAAAGCCACACCCGGACTGATTGCACACAAGTGGAACGTTCTTGAAAGCACTCCTGCCCATAATAAAAAAGTCTTGCTTATGTTTCTCCATGAGCCTGGCCTGAGTCCAACCGGGCCCGCAGTGTATAAAGGTCCCACAGGGACGTGCGTGAACCATGGTGCCCCTTGCTCCCTCCACCTAATGGTGCAGCTCCTGTGATCCTGGGCAAGGGGCCATGACACCACGTTGACAAAGGCTCCAACCACCCTGTCAACGATCTCGTCGACTACCTTGTTGACGGCCATCACTACTTGGTCAAAGGAGGGACTGGCCACGAATGTGGTGTCCACGGTCCCAATGACAGCTTCTCCTCGAGTGTCAGTGCCACCAAGGCGCGAGGCGGCTGCTGTGGCGCCTGCAAAGACTCCTGGAATGAGGACAGCTCCCTTGGCCCATCAGCCCCAGAAATCTCAGGGGGGGGGGGGAAGGGGTAATACTCCTGCGTACCTTAAGAAGGGTACAGGCCTGCCGGTGCAGATCTTTACCAGCTTGGACGAGGGTGAGGATGATCTGCCTGAAGATTATTATTCAGACCATGAATGGGGTCATAGACCAGTCTCAATGGGGAGGGGGGATCTCCACGGAGGGAGCCTGGTTCCTCCACTCGCCAAAGAAGACGCATCAGTCCTGAACCTCCGACACGGTTTCCTTTCACGCCTCAACAGAGGGACATATCCTTGGACATACTAACAACGCTGCACACACTGTTCTTGGAAATTCAGCAGAGACAGACTCCCACACCGGGCCCCGCACTGTTTAGGAGCCCTCCAAGACCGCAGCCCTGGGAGTCAACTCCGGTGCAAAGGACCTACCAGGCCCAAGGCGCCAACCTCTAGCTCCAGCCCCACCTCAGGATTGGATTTCCATTGTGGATCCGGCAACGCACACAGACATGGGCACGGATAAGGCAGCCACGGACACCGACTAGGCAGGTGACTTCTTACCAGCAGACATGAAACCGTTGGGCGTGGATGAACCCCACAGGGCCTCCCCACCGGATGAGGTTGGCTCGTGTCACACTGATGTCCAGGACCTCCAAGCTGTTTCATCTGGTATCTGAGGAGACTAAAAAGAAAATATTCCTTTACCAACGACGCGAGTCCAGGCGGAAGACCATTATGTCCGTCCCCTTGCTGGACGATATCTGGGAGGAGGGCTTTGCCCTTATGATGATCCCGAGCACAGCGCCGCCCAAGCGGGATAGACTTGACAAGAGATGTAGGGTGGACTCGACCTCCAAGTGCCTGAGGTCCCCGCCTTCACCCGACTGTGCTCTCAGCCGCGCCCAGAAAACGATCAGCGAACCCATCGTCTTCGTCCATGGTGCCCCTAGACCAGAGGGGAAGAAACTGGACGCATTGAGGAAAATTATCATATACGCTGCTGCCAGCACAATTAAAGCTGCTAACACCCTGGTCATTTTGTCCTGCTATGACCGGGAACTATGGCATAAATTGGTCCCTATTCTGGACTTCTTACCTGACAAGAAAGTGGAAGCTCTGGCTCTGTTCCTGGAAGGGGAAATGGCCTCGGACCACACCATTACAGTGGTAGTAGACATTGCAGACACAGGTTTCAGTGGATTGCTTTTCTCCCGCAGATTCCTCATCTGATAGATATCCTCGTCAAGCTCTGCTGCTCGGAAACCTTTTTGACAGGGGGTGTAGTGGACCTTGACTCGGCTGTCGATTCGTCTTGGTCAGTGCTCGATCGTCGGCTCCGGCCATAATATCAGGTGTCGTATATACACCACATCACTACACCCCAGTTCCTTTTTTCCAGGCGCTTGCACGCTGCTTCGAGAACACAGCATTGAGTCTTCGACTCAGTGTATTTGACTAATTTGTCAAATTTTCTCTCATAAATCCTCGACCGTGATGTCTACTCACAGAATTTTCAGGATTTCAAAGTGCACCGACTGCCAATCCAAAATGTCGGTGACCGACTGTAAGGAAGGCATGGTATCAAACAGACTCAGGTGATCACAGTTTAAGGTTGTTTATTGAACTTCAATGGGTTGGTAAAACGCTTATCTAAAGCTAAATCGAACGATGGAAGCAAGCTACGACCATCAAATAATAACAACGCAGTCCTAGTGGAGTCTGTCAAAATAAAAGGGCCTATACTAATAAACCTATTGCCAATCCTTACTTCTAAATACAAAATGGTGTGGGATAACCATGTATGCAAAAGAAAAGTGTTCACGAATTTACATGTTAGGGTAGTTGAGCAGGGAGCTTCCCTTCCTCAAGTTTTCAGCACTGGGCAAGGTGGCACGTGCGGGCTTCGCACACACTCTAGCTTTGCCACGAGGTAACAGTTTAACACATATGCATGAGGGCCTTCTGCCAAAGTGTCTCTCGCAATGACAATCTCTTAATGTAGGAACATAAAAGTTCTTTTCCTTTGTCAAGGTTTCACTTTCACAAGTTCAAGACTGGTCACCTCCTTCAGGCTCCAACCACGGGTACCTCTCGTCTGGGCTCAGACCTCTTTTCTACAATGTTCACAACTTTGTCTCCCTCGTTAAAGCTCAGACCATGGATCTCCCTCGTTTGTGCTCAGATCCCCTTTTGATACAAGAATCAAAGACTTTCGAATGTGCAATGGGATTTGCTTAAACCGTCGCAGGACTCGCTCATTTCACACAATTTACACTTCACATCAATCTTCTGCTTTTGTTTCCTTTCGTCAAGCTATCATACAGAGACATTAACAGTGCTGGACCACTCTGTCAACTGTATCGTACCTTTTCTTCTAATGTTCAAATATTCACTAGCAATTTAGCTTCACTCGCGTCTTTCATCACACGCACTTAACAAGGTTTCTTCCAGTGCCCACTTTACAATGTTGCCACTTGCAATCTTGACTTTAACACAGACCGGTCTCCCCAACTCACTGGCTGTGTTGTTCTCTGTCGCTTATTTTTTCTTGGAGCCAAGGACGATACCGTGGCATCTGCTGATCCTCCCTGCCTTGGTCAGTCACACGGGAGGACCCTCGATGTCTCCGACACACAATGCAGGATTCTTTTGCCTTGTTTCCGGGTTTTACATTTTCTGCCTTGAAGGTTTCTGGAAAGTAACAGCTTCCCATCAAAAAAGACAAGGGTGTTGCCCTCTCGAACTTCTTGTGCCTGGCCGTCTTTCTCCCCTCGTTCAACTGCCAACTCGAAACTGCCGTACTTTTGTGTGTTTTGCCTCGCTAAGAGTGTGCTCTCGTGCTCCACCTTTTATCTTTGTGGGGAAGTATAATGGAAGTCAGGTGTGCGTGATTATCTGTAATTGCCTGACCATAGTATTGGGACAGGTCATGTACACGGCTCGGGTGCAAGTCTGTTTTCTCCCAGAGCGGGCTGTCCATGAGAGGTGTTGTGCAGGAAATCCCCGAAGCCAAAAAGCGGTCACACTCGAGCCACTCTTTCTCATCATGTAAGAAGAAGCAACGCTACCACCATCAACACAAGTCCAACTCGTCGACAGAGAAAGGTAAGCCCTCAGCTGCGCCCACCATTCGAGAAGAGTGGGAACGTTTCAAAAAAAGAAATGCTTGAAATGTTTAAAACTCAGGCTGCTGCAGTTGTGGGGTGTCCCTCCCGCCCCCCGAAACAGCAGGCCGCTGTGGTGAAAATGGTGCTTGGCACTCCCTATCCCACGCTTACCAATCCATTGACTCCACCGGCACCAGAGAAACTTTTGGTCTTGATGCCGAAAAAGGCACGTAAACCATCGACGGCTGGCCCTTCTCTACAGCATTGAGAGGCTGATGTCCCTGACGTCCATGTATAACCCAAGCCTCTACCGCCATTGATGGCAAACGGCCTCATCTGACTTTTCACGACACAAGGGTTGTGCTGCGGACGCACCCCTCCTTAATGCCAAAGGTTCCGTTGGAATTCCACCTCAACAAGCCTTTGGTGTTGCCTGTGTTTTTTCCGAAACCTTCGTCGCCGGCGGAAAGGACTTTGCACATGCTGGATATGGCTTGTGCTCTGAGGTTCTACGTGGCACGCACAAAGAGTTTCCAGAAAACGTCTCAACTAGTTGTGAACTTTGGTCCTGTGAACCATGGGAAGGCCTTGTCCAAAGCTTCCATCTCGAGGTGCCTCTCCGTCTGTATCACAGTGTCACCGGTTGGCAAACCGACCACTGTCTGGCCGTCCGAAAGCCCATTCCACCAGAGCGATAGCAGCGACAACAGCGTGCCTGTCTGGTGTACCCCTGCTGGATATCTGCAGGGCTGCTACGTGGAGGTTCACGCACAGCTTTACAAGATTTCTACTGCGTCGACAGGGATTCCAGAAAGAAGTGCAGGGTTGGCCAACCAGTGCTACGTAACCTGTTCGCTTGAACGTGAGCCTGTTCCGGAGGTAAGAGTAATTGCTTCTGTTGAGCCTTGCCCGCTCTCGTGGTTATGTAATGTTGTACTGCTATGTATTCTTTTTTCTTGAGCATGTGAATCCATGCCAGACCCCATGCTGGAGAAGGAACAAGTTACCCGTAACAATTGTTCGCCTGCATGGGCCTGGCATGGATTCACATGCAAACCCTCCCTCCTGCCCCTCTGCGGCTATTCTTGGTCCTATTGCCACTGTACGTGCTACCAAATCTGAAGCTGGCTGCCAGAGGAGGGGCTTAGGGACAGGGCATTCATTGGCTGGGGGCAGTATGACCCAGAGGTCAGTGATTGGTTTAGAGGAGAAATGCAGTTTGTAAGTGAAAGTGAAACTGTTTTTACTTCTGTCGAGGATTCCCGGCCTGACGACAGGGAAAATTCATGAGCATGTTAATCCATGCCAGACCCATGCTGGCGAACAATAGTTACAGGTAAGTAACTTGTTACATCAATAACGTTCTAGGTAAAGGAGGGTCCGTTGGGTTCCAAATCAGTGTCGTAAGAGTCCTGGTTGAAAGCAAAACATAATATTCCTCAGCAGTCCCCCGCCACAACCTACCCCTTACGTTCTGACAATTTTGGGGGCAGCCTCTTGCCTTTATAAGCCCTTCTCTCTAGGGACAAACATCGGTCCACCTCAGTGGTCCATCAGCTGAATCGCAGGCATTCCGCCGAACCCCACTTTGCTGCAATAATCCTTTTGGCCAGACCCATTGTTACAGACAAGACCATTTTCTCGTACTTTGTAAATCCTGTTTCTCCCCAAATCCCCTACAGTCTAACTTCGGGTCGAGAGGCACATGAGAGCCCTTTACTGTAGACAGCTTGCAAACACATTCCCCCCAGAAACCTTGGACTTCATACATTCCTGCAGCATGTGGTAAAGTGTGCCCCCCTCTCTCATACATTTCAAACAGACATCACTTGCTCTGCTCCACTGAACCAGCGCTGCTCAAGAATAATACTCCCAATAAAATATTGTATATTGGAACAGGCAGAGTGTGGCCGATAAACCTCTTGTGGAAACATGAGCGCACCTACCCATTCTTCAAGATCCAGGGACCCAACATCCTGCTCCCATCTATCCTTAAGTCGGGCAGTTCCTTGGTTCCAAACGCAGCTTGCACTTGGTACAATGGAGGTTAACATGCTAGGGATAGCTTGAAGGAGGAGATTGGCCTAAAGGGGTGAGCACTTCAGAATCCCTTCCAAGGAAGAGAACTGGGATCCCATTGCACATACCTATAGTGTTCCCCACCCGGCAGACCATACTTACCCTGCAACATCCCATACTGTATTGCATCTGCTGGGACATGTAGCCCCTTTGTGTCCTATCTTAATTCAGGTAGGTATGTGTTGTGCCAGATGGATTGGTCCAGGGTTGATCTAATCCTCCATCCTATATCCTGATTTGCAGCCACCCATACCTGTCGGGTGTGCCCTATCATCGGTGGGAGGACTCTTCCCCTTTCCCATCCCCATATAGCACTTGTCTAGGTGGCCTCGAACTCATCCAACCCCTCTCTATCACAACGTGGGGAGCCTTGGGTCTCTGTGTAGCTAATCATTCGATGGGCTGAGTTGAGCGGCCCAGTAGTACTGTTGGAGATTAGGCAAGCTAATTCCCCCTCCCATACCGATCTCTGCAGTTTCTTTAGAGCCACATGCGGCTGTTTCTCCTTCCAGCACCCACCCAGTAATCCAAGAAGGGTACCCTCGATGGTAGTGAAAACCAGCCTAGGAACAGGAGTGGGGTATTTTGCAACACGTAGATAAACGTAGGGAGAGCTAACATTTTTAAGAGAACTGCCTTATCCAGTCAATAGGAGAGATTGCCAGTACGTCACATCTAGTGCAAATGTGTCCACTACAGGCGAAAGATTAAGCCGGAGGAAGTCCCAATATTTGAAGCCTGAGACCGTAACAGGATAAGGGCAGTCTTGCGGGATCGCCCACTTGTGTCCCTGTATCTGAAAAATTATGGACTTCTGCCAAGTTAGTCTTAACCCTCAATGCTTCAAGGGAGTTAAACAGCAGGCCGACCCAGGACACAAGGTTCTCCCCAAACCCCATCCTGCTGATGAGTTCCCAAAGCTAATCCCAACAAAGTCAAACGCCTTTTCAAAGTCCACCGCTAGAAGAGCCAGCGGGTCCGCTATCATAGCGGTTTGACATATGGCGAAATGCACTCTATGGAGATTCATATGTGTGGATCTAGAAGGCATGAACCTACATTGGTCCGGGTGAACCAGGGAACCAATTACCCATAATCGTGGCTTCCCTGTTGATCAGTGATATTGGCCTAAAAGAGGCGCATTGCTTGGGTGGATTGCTGGGTTTCAGGAGAACCACTATGCAGGCCCTCCTGAATACTGGCGAGATCCGGCAGTCCTTCCTGCATTGTACAAAGAGGCGGTGCAGTGGTTCAATCACCAGCTCCCCCATTCGCTTCCACACTTCCACCGGGAAGCCATTCGGCCCTGGAGTTTTACCTGTCTGCAGCTGTGCAAGCGCTGCAGCAATCTCTTTAGAGATGTCCACCTCCAGGCCTGACACCTGATGTGCGGTAAGACGTGGGAGAGCCACTGAATCAAGAACACACAGCCCATCCATCAAGGACCTCTCCTGCAGAGGACTGTATAGTGCCTCATAAAAATCAGCAAATGACACTGCAATGTACGCGCCGTCCATCAGTGACCCCTCCTGAACATCTCGTGTGGCCCTGTTGCGTCTCTCCAGCCATGCTAGCATTTTGCCAGCGCTGTCGCCAGATTCTTGTATCAGACTTCGCCTGGCCCAGTGCACCGCTCTACTGTGTTCTAAGGCTACATTGCGTAACATCTCCTGCACCATAGCAAAGCCTCTTGTGAAGCCGGTGACCGTGCGCTGAGAAATTCTTCCTCCACCTGCATAGCTGCTACCTCTTCCTCTTCCACTGCCTGTGTGTTATTTAAGCCTAGCGGCCACCGTAATTGACGCCTATTCCTTTGAGCACCTCTTTGTAGTCCTCCCACAGGGTAATTGGACTGTCAAAGGTCCCGTCATTCTTAGTGAAATATTCAGTCATTTTATTGGACAATTCCTCCACGAAATCGGGATCCCCTAAATAGTAAGTTTTCAGGTGTCACATTGCTGTGGGCTTGCGCCCCCGCTTTTCAGCTCAATGAACAATGGGGAGTGATCCAAGATCCCTCTGGCCAAGAACTTCGCAGATAGTAGTTGCCTGTGGGCTATATTGTACGGGGTGAAGAAATAGTCTATCCATGACATAGAGGCATGGTCCTCAGAGAAAAATTAGTACCAACGTTCAGAGGCATGCAACCTCCTCCAGGTGTCCACCCAACCCAGTGCTGTTGCAAAAGAGCACGGTATAGTGCGAAGATTGAGGTTCTTTGCTCCAACATTGGTTCTGTCCTGACCCTGGTCCAAGACCTCGTTAAAGCCCCTCACACCCTAAGCACCCATATGTCCGCCTTGTCTTGCAGTGTCAGTGCTTGGAGGTTGGTGAGCAGGTCAAGGGGGGGGAGGTGCAATACTGCCCCTATGCCCCAGGTAACCCCCCACAACTCGCCCTTCACCAGGAAAAATCTCCCCCTGGAATCGGATCTTACCTCAGTGAGTTGGAATTGGACCCTCTTGTGTAGGAGTATTCGAGTACCCAGAGAGCCTCTCGAGGAGCCATTGTGAAATGCCATTTTGTAGTTGGTTCTTCTAAAGAATTTGCAGTCTGTCCCGGCTAGATGCGTTTCTGTCAGAAGTGCAATGTCGGCCGTGTGTCTATTAAGATATTGTAACACCAGCCTACATTTTACGCTAGAGCAAGCCCATTTACGTTTCAAGTCATCAGTGAGACCGTCCCCTCATATGCCATGATCCCAAAGAAACTGTGTCAATAGTCGGGCCATGCCGAAAAGCTCCCCCACCCCACATCCTCCCACACCCACATATAGATTCCTCAAGCTAGACATGCAAACCAATTACTAACCATAGAAACGTCCCCTTTATCCACACTCCGTACTCTCCCCCCAACATTAAGCACCAGTCACGCTAATCCTGCGTCAAACTGACACGGGGAAATACAACAAACCATGTGCAGGGACCCCACTGAAACAGCCATTGCGAGCCTCAAACTCCCGCCAGGCGCCACCTATAAACAGTAATCCCATTGTGGTAAAACAACTGGATTTGTGCCGCTACCAGCCCGGCACTTAGTTCAGACATTGCCCCCTGCATTTGACACAGTATCCGAGCTGCTGGCGGGTTGTTCCATAGTCTGTGATTCGAACAAGAGTGGAGATGCCCCCAGTGCCGCATCCTGCCTGGGCCTCCCCCCTGGCGTTATGATTCCAGGGACCGACAGCTGGGTCCATGTTTGTTTATGGTTATTAAAGAGATGAGCTGTTCCCTTGTGGTACACTTTCAACTGTAGAGGGAAGAAGAGGGCATTTTTCACCCCCAGCAATATCGGCTTTTTCTTTACCGAGTGGAAGGACTGATGGGACTTCTGAACTTCCTTGGTGTAATCTGCGTAAAAGCTTTTCTCCAGTATTGGATCTTTCATGGATTCACATGCTGTGAATATTCCCTGTCAGGCTGGGTCTCCCCGGCTACTTTGATTTACTATTTTTTTCTATGGAAAAACTTGACAACTTGTGTGTCCCTTCAACGAAGTTGTGGGTGCTTTTGGTCCCCACCAATAGGACATCGCGTGTATAGCTCCAACCACCAGCTTTCTCTCAGATTTCAACCGTCTTTCGAGCTGGTGGTATTCCTTGTGTTCTTCTCTCCTGAGAGAAAATAACATTCCACACAAAATTAATATTTCTTCAACTTTTTTCTCCAACCGGAGCAACCCACAACCATGGAGACCTCTGGACCGGAAAAATTCCTTGTTCAGGCCTTGTGACGCTTGCAACCTAAACAGTGTGTGCAAATGTGACAGGCATGCAGATTGTCTTTACTGCCTTTACACTAACCATTCCGCTGAGGAATGTGAGATCTGCCGGGGTTTTTCACAAAAAACCCTTCAGGACAGAAACCGTTGCCTCATTTGTTGCCTTAATGAAGGTGAATGCCTGTTGTCGGAAGTGGGTTTGTCAAGGAGTGGGAGAGCTACCACTCCCTCGGACCAGAAGTCGCCCTCAGGCCAGAGGTCCAGGTATGAAGTACCGTTGGTAAAAAACAGGTGAGCCAAAATTGTCCACTACTCACAATAAGGCCAAAAAACTTTCCCCTGATAAAAAAAATATTAAGTAGCGTGAGGGGCTTCCATACGGGGTCTAATCACTCGTCCAAGGTCCCGTTGACGAAGACGCCATTGGAAAAACAGAGCGATAAAGGGAAACGCCCGTCGACTAAACCCACGTCCTACTCTTCGAGAAGGTTCTCTCTGACGACGGACAAACACAAATCCAAGTCATCCACGAAGACCTTTGCTTCTGCAAAAATGAAACGCCATTCGGCCTCAGAGTCTCGCAAATGCTCCTCTTGACAAGAGTCGTCCACAAAGCACCCTCCAATGACCAAATCGACATCCACTACGACAACGGAACATCACTCGTCGACGAACAAAAAACACAAATCGTCCCGGAGTAAGACTACACTGCCTCCAACCCCGTCGTCGACTGTCACGACGGTAACCACAGTTAACTATACAGGACAGTATATCATCTGCCAAAGGTATTCTAAAACCCTGACAAGGGACGTGGTAGAGCATGGGCATATTCCTCTAGGAATCGCTCCTACAAGCTACCCAGACATCATGCCAGAGGACATTTTACAGCATGAAATCACTTCAGATTTTGAGCCTCCAGCAGAAGAGTGTCCAGGGGTCATGCACTCCGAACTTGAGGAAGGTACGCCTTAGCCTCTTATTCAGGACAAACCCTCTGATCGCCTACCATCAAGAGAAGTAACACCTCTAAGAATACAAACACCTACTCTACCTTTAACACCTTTGGGAATGGGAGGTATGAATCCACAATACCCCCTTATAAACTTGCAATCATTGCTCTCTCTGCAAGTGCTTTTCATGCTACAATCACTATTGGGACAACTCAATGCCAGGCTTCCACCTACGCAGCCACAGGCAGTTCATGTATGCGGAAAAGACTAAGGTACGCCGGCTCAGCAGCAACAAAGGAATCCATTCCATTCCTCCAGGGACCAAGACAAACGTCCAAGATTTCAATCACCTCCCTGACCCCCCACCTCCATGAGGACATAGTCCACGTAAACGCGAGCAAGAAGAGGGAGTATTAGTAGATACAGACCAAGACACTGGTCCAAGGGACACACGCTCCACCACCTCTTTGTCTCCTCGCAGAGCCAATACGTGGGACACGGATGACCCGGGCCAAGATATACAGGGTAGTCCTGCTCAACCCTCACCACCAGATGACATTGGGGCTTTTCACTACATGGTATTGAAGGCGTGCCAGGAATTCGGTTTAACTCCTGCAGAAGAAAATTTTTGACCACATTGGTAAGCACAGAAATGCTGTGTTTTCTATACCCATCCTAGATCATGTTTGGCAGGGGGCCTTCGTACTCTAAAACATCCATTTATAGAACCGGCACTTAAAGGAAGGCTGGATAAAGAATAAATGTAAGGCACCCGATACAACACCCAAATGTCTCACCTCACAACCCTCTTCAGAGTCAGTGGTGTCAGCTGTAGCAGGTCGCAAGACTCGTGCGCAGCACACATGCGCCACTCCCACAGACAATGAAGGCAGAAATATTGATGCCTTCAGTACAAAGGTGCTCACCATCGGTCTGAGCTGCACTGCTCTGCCTCTCCCACCCTCGAGCCGAGTTTCCGCAAGTCCTGCTTCAGGAAGGACACTTCTGACGAGACCATCAATATTTTCCTCAACGGAGGCTCTGGATTCCCCCGTGACCCCCTTGATATCTGTGAGGGAAATCTGAGTGGCTTGCGCTTCCACAATTCCTTTCACTGGGGTGTGGGGTGTAGATGGTGGTGAGCAGCTCACTGTGTACTAATCTATTTTATTCTGGAGCCCAACTTTCCTGGTTTTAATCTTGACCATGACGTCACATGTGACCGGCCTGTGGGGCAAGCGTTGATCTCTGCAGCTCCTTCCCACCGGACACCCCAAACGGTTTTATGTGCCGTCACATTCTGCAGTTTCCCCCTCTGGGCTAAGGTGGAAAAATCTACCGCCTAAATTGTAGTCCACGTTAGTCTTTCTGGCCTGCACTGGTTGCTGGTATGCTGTGCCTTTCAACACTGGCAGGGGCCAGAGAGCCAAAGCCCCACTCCACAGGAAATACCATCCGCCAGTGCCCCCCCTCACACTCAGCTGTCATTCTTGAGCGGTGTGCTGACACCCCTTCTCACCCTGAACACCTCCCAGTACCCCTTTCTTGGAAGACAGGAGTGCAACCTTAGGGTACCTTTTACATACCGCCTGGGTTGCTGGAGTGACCATGAGCCTGAAGGCAGTCATGCAGGTTATTGCCACGGGCCACTAGACCCCCTCAGCTGGTTACCGCAATCTGTCCCTGGGGTGGGAGAAGCCCCAGTCCAACGATTTACAGGATATACAAGAGCGTACTGGGTTTAGTTGTGTTTTAGGCTGGCTCCCTGCGTCTTATTGCCACCTGCCCCCCAATCCCCTGAGTCTGAAGGATTGCCACTCCTAATCTAGTGTGCCTCTCTTCCAGGGGGCTCCACTGAGGGTCCAGCATATGCAGCAATTGTGTGCTGCATTCCTTGTGCTATGGTCCCCAGGAGGCCCAGATTTTCCTTGCCAGGTCGGCAATCCCAGGTAGCCCCCACGCCGGGTCATGAATGTCGCCCACAATGCTAGACGCTCTGGAGTTCACAGCCACTGGCACAGCATGCAACGTGCCAAGGTGCTCACCGCCACGGGCCTGGCTCCCGCTCTTCACTTTGCTGTCACCAACGGCACCCTGACTGCGGACAAAGCCTTCACCGGCCGCCCGCTATCACTGCAGCGGGCCCGGTCCTTGCTCTCAACACAGACACCAGTGAGCGAGTACCCACTGCAGGCGAGGCTCCCCTGGCCAGCTGCAGCCCCCGCTGGCACTGCGATCACCACCCGGGTCAGGTCCCTTTTACTGTGCCTCTTCCTCAGAAGCCAGGCTACCACTCCTGGCACTCATGGAACCGGTGTAACTTCAGAAAATGCTTTCCCTGCTTACTGCGCATGCGTGAAATGCAATCGCTAGCAAAATCTGATGGTACATGTAACGTCAGATTTTGCTACCCGTCAGAAAATGCTTTTGATAGCATTTTTTAACAGTGGGCTTTTTGTAGCCAACCCTATGTTGTAAGGGCATTAACCCTATGTTAGCAGTGTTTACCCAATTTTTGTATTAACCCCATGTTATCAATTTTAACCCGCCTGCTGCGTCTCCTGTCGCAGTCTTCACCGCCACAGGCCCGGTTCCTTACAGTCCAGTTGTCTCTGCGGGGGCCGGGTCCCTCACTGGGTGCGCTCCCAGCCTTCTACCGCCGCTCCTTCGGTCTTCTCTGCCTGTGCTTTCCTACCACAGCACTTCGGCGGGCCCTATTGCCCGCAGGTTTCTCTGTGCCTTCCTCACGCTGCTGTGGCCCAACAGCACGCCGGCCACCTCACCAAAATGGCGCCCGACCGGGCTCACATCCACGAGCCGTCAGCCCAGGGTTTCAGGGTTCCCAGGCCCCGATTTCAAACTAAGGCGCAGAAAAATTAAGCACAGATCTTCCGCTTTCACCAGTGTTCAAAATCTCTGCATGATAACAGCGGGAGACAGGATATTAACTGCAGGATGTCGGTGGCCCCAGAGGAGCAGCAAAGGCTCACGTCCTGATCCACTCGCTACTCGACAGCGCCCCGGCACAACACGGTTCTTTATAGGCTCCCTAGACCCACCCCCCTCTGAGCCCATTCATAATGCATATCTTAAATACCTTACTTACAAGATAGCTTTATATCTATTAGAAGAGTAAGTGAACGCCAAGCTCTGTCATTTAACCTTCCACAAATCTACATTTCTCTCTGAAATGTATTTCAAAATGTCGTGTTATTCAGTTAGAGTTAACAGCTTTCTGACAGCACCCCAGGACCAGATGGTAGCAAGCACTACACATGCACTTGACGTCCATTTGGCAGTCATGTTTTATTGAAACAAAACAAAATCACTGCGCAAGTCCAGTCAGTTCTTAGTTTATTTTGCAAGAAGGCCAGTGAGATGCCCAATCACTAAATCTATCCTTTCAGGATAAGCTTGTATGCTGCATTCAAGATTGCTATAAGCTAGCACTCAAACCGCTCCTAGTCACTCCTAAAGCTCATTCAACAAGGGGGACTGGGGCAGCATTAGATTTTATTGCGCACAGTTCTTTAAATGCCCTTTGCCAAGTGGCCACTTGAAGTTCATTGCACCCTTTCACATGGCACTGTCGTGTAGAGACTCAAGCACTAGCCGATTCTCAGGTGGTACAAGCTGCACCAAAATATTTGTTTACAAATGTTCATCCATCTCATTCGCTTCCCTTTACAGGTAGTGCTTGCTAGTCTATTCAAATCATGAGAGCCTAAACATATTCTCAAGCCTCAGAAGACAGACTTTATTTAACCCAGTAAGTCTCTCTGTAGCTTGTGTCTGGTAGAGTCCAATGCGCCAACCCTTCTTCCCCACTTGGGAGACACTGATTTACTGCTTCTGTTTCTCATATCCTGTCAGAAATAGAAACAATATGAAGACGTTGGTGTGTTACGCATCATTCGTAACCTTTACATGTAGGATTGGGGTAGTGTGAGCGGAACACCCCTATTGAAGCCTGTTTACTTCAGAAGTTAGCTTCCTTTAATACACCATTCCAAACATTAGATGGCGATGCAAATCCTGTGACTTTAAACAGATACAAGTTACAGAAAGCCTAGTATTGGGTAAGTAACATCTGCCATATACATGCTGAGAACGGTGCTTCCTGCGCATTGGTGCTAAGGCCTTCACTGAGTGGACAGTGGAGTATATGAAGCCATCTGGTAGCTGCTCAAACATTTTCAGACCACACTGCAATTTAAAAATATTTGGAAGATGAGAACTCTGTGGGAACAATTATCACATCTGTTCTCTCTTTGCACCGTGCACCTGGCCACCCTCTGTCCTCCGGGCCCAGGTACCTGATCACCCCGCCACCCTCCCGCACTGCCTCCAGGCCACCCCTTGCACTGGGGTCTGTATATGTACCCATACAGCCCCCCCTTATTCCTCCTGCACTTATCAGACCTACCCTGTCTGCTGCCTTAAACCTAGCACTTGCAAATTGCTGGCTGCACTACCACTGTTTGTTGCCTTTATTATTTATTTATTGTTATTTATCTGTTTCTTCTCTGCTTCGCACTTTCCACTTCTGTCCCCTTCCATGCACTTTTCCCCTCCCCCATGCACGTGCGCGTTCTCAATGTCACTGGGCCTAGTAAGATCGGTGTTTTGTTTTCCCCTGTTCCCCTCCCCTCCCTTGCCTTGTCGTGCTCTGAAACACTTGTGTTGGAGCGTGATAGAAATAAAATATCAATATCACTATCCATCAGAAAGCACTTCCCTGATGATGAAGAACTTAATGTACTGAAGTTAAGTAACCTGTTCTTTGCGAAACATCATTCACAGTGATATTAATGTGCCCCATTTTCCCTAGTTTCTAGTATTATTTGCTCCAATTGATTTTCTTTTCTGAATTGCAGATATCAAGACTGTACAAATATTGCAGAGCTCTTAGATGTTGATGAACAAGCTCCTCAGGATGCAGAGGTATTACAGAAAAGCACCATCATTATTAAAGCCTATTTGAGGATGAATTGGCATTGATTATATTGAATCTGTTAATGCTGTGGAGTTCTTTTACATCCTTTCCAGACAATCTTGTTGGAATTCCAATGCTTTGAAAGTTGAAAATGAAACCATCAGAAAATAAAACGTCCCAGGCACACATGAGCAGGGCCAGTATTGATATGTCTGTGTATGGACAGTAGATGCAGAAGGCAAACAAAATGTATGGCACCCAACAAACGCAAACATCCACATCAAGTGAAAGATTTAGAGGAGGCCCCAGAGATGGTGTGCTACCTCTGCGGAACCCACTACCGCCCCAGGTGCCAAGGCCCTATGAAAGCAACTTATTTTATTAGTCCTCAATGGGGAAGGGTGGAATTTCCCTGTTTAGCTTGCAAGGATATTGCACTATGTCCAACGCTTGTGCTTTACAGGTCGTTCATCAGGAATATTACCTGCCCTTCATTCAACGCCCATTATATCCGCCCTCTTGTCTCAGGACCCTCCCCTATTGGAGGTGGTTTGTCAGCTTCTGGTGAAGGGCTCAATAGAACTGGTACCACGCTTGGAACAGGGCACAGGTAGGTAGTCGGTGTACTTCTGGTTCCGAAGGAGGATGGGGGCTTATGTCCCATCCTGGATCAGAGATTACTACATTTTACCTACGCACAAAGTCAATATGGTGACTCTGGCTCAGATCCTTAAAGCCCTCAATTGACAGCGCTGGTTGGTTTCACTGGATCTTCAGGATGCCTACTTCCATGTGCCAGCTCACATCTAGCACAGGAAGTCCCTAGGATGTGTTGTGGGCTATTCTCACTACTCGTTCAAAGTCCTGCGTTTGGTCTCTTGGACATTAAGGGTCTTCACCACACACATGGGCATGGTCGAGGCTCAACTCGGAAGGGATTGCATTCTTCCCTTTCCATACTTGGTGACTGGTCTGTCCCAGCTCGCTTCCCGGACCAGGTGTTCCGTACTTGCAGTCTGTTACACAGCTTGCACAGCTTCTCCATGAACTTCAAGAACTCTCTGGTTTTGCCATCTCATCCCATCCGATGTATAGGTGCGGTCTTGGACACACTTCTGGGCAGAGCTTTTACACCTGAGGATTGAGTGTGAACATCTTCCATATGGTGCAAATCCTTCCAATCCCAGGAATCCTGTCTAAGCCTTCCTTAGTTTATTGGTTTTTATAACTTCCTATATTCCGGTGGCTCAATTGTGCACAGGGTTGCTTCATTGGCTCCTCCATTGCCAGTGGTCTCAGTTTCAGGGGAACATATCGAACCTTTTGTAAGTTTCGAACAGAGTTTCTCTAGACCTTGCAAGGTGGTCCCTGCAAGACAACCTGTTAAAGGGGGTGTTGCTTTGGCAACCTTCGCTTCAACTAACGGTGGTGTGTCCTTGAAGTCTTGGGGCACTCACCTGTTGGCTCTGACAGTGAGCGGACTGTGGTCTCCCTCGGAATCTTGGTAGCACATCAGCTTGCTGGAATTGAGGGCAATCAGGCTGGCCTTGGTTGTCTTCCTCCCCGATGTGAAAGTCAAGTATGTACTGGAAAAAAAAATCACAAACCTTTTACACATTTCATCATTTCCAAAATGTCATCAGTTCACCTTTAAAATTGGTTTTAAAATGTCATGTTACACGTCTCTAAACACCCACTATGCCATCCTCTCCTTTTTTCTGTGTTTTTTTTCTCCAGAATTTGTTCCCACCATGAAGATGGATTCCTCTTTCCTTGTCATTAAATATGGTTAATGTGCCTACATTCCATTTGTTGTTCCTGCTGCAGTGAAGCAAGTCTATTTTTCTCTTTATCTTGTCAAGAAAATTAATTCCTGCACATACCATTCCTTGTTTATGACCCTCCAAGAATAAATCCACCCATTCATCTGCTGTGAGCATTTTGGAGTTTTCCACATATTTAACTAGGAACAGAGATCTCTCCAATTATTGCTGGATATAATGTTATTAGATGCTGGACTGTTTCCAAGGTTCCTATACTATTACAGAACCTACATTGACCGTCGTTTTTACCATGTCTTTGTGTCCTATGGATGTATGCATAGGTTGGATATATGTTCAGTCTTATCCTCGTAGGTTTATCTCGATGGAATTGCTTGGGAAGTTTTGAAGGTATTGAGGAAGTGTATTATGTTTATCGTGCCAGTAGACTTCGCCTTAAATCAATATTACTGGGGTAATGGCCAGTGTACAATAATGCTAAGCAATTGGTTTACTTTTAAGAATTTTTGCTTATATGTTTTTCATTTTTAGGAGAGTTTATTTCTTCTGGTTTTATTTTCTACAGATGTTAATATGTGAATTATGCAAATGTTGATAATATTTGTAAACCTATTTCTCTTTTTTGTACAATTGTAAAGGTTTATATAAACCAAAACAATAAAGATAATAATAGTATGTCCTAGCCAAAGGGATTAATCTGGTCAGTTTGTTTTACCTTTTCCTTTTAGTTTCTTGGGATTTTCAATCAGCAATTTTATTGATGAATGTAGGTAGCCCAGATGTTTAGCAAATTTTTGCTTCCAGTCGTTAAGTGTCCTGGAACCTCTTCTTTTCACATCTTGTTTTAGAATGGTGTAACCCAACACCGGTTGATTTTCTGATATTTTTCTTCGTACTTCCAAAGTTTTCCTCATCTCTATCGAATGTAGGGACTGTAGGTCTTCACTAATAAAACCATGAGTAGACTTTTAGGGAGTCATGAACATTTTTTCCAGAATATCCCTTCCAGAACTTCCCAAGTTTTCTTGGGTGGAGTGAGCACTGCCTTTCCTCCATATGTCAGGATGGCTACCACCTTGTTCATGTAGAAGGTCCGCAATGGCCTTAGTTAGAATTTGCCATATCGGGAATTCAATATAGCTCCTTGAGAGGCTAGCATGTTCGCCTTTTGGTGCCAAGCCTTTTCAGCCACTGAGGTATTAAAGTTTATGCCCAAATATTGTATCGAGTGGACCATTTCAAGTTGTTCTTGTGCAATTCTCCATTTGAATGATTTATAGCTCTTCTCGTGCTTTGCTTCTATGACCATTATCTTTGTTTTTGCGCCATTTGTGATCAGGTCATTGTCCTGCATGTATTCTTGCAGTTTGTCCAATAGATGCTGTAGACCAATCTGTGTGTGGTCGATTATTACGAGATCGTCGGCATAATGCATAACTGCAATCTCTGTATTGTTCCATGTAGGAGGAAAGTGCTTTGTATTTTTCAAGGTTAGTGGTAAATCCGCAATATATAGTTTAAACCACGTTGTTGCCAAGGGACACTGCTGCTTTACGCCTTTGTTGACTTCAATTTCCGCTGACACAGGAGGTTGTTTTTGGATTTAATGCCTCCATGGGGCCCAGTAAGTCTTCTGGACTTTTCCAGGTGACCAGTATTCTGGGCAGAAAAAAAACAATCTGAGGGACCTCGACGCGTGAAATCTTGGGTACACTACATGTCACTATAGGGATAGTGTTACAGACACGCCTATGTCGACGTCCCTTTTTCGACTTTTGAAAAACAAGATGCAATACTCCGCAGTGACCCCTGGATGTCGGACTATGCACAGCATGTGAATCTAAGCAGATACAACCATCAGAAATGCTTTTACGGTAAGTAATGCATGTCATAAAGCTTGCCTTTTGTTCTGATTGTGTCCAATTTTAACAGTGACAGGATAAGTAGATTTAAATCTGTACCAGTGCCCTTCGTAAAGCCTGCTTGTCATGGGTCAGCTATTCTTTCACGCTCTGGCCATTGCGTTAACCGTGCTTGTAGTGTGGATGCAAAGATTTTGCCAATCACATCTAGTAACGCAATGGGTCTATAATTAGCTGGATCTTCCTTTGAGCCTTTTTTGTAGATCGGGATTATGATGCTCGACGTCCAGGACACTGCTAGCTTTCTGCGCTTCTCGATGTTCTTAAATACCGCTGATATGAAGCTAGCCCATGCCTCTATATTAGCTTTTAGTGTTCTGTTTGATAGGCCGTCTGGCCCTGCTGCTGAGTTTTTTAAGTTTTTTTTATTAGGCCTTCAATTTAGCTCACATCAATATCCACTACCCATTTTTGCTGTGTATAGGCATCTTGCTCAATGTATTCCTTGTTGTTGCTTCCAAAAGCTTTGGCATAATGAGCCAGCCAATTTGTCTTGGAAACTCCACAGCTCAGCCAGCTTTGTTGATTCAGCATAATGTTGTTTATGATCGACCACATTGCAGTTCATATTGGACATAGCTCTTATCATTTCTTCTCCTTGTTTCTGGTCACACATTTTTCTAAAGCTAATAAACCAATTTTTATATTTCTGCTTTCTAGTCTTTACCAATCGCCTTATCATTACTTCATTGGAATTTAAGTTTTGCCTCTGAATTTCTCTCAGATCTTTTCTTAGGCATTTCCTCTGTTCTACCACTGTACTACTATAAAGATGCCTTGGTTTCATTAGAGGCCATTTCAAGCCGGTTTTCATCATCTTATAAGATGCTAGGAAGGGTTGATCTGATGTATCTGATTGTTCTGTTTGGCTCCAGCCTATATATTAGTCAGTTATTTTTGTAATATCGCTTGTCTTAAGTTTTACTCTATTGCCTCCCGACTTTATTTCCAATGATTGGGTGTCTTCTTCTATAGTAGAAACACATGTGACATTCCACGTTAGTTTTAATATGTGGTGATCACTGATTGTCTGTGGCGTCACGTCCAGCCTTTTTACTTTGTCAAGGTAGTTCCTTGAGATCCAGTCATAATCCAATGTAGATGATTGAATTCCATTGGACCATGTCTTTTTCCCTGGGATGTCTCCTCTTCTATTTGTCCATTTAGCATGTACACATTTCTTGCCTCCATCAGTTTCATCCATTTCGATTGAATTCTGTCGACTATCTGTCGACTCATTATATGGGATGCCATTTGTATCTAAGCATTTCATGTTCAAGTCCCCACAAATTAATATTAATGGACTTCGATGGTGCTCCTGGACATTGTCGATAATTTACGCTACCTCATTCAGTATCGCACTCAACTGTATTCTGGCTGGATTCCATTGTATATTTATTATGACCATGTTCACCCCAGTCTTACCCTCTTGCTCCGGGGTTTGTATAATAGCCCACAGTATATACGGGTTAGGAGTTGCTTGATTGATCACTTTGATCTTACTTTCCTTTTTTATCAGTGTCAAGAGCCCGGCAAATGGTCTTCCATTGCTTAATTTTTCTGGTTTTATCAGCGTTTCGTAGCCTTCACATGCCGGCTTCGCTCTTAACCACATCTCTTGGACGCAAATTATCTGGTCTCTTTTCAATTGGGGGTGCACTTTAATGAATAGGTGTTGAAATCCTCTGCTGTTCCACGATATTAACATGCTTGCAGGTGGATTTGGCCTGATTCTCGTCCAATCCTTTCATGATTTATTCAGGGCAGATGAGGGACTCACTTTGTTTGTGGTTTCAACATGTTTGTGCCTGTGGCTTTCTTCTATTTGTTTTTGTTTATTTTATTTATATAGTGTATATAGCGCTGCAGACCCAGAGGTAAAAGGGCGCTTTTTGACAGGTTACAAAAACAATATATATATATATATATATAATTTGCAGTTATACATTTGTGCCATATGTACAGTATATACAGTTTGCATTGTTATAGTTAGAGTAAGACAGTGTCGTCAGGCGTAAGAGATAGAAAATGGTAGAGTTCGTTTTTCTCCAGTAATCAGCCAATGACTTGTTTGCTGAAGGGTTGAAATGATTCGATTGATTTAATGTTAAGTGGTAAGGTATTCCAGAGTTGAGAGGCCAGGACCGTGAAGCTAGAACCGCCAGGTCTTTTTAAGGTAAATTTGGGCACTGTAAGGCATAACTTGTTGGACGATCTGGTAACCCTAGTAGCCGATTTTAAGGTGAATTTGTTGGTGAGATACGGTGGGGCTAGATGGTTTAAGGCTTTGTAGGTGAGGCAAATGGTTTTTAGGTCAATGTTTTGTTGTATAGAGAGCCATTTACAGGATATTCTAGTGGTGGAGATGTGCACTCGCCTGGGGATGTTTAATGCTGCTCGTAGCGCGTTATTTTGGAGTACCTGTAGTTTGTTGATTACGGATTGGTTGGCACCTAGGTAGAGGCTATTGCAGTAGTCCAGTTAGGACTGTATGAGAGCCCTAGCCAGTGTGAGACAACTATTGGTGGAAATGAAAGGCCTGCAGGCCCTGATCAGTTTCCCAGTTTAGGCAGTGGCTGAGGCAGTCATATTAACTTGTTTGGCAAGGTTAGTATTGGCGTTGAGATAAAAGCCAAGAGTTTTCACAATGGGAATTGTGTTACCGTCAATGAGGATGTTGTAGTTAGGGCTAAGTTTCTGCAGGTTGTTAGGAGATCCGACAAGGAGAAGCTCAGTCTTTTCATCATTCAGGCAGAGGCCGTGTGTGGTCTGAATGATGGAGAAGATTTTGTTTATCCTGAGGACGTCAGCACTGTAGTTACCTGAGATGGTGAGCAGTATCTGGGTGTCATCTGCGTAGTTGGTGTAGGTGACACCCAGATGGTCCAATATGTCAAAGAGGGGCTTTGTAAAAATGTTGTACAACTTGGGGGAAACACAAGAGCCTTGTGGGACACCACAGGTAATAGGGATAGGGTCTGCTGCTGCCATTGATGAAAAAACATGCATGGTTCTGTTAGCCAGGAAGGATTGTATCCACATGACAGCAGAGGAAGAAAAGTGCGCTGCAGATGAGAGGTGGTTGCAGAGTATTTTATGGTCGACCAGGTCAAAGCACGCTGAAAGGTCTAGAAGAATTAGGATGGCGGCATTACGTTTATCTTTAATATCATCAAGCTGACTTTGAGGTCAACAAGGGCAGTTTCTGTTCCGTGTTGAGGTCGAAAGCCAGATTGACGTATTCCTAGCAGTTGGTTGGTCTCTAAATAAACCTGAATGCTATATAATCCTAATGCTATTGTCGGCTTACACTTGTTTTCGAATGTCACTCTTATACCTACTGATCTTCCAACCTCTGTGCGTCTCTCTGCAGGGGATGTGATATTTCCCTTGCTGATTTCGACATTGTACCGTTTGTCTTCCACTTGTAGTTTTTGGTTTCCACACGTTTCTATGTCTGTCAGGTCGAATCCAAATTGCAACTTTTCGTAGCTTCCCTTTAATAAGAATTCTTTAACCAGTTTTCATTTGATATGCAAGATCACGCAGTCTGCTCTTTCCTCAATTGTTCTATCAACGGATGATATTGTTCGTAGTGATGGAACACTGTGTATCAACCTCATTATGTTTCTCCGGTTTAAGTTAATTAGTGCTTTTCAGCTTGTATGTTTTCCAGAATGACCTTTCGTGTCAATTCCTCTTTTTTTTTTTTTTTAACCAACTTTAAGTTTTCAAGAGCATTACTTACAAACATGTATGCATTAGAGAATAGCAAGTGTTAGCCTTTCTCCATTGTTCGCTCCAGTCTTTGGGTTTCGTTAGCTCCTAAATTTTAACTGTTAAACCCCCCTCAACCCCCTCACTCCCTCAAAACATAACTTCCAAACATTTGAGTGGAGTGTTACATATTTCGGCTTTCCTGAATGTCTTCCGGGCTGGATCACGTTTTCAGCCCAAGATTTGCACTTTCAAATAACAGGTATTTTGCAAAGTAATTTAGGCTTGAAGTACATCTGCTCTTTATCGTCTGTGAATTCATGCAGTGGCATCCAAGTATTCAAGTATTTTGAATAAGAACCATGAGTTAATGCAGTCACTTTTTCCATGGCCATCACCCCCCATAGTCTCACCCACCACATGGTCACTACCGGCCCTTGCTTGTTCTTCCATGCTTGTGCCAGGGTGATTCTGGCAGCGCTCAGCATATGGGTGAAAAGGCTGGCTTTGGACCCTGAGTTTGCATAACACCCCTCGACTGCCTCCCCCAGAAGGACCACCACCGGATCAAAAGGCAGTTGCGCCCCTGTTATTTCCCTGATATGGCTCAAAATCTCCTTCAAGTATATCTCTGCCACCGGGCAGGACCACCACATGTGAATTAAATCCCCAGGTTGTCTGCAGCCTGCTGGGTGACTGACAGCTAGGCTGGAATGAATGGGAGAGAACTGAATAAAAGGCGAGGCTTTTGGCTTGGAAGGCAGTCGACCACTGGAGGAAGGAACCGGAGAAGAACCAGAAGATGACTCATGCTGCAGCTCCTGGACCTTTGGTTTGCCCGGTGAAGCCCTGCTGCTGTACTGAAACTCCAAATTCGTATCAACAGAGAAGCCCGTGCAAGGACGACTTCTCCCCTTGAGTTGGTTGAACCAATCAACTCCAAAGTAAGAGACCTGGACAACTTCTCAGAGCCGGTTGAATTTCCAGTGTTGCTGCTGGAAACCGAATAGCCAGGGAGAGGAACGTGTGCGTTGCTTTTAAGTTGGCCAAGAGCTCCAGGAAGATCCTCTGGACTCCCAGGAAGCAGAACTGTCCGAGCCTGAGCCCCCTCAACAGATTGTGGGACCCCAGAAGCAAGGAAAGTGTATCTCGACAGCCAGGCACCGCAGTGTTCCTATTTGCGTTAGTCGCAAGGAGCTGAAACACCGGAGTGACACTTGTATGAAGATTGTCAGTTGCGAGCGGTGACCGTCCCATTGCAGTGCAGGAGTTCCCAGAAGTCCTCCCTCTTGTCCCCACAACTGTGGCCCAGTAACAGTTAGATCTGCAGAGCTGAACAGGAGTGATCTGCTGCACTTTTTCTTCAATCCAAAGGTACTGTAAAGTCTGAGAGAACGTACATCTCATTGTATAGTTGCTTGCTTCTTCTACTACTCACAAGCCTAAACAGTTTGTGGCCCTACATTGATTCTTCGTTTCTTCAAAGACTTCTAAAACATTGTGCAAAGACTTTTCTACTTAACTACCTGAAGTGCTTCAGCTCATATAGACTTTTTCCCATTGACTTTGGCTTAACCTGTTATACTGAATGACTCTGCTTATGGGATCCAAAAGTATTTGCCTGCTTAAGAATATTTCTTATAACCTTTTCCTTTGACTAATTCCTAAGAATGTTCTAAATGCTACAGTAAGATATTAATGTCCCCAGCACCCTAGCTATTGAAGTCACCTGAGGGTGTAGTTTGTGACTGTGGGCCATCCCTAAAGGGTCTTTACTGATTTAAGAATATTAAGTGTGTGTATTTTGTAGTGTATTTGAGGGTTATCATTATATAGCTCCATTTTGAAGAAGGCTTATTCTAACTGACAAATTAATAATTGTTTATTCAAGAAACCTTGTGTGTAAGTGTTTATTTGAATACTTGTCACTGTGAATCTCTGTGTAACTCCCCTACAGCTCACATTGACCCCTCTTGAGATAAGCCTGGCTGCTCAACACACTACCAACCTGTGTAGTACAGACTTATACCAAAGGTTGGGTTCCTATTTCCAGGATGTCAGGGTTTTGTAGTGCCCCCAAAGGGTACTGCATACAATCGTGTCCAACAGCCGCCTGAACCTTCATGCTGGGCTGCTGAGAAGCTGAGGTAGAAAGAATGAGAATTGTTGTATAACTTCCTACATGTGCTTCTCTCAGCTCGTTGGCCCACCATTGAGTTTATTTAATCCTGCAAAATGCATACATTCTTGGCTTTGTGCCGGGAAAGGTATCTGGACCCGTTCTCCGGTCCAAAATCCTCTGTTTTGGATTTGGCCTTGACCAGAATGCAGCGTGCACTGTGAACGGGTACATAGCAATTAGCTCGGTTTTCAACAGGACCGCTGAGCAAAACTCATGATGGCTCATCTGGCCAGCAAGGTGACTGTGGGTGGATGCCCCGATCAGATAGTTCTCGACCTCCCGTGAATGGGTGCTATTCCAGGAAGTTCTGGAGAGGATTTTCTGCCATTGAGGTACTCGTCAAGGGTATCTCTTCACTTCCAGTAGGAACAGGAAGTGCAGATGGTCGTGTTCCAGGGAATATCCTCATCAGGGTGCCTTGGGGAGGCCTTGACATGCAAGTGGGAGTTCGACCTGCTCTGTGTTCCCGCCGATCCCTGTCATACTGCTGGCTTTCAGGAGGCTACATTTGTTAGGGTCCACAATGATATTGATCCTTTCCGAACTGGGCCCAGAGAACATTGTACCCAGAGTTGCTGGTCATTATCATCTTCCCTCCCTGGTGCTTCCTGCATAGGACAGACATCCTCTCCCACTCAGGGTGCAGGTCCTGCACCAAACCTCCATACCCTTCATAATTTTCATGCCTGGCTCATGAAAGGTTGAGGGATAATTAATGGGATTTTTCAGAAAATGTTCTAGGCGTGCCCCTCTCAGCCGGAAGGCCTGCAACCTAATCTATGCATGTAGGTGGCGTATGTTTTGACTTGTTGCCGGGAGAGGGATCTGGACACCTTTCTTTGCTCCACATCCCTTATTTTGGAGGCACACTATACATTAGTAATATTCAAGATAGATATGGCCCATTTGGGGACATAGTCATAGTAGACAGAGAGTGCACCAAGGGGCGAGAAGGAGAGAAAAATTGGTCTTTAGATAGATTTTATTTTAGCTCATGCTATTGGGTATGGTGAAGTATCGAGAATATTCTTACCATGATGGATAATGCTGATATATATTCCAAAGTTGAGACTGCTGGATAGCAGCTATGAAGACGAGGAAAGATCCTGTTAAAAGATCTACCCACTACTATGCTACGCTTTACTAGCTGGCAACTTTTCATGCCACCTGGCCCACTTTCAAATAGGGCAGATCCAGCTACACGCTGACCCAGCACTAGAGCAATCCGGGGTGACCAGCTCAGTGGATCCACGTCACCATGGGACCACTTTGATGGGGGGGCACAGGCTGCAACACATTACATTGGACCTACGTCAGCCATCATTCTCAGCCCTCGTCCCCAAAGCCCCCCCCCCCCCCCCCTAACAGGATCTTTCCTCTTCTCCATAGTTGCTATCCAGCCATCTCAACTAGGGAATATATATCCGCATTACCCTTCACTGTAAGAACATTACTGATAACTCACCAAGCTAATAGCATGAGCTAAAATAAAATATATTTAAAGACCATATTTTTCTCTCCTTCTCTTCTTGCCCCTTGGTGCACCTTCTTTCTACTCACTATGTCCCCAATTGGGGCATATCTGTCTTGAATATTACTAATGTATACTGTGCCTACTGTTCCATGTGTGAAACTGTCACATCATACTCACTTCACGTCACTATGCTATTCAACTGACATATGTATGTCCTCATATCACCTGGCAATGTATTATGTCACAATTCACATTGCTACTCATGGCAACTCGCCACATTACCAATATGGCACATTCACTATTTGTTTTTATTTTTTACATTTGTATAGCGCACTACAGCCCACGGGCATTGAGGCGCTTTTTCAAGAAAGTGTACGTAGGCAAATATACCTATATATATATTTATGAATATATATATGTTCCTATACTTTGGAACATGCGGTTACTTAGTTACATCATAGGCGGTAGGTTGCAAGTACATTAAGCAGACATAGGTTTCAGTTAAGTACCAAGAAAATGCTAGGCATGAGCATTTCAAACAAATAGACTGGCTTTGATGGCTTTGCGGAACGCCACGTGGGAGTTGATCGCCCTGATGTGAGTGGGGAGTGCGTTCCAGTGGGCGGCAGCGATAACTGCAACCTCCAGCACGCACTCTGCATGTTTTGGGCTTGGTGATCAGGTTGGTGTAGGCCAGCGTAGGTGGCCTGGTGGATGTGGGCATGGAAATATGCTGAGTGTGGTAAGGGGGCGCTAGATCATGGAGGCATTTGTGGGTAATGGAGAGGATTTTGAAGATAACTCTCTGTTTAACGGGAAGCCAGTGCACCTGTTTCCTAAGGTCCGATATGTGATCCTTTTTCGGAAATCCTGTGGCGGCCCTAAGTGCATTGTTTTGGACAAGCTGGAGTTTGGCAATGTTTTTGTTGGATGTGCCTCAGAGGAGAGCATTACAATAGTCCAGTCTTGAACCGATAGTGGCCCTGGCAACAGTAAGGCGGTTCTTCGTGGTTAGGAAGGGTCTTGCTGCATTGAGCAGTTTAGAGTAGTAGGCCGATGAGGATGTAATGGCGTTGAGGTAGACTCCCAGAGTTTTAACTGTTTGGGACACTTCGATGGGTATATTATCGATGGTGAAGGAGCGATATTTCTTGTCAAGGTTACCCAGTATGGTTGGTGACCCAATGAGTAGGAGCTTGGTTTTGTCGCTGTTGAGGCACAGCCAATTTTCTGCCATCCAGGCTTGGATGGTGCAGTAAATGGAGTTAAGGTTGATACTGTCTGACCCATAGTCACCTGTGAGAGGGATGAGCACCTGCGTGTCATCAGCGTAGTTGGTGTATGAGATTCCCAAGGTGTCGAGAAGGTTAAAAAGGGGCCTAGTAAATAGGTGTAGAGGGTGGGTGCGATGCAGGACCCCTGGGGTACTCCACATTTAATGTTGCTGGGAGAGGCACATGCCTTTAGGAGAAGACTTTCATGGCCCTTTCCTGTAGAAACGAAGTGATCCACGCACACGCTTTGGCTGCAATGGAGAGGTGGTGGCAAAGTGTGTTGTGGTCGACAAGGTCGAATGCGGCGGATAAGTCAAGGAGCAGAAGGAGCGCAGGTTTCCCTGCGTCTCTGATATCATCCATTTAATTTTTTAGGTCAAGTAAGGCCGTTTCGGCTCCATGTCGTGGCCTGAAACCAGACTGCCGAAGGCCCAGAAAGCGGTGGTCCTCAAAGCATTTTTGGACTTGCAGGTAGGCTGCTTTGTCCAGAATTTTGAGCAGGAAGGGGACCTTGGTAATAGGCCTGTAGTTACCTGGTGTACTGAGGGGTCAAGGGATGGCTTTTTGAGGAGTGGTCGTACCCAGGCCTCTTTGAGGTTGGACGGAACAAGGCCTGATTGGAAGGAGGCATTGATAAAGGCTGTCAGGAAGGGGGCGAGGGTGGTGCCGCAGTCCTTGATGAGCTGAGCAGGATAGGTGTCGCCCTTGCAGTTGGACGGTTTGATAGTTTTTAGGAGGGAGATGACTTCGGATTCACTAACGTCCTTGAAGTTGAATACCGGTGAGGAGTTAGTTGTAATCTCCTTGTTCTGATGACTATTTTGGGAAGCAATCGGCAGGGTTAAGGTCTTTTGGTGAGCTAGGATTTTCATTTGCAGGGTATTTAGTTTGTTGAGCATGGCGGATTGGATGTCATTACACAA
Organism: Ambystoma mexicanum; assembly: GCF_040938575.1. Taxonomy (NCBI): domain Eukaryota; kingdom Metazoa; phylum Chordata; class Amphibia; order Caudata; family Ambystomatidae; genus Ambystoma; species Ambystoma mexicanum. The sequence continues at coordinate 204,271,505 of NC_090939.1, forward strand.
TTTTTCATCCTTCAAGAGGGTGGGTGGGCGGGGTGGGCGGTGTTTCTAGCTCCCTAAAAATGGCAAAGATTTCCTTGGTGCCAGATTTGGCGTTAGCTATGCTGGTGTTGAAGGAGTTAGCTTTGGCTTGGATTATGGCAGATTTGTAGTCTTTGGAGATGGTCTTGAAAGCTAGTTTGGTAGTATCATTGGGTTTAGCTTTCCAGGCTGCAAGGCCGGCGCGTTTTTTTGCACGCATTTGGAGCAGATCCTGGGAGAACCAGGCATTGGTGTGCTTGGTTTTCTTGGCTTTCCTAGGAGTGAGGGGAGCAATAGAGTCGACAGCTTGGGTAATGGCTAGCTTGAATGAGCTGGCAAGGGTTTCAGGGTCCTGCGAGAAGGGAGCCTGGAGTGCAGGTACTTTAAGGAATGGAATGATGTTTTCAGCCGTAAGTTGGCGTGAACTTCTGGAGAGGCCTGGAGGGAGGGGGGTAGTGGGAGGGCGGGGCTCTTTAGAGGTGTCAAGGTCAAATTGGATGTAGTGGTGGTCGGACCACGGGATGGGAGAGTTCTCAGTAATGAGTACTGGACAGTTGTGGTGGGAGACCCAGTCCAGTGAGCGTCCTTTGGAATGTGTGGGGTGGGCGATGGCTTGCGCGAATCTTAAGGTAGATAGGGCTTTATCCAGGGTGGCTGCGTGGGCGTCATTAGGGTCATTGAGGCCAGGATTGAGGTCACCAGTGAGTAGGACTTTGGATGTCTTTTTCAGGTTGGCAGAGAGGGAATGGATGAGGGAGTCATGGAAATCTGTGGTAGGCCCAGGGGGGCGGTAGACGATGTGGAGAGCCAGAGTCATGTTAGGAGAGAGGTTGATTTTGAGTGGGAGGTAGTCGCAGCTGTGGCCAAGGTCACCTTCTATTCTTCTGACAGCATGGCTTTCTTTGGCAATAAGAGCTACTCCGCCGCCCCTGGTGAGGGGTCGGTCTTGTCTGTGGATGGTGTATCCATCTGGGATGGCCAGGGTGAGGGATGGGACAGATGTTTCATTCAGCCAAGTTTCAGTGATGATGAGGAAGTCTAACTTGTTCTTGAGAATGAGGTTGTGGATAATCCAGGGCATGGGCTGGGATAGATCTAGCGTTGACAAGACCACATTTCAACGAGGTGGGTGCTGCAGTAGGATGTGCAGGTTTAGGGGCTTGGGGAGGGGCTGAGGCGCCGGTGGCTATTGGCTTGGGGGCAGCAGGCATGGTATCAGCACAGGGTGCATGAGGCATAACACACGGTGCATGAGGCACAGGTAGAGCAATGGCCGAAAGGGCAGCAGCATTAGGCATAGTAACAACACAAGGTGCATGAGGCACAACACTAGGTGCATGAGGCACAGGCGGAGCAATGGCCGTAAGGGCAGCAGCATTAGGCATAGTAACAACACAAGGTGCATGAGGCATAGTAACAACACAAGTTGCATGAGGCACAACACTAGGTGCATTAGGCATAGTAACAACACTAGGTGCATGAGGCACAACACTAGGTGCATGAGGCACAACACTAGGTGCATGAGGCACAACACTAGATGCATGAGGCACAGGCAGAGCAATGGCCGTAAGGGCAGCAGCATTGGGCATATGTGCGATAGTGTCGAAGGGGGCGCCTTGCTCGTGTTCAACTGGCGAGAGAGTTTCTGAAGAGAGGCGGAGTGGAGCTTTTAGTGCTGCAGGTGTCACATGGCAGGGGGCGTGCGTGTGAGGCCTGGTGACTGAGGTCGGGGATCCTTTGTGGTGTTGAGCACGGAGTGATGCCCTTGCTCCAAGGCGTGAGTTCCGTGAGTGCAGAGGCAGTAGGTGGGATGGAGGGAGGGCTAAGGCAGTACGAGCGCGTAGGCGTAGGTTCCTTGCAGCGGTGGGGAGTGGCTCTTGGAGGCGCATGTAGGCAGTGAGGCTCGAGTTAGCAGCCTTACCTTTGGTGAAGCGGTATGCCTCGCCGTCCATCGTCATCCAGCAGCGGAGAGCTGCAGAGAGGGGGGGGGCCTTTTCCCTTGGCCTTCTCCCGACGGCTTCGCCTGGCGGCCACCTCCCACTCCCTTTAAAGCAGGGGGGGAGGGGCTGGCAGGCAGAGGAGACCAATAGCGGGCCTGGGCTGCGGCGGTGCATTTCGCGGGCACTTTCCCGGGCTCCAGTGTGTTGATGCTGGTTGCCTTCAAGGCTGATATGCCGCAACAGCACAGCCTTGACAAAGACCTTCTGGTCGAAACACGTGTCCGCTTTCTCCTTGTAATTGACACTACAGGTGCTCGAAGACTATGGCAACTTATGCCAATTAAACCAACACTGCACTTAAACCTAAGTAGTAAGACTCATCATTTTCTCGTGCTTGACACACTACACTAACTGGGTACAACATTTGAAATCCACGGATATTACCGAACGGGGTTCCCCCTTTTCTTCTTACCCCTCTGGAAGCAATCGCCACTGGGTTGTTGCTGTCGAACAGGAGAAGCGAACCAAGTAGTGTCGGAAAGGGACAGTGAAGGTCTGTCGCGTGTGGATGTCCCACAAAGATGAAACTCACTGTGGACCTCGACAAGGTTGGGGAGGCGAGGATGTGTCCATTGGTCTTCGTCTGCGACCTTTGGTGGTGTTAGGGAGAATTCTCTTCTAAGGCTAATTTCCCTTACCTATAGAGTCCCCAGTGACTTTGCTGGATTTGAAGGGTTTATTTTTTTCTCCTGCTAAGACACTGAGTCTGGGGTGGGTCCATTGTGTGGCACTCTCTCCTGATAGGCTGGAGGGTCTCCTGCCAGGATGACCGCTCCACTGTGTGAGGGACAGCTAGGCTGTATGAATGGGGCTCTTTTTGCATAAAAGCAGGGTCCTGAGGACTGGAAGAGCAAGACGTTGCCACTGGAACTAAGAAGCCGAAGAGGAGGGGAGCCAAAGACATCTGCAACGACTGAACCACCGGTGAAGCCCTGCTGCAGCGTCTCACCACTTTTCTCCACACGACGAGAGAAGATCTTCATCTGCAAGAGCCTTCTTCCCTTGAGCTGGTGGGGCCAACCAGTTTGCCAATCGCCTTCCCGGACCTGCCTTGGTTGAATCTCCTGTACCCTGTACTCAGAGGCCGGATAGCCAGGCACCAGTCCACCCGGACCGCGATTTAAAGGAGCGTACCTTTTATTCGCCGGGCAGCAACGTGGCTGGTTTCATCCCTGGGTAGTGTAGTAACCCGAACCTTCCTCCACGACGAGAGCCTCGCTTCCTCTGCTGGATCACCCGAACTGCAGGAACTACCAGGAACAACCGCGACCGCAGGAGCCACTTCTTCATGTAAAGGTACATTATTCCACCAGGCCTCCCCTTTCTTCGTGGTAGCACTAAAGGTGTTTTAAATCCTTTACCTACCTGTTGGATTGGCCGCCCTCTCTCTTAACATTGTCTTTTCAACTTCTGCATCCACCTTTTCAAAATCGTTAACCAAAGACTTGACTGTAGCTACAAGAACATTTTCCTCCTGGGCCCTTGCCCTGTACTACTAACTCTGGCACAGGCCTACTGACTCTGGCTACATTTGTTAGACCTGCCTTCTTTAGATTGATTCTCACCTAGAACTGTGTTGGTGCACCTGCTTCTGATAACTACCCTTTCCTTCCCCTTTTTAAACCTTGTGAAATGCTATTTTGCTCAGTTTACATTTAAGTATTGCTTATACTGATGCACTGTCTTGCTTAAACTGGTTCACAGACTTATGGTAAGTGTTGCTAGGGTGTAAGAGACTATTTCTATATAACTTGTGCTTTCCCTCCCTTGTGAGGTATTGTTAGAGGATCCCTTGTGTGTAGTTGTCACTGTGCCGTTTTGCTCAGTTTTCACTCTGGTTCACTTGGTCTACAGTTTAACTTGGGACTGTGTATATTTTTCCTGTGACTTAATTTAACTTGCTTGATGACTGTGATACATGTGTTTTATTAGAAGTGTATACAATAAATATATAACTACTTTTTAATACAAAGCCTTGGTCAGTGTTTCCTTGCATCATGGTCTTGTAGGCTTATTGTGTAAACCCTGAATACTGCTCATCTCCCTCTTGAGATAAGTCTGACTGCTCAGCCACAGCTACCAACTAAATCTTTGTGGTACGGACTGATACCAAAGGGGATTTATTGCTCTCACCTGTAGTCCTAATCTTGTGTAGTGCTCCCTAAGGGCACTGCACAGGATTCTGCCTAACAATGACGATCTCTCAGGACCTGATATTTCTGGGTTTCCGTTGGAACACAATCGACTGCAGAGTGTACCTGACGGTGGACAGTATGGCGGATCTGTTAACCACGTGTCAAGTCTTCATTCAGTCGTAAAGCATGACCGCTTGGTGGTTCCAGAGGCTTCTGGGCTTCGTGGCCTTGTGCATTCTTGCTCTTCCCCTTGCGCATCTCAAGATGCGACTTACGCAGTTGGCTCTTCAGTGCTCCTTGCTTCAGGCAGTGGACCCGGACACCAAAATGATTCCGGTTCCACCATGCATGATGACAGATCTCCTATGGTGGTGTTATTCCAGCAATCTGTCGGTGGCTTGTGACTTTTCAGAAGCCCTCCCCTCAGGTGACCATTACGACAGACTCCTCCCTTATCGGTGGGGTGCGATGATGGATCATCTTCAGGTTTCGACCTCTGGTTGCCGCAGGACAGACAATTTCACATAAATTATCTGGAGCTTCTGGCGATTTTCCTGGCGCTCAAAGATTTCAAGCCAGGGATTGTGAACAAAGTGGTCCGCATCTGCATGGACAATGAGGTATCCATGTTTTACGTCAACAAGCAGGGGGGTACCAGGCCACCTCCCCTTGTAGATCTAGCCATTCAGATTTGGAAATGGGCCATTCAGCACAGTGTTTGGCTGTTGGCGGTACAGATTCCGGGCCAGCTGAATGTAACGGCAGATTCTCTCAGTCGGCGAGCAGTGGTCAGCTACGAGTGGGAGCTGAACAGGGAGATCCTCTCCGATCTTTTTCACCATTGGGGCACTCAAGTAGTGGACCTCTTTGCGACAGTTCGAACAGGAAACTTCTGCTTTATGCTTCCAGGAACAGGCTTGGAGCCTCTTCGCTGGTGTATGCTCTTGAGATTCCGTGGCACAATAGGAGGGCCTACGACTTCCCACCTTTTCCTCTGATTCACCGGGTGCTATGCAAGCTCAGGAATACGTCGAATTGCACTCTCCTGTTCATAGCCCTGTGGTGGCCAGCCAAATTCTGGTTTTCGGAGCTTCAGCATCTGTCAGTCTGCTCACCAATCAGGCTTCCGCTGATTCCCAACCTGATTCACCAGAGAGATCAGCAGATGTGGCACCCCTCCCTACAATCATTCAGCTTGGCGGCCTGGTGCCTGAGTTCAAATCTTTAGAAAGATTCAATTTGTCTGCGGATAATATGCGTATCATCCAGACAGCTAGAAAACCTTCGACCAGGTCTCAGTATAGGAGAAAATGGCTCAGTTTCTGTCACTGGTGTTTAGCAAAAAAGCTGGACCCCAGAGAAGCTGCCACCGGCACGGTGCCGTCCTTCATTTCTCATCTGGCAGCTTCAGGCATGCATGTCTTGTCTTGCAGGACTTATTTGTCGGCTATTGCCGCTTAGCTGTCTTCGGACTCTTGCTCTTTTTCTTTGACAAACCCTGTCATTAAAAGGCACTTTGCAGGTCTATTGCATCTGTATCCACCTGTGCGTAACTCTCATCCTAAGTGGGAATGTGGTTCTTACTGCTTTATGCCATAAACCCTTTGAGCCCATGGCTACGGTGGATTTGAAATTCCTTTAATGGAAAATGGCTTTTCTGATTGCGGTGATTTTGGCAAGGCCTGTAAGCGAGCTTCAGGCCTGGTGAGTAGAACATCCATTCCTCGCCTTTCACAAGGATAAGGTTGTCCTTCGGACCAATCCTTCTTTCCTTCTAAAGGTGGTATCCGAATTTCATCTGAATCAGTCTTTCCTTACCAGTTTTCTTCCCAGAACCGGCCTCAGATGCTGAGTGTTCTGCATAATTTAGATGTAAGGCGAGCTCTTAAGTTTTATTTGGACAGAACATCTAATCTTCAGAGCTCTTCCCAGCTCTTGGTGACCTTCGGTGACCCGAAAGGAAAGCCGGCCTCGAATGCAACTATCTCCCGATGGATTGCTTCCTGTATCTCTGAGGCGTATACCATTTCAGGGCCTTCAGCCTCCGAAGGGAATTCATACCCATCTTGTGCGGGGCAAGGCAGCTGCCATTGCTTTCCAAAAATATGTTCCCTGGGAAACCATTGCCAAAGCAGCTATGGTGGGCTTCCCCATCAGCTTTTGTGAAACATTACTACTTAGACCTGAGCTCCAGGGCTGATGCTCCGTTTGGGCAAGCTGTTCTCAAAAACCTCTTTCAGTAAAGGAGTTACATCCCCCCGTTATCCTGTAAGGAGTGCTTGGTGATCTCCCATAATTATGGAGAAAAGGGGACTGTTGGGGAGAATTCTCATTTATGGCTAATTTCCATTAGCTAGTGAGTCTGTCAGCGGCTTTGCTGGATTTCTGAGGTTTATTTTTTCTACCTGGTAAGAGTGTGAACCCTTTTCCCACTCTTACATGTGTTTTGCCATGTGTATTTCTACTGTTTGAGTCATCTTGGGCTCTGGAGCCACACCACTCCATGAGCCCAACTTTTTGTGTGCGTGTTACATAGCACCTTCAGTGCAGTGGCACAGGGTTGTCTCTAAGATTTTCCACTGACTCCATTTTTCTGGGGCTGACTACTGTCCCCCAGAAACAGGTAAAGTTGCCATTTACTTTATGTAGTTATTTAACCTACAGACCCAGTACACCCCATCTTACATGGAGTATTGGAAAGGGTTAACACTGATCCCTTTTTGTCTGTACCTCCTGGAGCCTTGTTTCGCTCCCTTAACACTAAGACTTGGCTGGTGCCAGTGGTATCTACCCTAACTTTTCCACTGCGATTATACTATTTAAACGTGGTACTGTTTTAGGCTATTGCATTAGCCTCGAAAATAAACCCTCTTGACCAAATACATTTTATTTTGGTTCTGGTCGGATTAAGTCGGTATTTCTTTGTGTTAATATCCTTCTTGTGTTTTACTTTGCGCGGCAAACCAGGTTTGCCTTATATGAAAGCCGACCTTTGGCGGGCTTCTGGGAAGAAGCTCTCCTTTGGCGTCTGGGTGTCTAGGTGGTCTGTAAGTGAGGGAGGGGTTTAGTAGCCCCCTGCACAGGGTCTCCTTGGAGACCCAAGTCGCACTTTGTGTCCATTGGGTGAGATGGTTGTCCGGGCTGGACAACCCCCCCCTGCTGTGTGATTGACAGCCAGGCTGTGCGAATGGGGGATTTTGGCATAAAAGGCAGGACTCTTGAGCTGGAAGTCAGTCGCCACTGGAACTACAAGAACCGAAGAGAAGCGGAGAAGAAGACAGCTGCTGCAACTCCCGAGTCCCGGTGAAGCCCTGCTGCAGTCCTGAGTTATCTACCCTTCAACGACAGAGAAGATCCAGTCCGGAGTCTTCTTCCCTTGAGCCTGGTGTAATCAACCAGCTCACCTTTCTACAGCCAGAGAATCCTCTCCTGGGTCGAAATCGCTGCACAAAGCTGTAGTGGTCCGAATAGCCATCTGAAGAGCCCTCTCCTATTTTAAAGGAGCGCACCTTTTATTCACTGTTGCTTTGCTGCTGCTGGGCTCATCCCTGGGTAGTGCAGATCGCTCCAGATGTCCTCCTTCTTGTCCCCACGACTGAAGCTTCAGGAACTGTGAGTCTGCAGGAACTACCAGGTACTGCCTCCGTGGACCCCCTTTCTTCATTCGAATAAGGTACTGTGTCCATTTGGTCGTTCTCTCCGTCTGACCTTGAGGAATCGGGGTGAACCCTTTTCCTTGCCGAAGGCTTGTCCTTTCTTCCTTCCCTCTTATAACTTTTGCCTCCCTTTGACAATATCCAAGTAGTCCTGGCAACGTTAATCTCATACTTTTCTAATCGTGTGATCCTCGACAACAGAGCCCTGCTCCATTTGACACTGGCGCAGGCCTATTGACTTTATCTGTCTCTTAGAATACGTCATGTGATTGAAGTGCCTTGACAAAACTATTGCCTATGATTTTTATCCCCTTTTCCTTGGTTTTTATTCAATGTGCTAAATGTGTTTTGACTACAGTTACAATTCTTCCCACGAGTACGCTTTTCTTTCGTAAGACCGAACTGTCATTACTGTCAAAAAGTGAGCGCTGCTTAACCCCCGGTAACGTCTTTCGTTTCACAACACCGGTCTTTCAAATCCTAATGTACTTAACTTGAATTAACCTTAACCAAAGGAATTGATTGTGTGTGGTATATTTAGAGTGTGGTTTTGTTTAATAGAAGTGAAGTGTTTTGTGAACAGATGGTTTAAAAATAAATGTACTTATATTTTTTAACCAGAAACCTTGACTCAGTGTTTGCTTGAGTCACAGTAATTGTAGTCCTTTGTGTAATCCCTATTACTGCTGTCATGACCCACAGGACACGCCCCTTTTGGTCTTCCTGGTCCTTATCGCAATGGGCCTTGCATTCCCTGACACTCCCAACATGGCCGTCCAGCGTGACACGCTTTCCGCGGTCTATACGTTGGACGTAACGTATTCTACTAATAGACCGCACACCTGCGGCTCCGCGCGTCTTAATGCTATTGCAAAGTAGCGATCAGACGTGTGCTCCGTAGTTCGCATTATTGCTTTCCTGGTTCCTAGCTTTTCTACTTCCATTCGTTGCTCCTTTCCCTTTTGCTCTTGCTTCCTGGACTTGTGCGCCATCAGCACATCTTCATTTCCCAGATCCCCGGATTGCTGCATCCCGGAATCTTAAACGCATGCTGGAGTCGGAAGAGACTCACTCAGCCTTATTCAAGTCCAGGTCTGTCCGCAAGAAGACACTGTGTTAGGCAGAAACCTGTGCAGTTCCCTTAGGGACCACTGCAAAAGATTTAGGACTACAGGTGTTTGGCAGTAAACCCAATTGGTAGCAGTCTGTACCACCCAGATTTACCTGGTAGCTGTGGCTGAGCAGTCAGACTTCTCTCAGGATGAGTTGGCCAGTATATAGAGTATACACAATAGGTACAGACACGGTAGCACAAGCACACGCTGACCAGAGCCTTGGTGTAAAAGTATATAATTATTTATTTAAAGACACACTTGTAAATTACACTAGCACAAAAAGGAGGTAAGTAAATTCAACACACAGTCACCATTATATATATACAACCCTAATTACTTAGACAAGTCTTAGTGAGAAACACCACTTATTTTCAGAGGTGAGTGCTTAACATAAGATGGCACTCTAATAAGTTGTATAAAAAGGTAGGGAAAAGGCAAAGTTATAAAAGCACACAATTTCAATACCTTCCAAAGAACCACAATGAGGCAGGTTAGGCAAAGTCTACCGGAGAGCAAGGAAGTTCAAATGCGAGGCCCACTCTTAGAGAGACCAAGCAAAATGTGTCCAGGATCACACAGTGGGGTTATGCCCAAAGAGTCTTGGTAGATAATTCACAAAAGATTGAGTCAGGAAAAGTTAGTTAACAGGCCCCAGGCTAACCCAGGTTAGAAAGTCGAGGATTTACTGTCACCCTGAACGATCAGTCGCAAGGGAAGCCAGGCGGGACACAGTACCTGAAAGTGGGAAGAACGCTCCAGCGGGGGCAGTTGTTCCTGGCAGCGGGTGCAAGTCGGTGTTTCGTCCAGAGGAAGAGGAGGTCTCGACATGGAGGAAAGCTGGAGGTCGTTGCACTGCCAGGGAAGAAACCAGCCGCGGTGTTTCCCGGTTACAAGGTACCACCATTTTCTTCGCGGTAGTGGTAAGCCGTGGTATTCCGGTTGCCGGGGTGCTTGACACGGGCAAGGCGGCCACGAGATGGTCCAGGAAGGTGAAAAGACGGGCAAACTGGTTATGCCCACCAGTCAAAGGAAGAAGACTCTCCGGGCTGGAGATCTCCTCTGTCGTCGGGAAAAGTGGTGAGACAGTTCAGCAGGGCTCCACCGGTGGTGTCGTTGCAGGTCGACTCAGCTTCTCCCTCCTCGGATTCTTTAGGTCCTGTGGCGACTTCTGAAGTTCCAGTCCCCAAAGCCCTGCTTTTATGCAGAAAACCCCCATTCATTCAGCCTAGCTGTCACTCAAACATGCTAAGTGGTGAGCCGGGCGGCTCACCACTTGGGCCAATCACACAAGAGTGCGACTTGAGTTGCCGAGGCAACTCAGTCCAGGGTGCCTAAACCCCCTAACACACCGCCTGTGGTACCCAGACAGAGTGGCACCAATTTTGGAGGCTTCTGTGGAGAAGCCCGCCAAAAAGTGGAACAAAGGGCTCGACTTGGGTTGGAGTCACAGAAGCGAACACAAGCGCCATTTTGGAACCAAGTTTCGGCGAAAAATACCAACCAGTAAATTTATATTAATTTAATAAACCAGTGGTATGTTCGAGGCTATTTTAAAAAGTGGTAGCCTTGAACAATGGGAAAATCCCATAGGGATATATTCGCGGTCGAATACAAAAAGTAGTATCCACTGCCACCAGCCAAAACTCGGTCGGGGGGGACTGGACAGTGCCCCCTCGAACAACAGACCCCGGGGCAATCGAATTGCCCCGACCAGTACGTCCACAATATGATGGTTTGTACTGGTTCTGTTCACAATTTGAGACTAGTAAAGCCAATGGTGACTTTACATGCGCTGGGAGACAGTAGTCAGTCCCAGGGTATGGAGTCTATGTTTTGGGGTCGCTACGACACCCCTGGGTTACGGCACAGAGGGTGCTGTGTAACCCACATTCCAAAAACACATGAAGCCGTATGGGGTAAAGGACCTCATAGCCCATAAAACACATACAAAGTCAAAGGAACACCTCAAATCATGTCTAAGAGTGGGAGGAAAAGAGTCTCACTCTTAGCAGGAGAAAAAAATAAACCCCAAAAATCCAGCAAAGCTGCTAGGGGACTCACTAGGTTTGGGAAATTAGCCTTTACAGAGAATTCTCCCTAACACACCGCCCACGGAGTCCAGCAAGGATCGGTCTCAGGTGAGAAGGGGGGAACTCGTGTCAGTTTGAAACACCTACGGACCGCACTCGAAGTCGACATGGAAGCGGCCGTCCAGGACCTGATGCGAGGTATGCAAGAATTAACCACGAGGTGAAGAATTTAAAGGCGTAAAAGGCTGTTCTCAAGCAGTTAGTTCTATCCCGTGATTCAGCCGCAAAAGAAAGTGTGTTACTGGGCGGCATTGTTGGCAAATACGATGGGTCGGCAAAAAACCTTTGTGGATTCCTGGGCTCATGTTTGGTTCACTTTACATTTAAGCCTTATTACTTTTCTACTCCCGGGGCTAAGGGTGGGTTCATAATCTCTCACCTTTCCAGAAATGCTTTAACCTGGGCTACACCCCTGATTAACTCCGGCGACGCTCTCCTAGATGACTACGATGGTTTCATACGGGCCCTAAAGACCATTTTTGATCACCCAGAGCAGGTCTTTAGTGCCCAGGAACGCCTCTTAGACTTTCAGCAGGGATCCCAGGATGTGCTCACGTATGTAACTCGCTTCAAGCAATTGGTCAAGGAAGCCGATTGGTCTCCGGAGGCAAGTTTTACCCTTTTCAGGAGAGGACTAAATGAGGAGATTAAAGATGAGTTAGTCAGAGTGGCCCGACCAAACTCATTCCAGGCTCTTATGGACCTTGCCATGCAAATAGACTTTCGCATCCAGGAAAGGAAGGCAGAGAAGAAAAAATCTAGGGGAAACCCTCCGAAGGTGTCCTTTGAGAGTACCTCCAAATCTGACACAAACCCTGGATCAGTCACCGAACCGGAACCCATGAAGATAGGAGCCTTCCGTGGACCCATATCCCCGCAAGAAAGGATGAGAAGGATTAATACAGGGTTGTGCATGTATTTTGCCTCAGACAAACACTTGCTTAGAGAATGCCCTCTGGCCCCTCCTCGGCGTTCGGGAAACGCCAACTCCCGATCCTAGATGGAGCAGGGCTTCGGGAGAGAGATGTTTGATCCACATAAATTCCATCCTTGAACTCTCCTGGACAAAACAATCTAGTGATACTACAGGCCTTCCTATCAACCTCTGGGAATAAGACCTATCCTGTTTTGGCCTTGGTGGACTGTGGGGCTATGGGAATATTCATTGATCAAGATTGGGTTTTTAGTCACCACATCCCAAACGAAACACAAAGCATCATGCAGCCGGTGGAAGCGATCGATGGAAGACCCCTCACTTCGGGGCCCATAAGACTGCAGACCAAAGAGATCCAGCTTTCAATTAACCACCACCAAGAGCGGATTCGATTCGACATTATTAAGTCAGCTCATTACCCCATGGTACTGGGCATGCCCTGGTTACAGAAACACAATCCGTATATCAATTGGACAGCAGGATCACTATTCCTCGGCTCAGACTTTTGTATGTCTCACTGTCTAATCCTGGATCCCTCCTTAGAACCACCAATAGACCATCAAGCACCTCTCATGGTTTCCAATATCGTGCAGGCTCCTAAGGCCGATCAGGGATTTGTTGATGTGTTCTCAACTGCCATAGTCCAGGCCTTACCCCCTCATAGGCCTGAAGACTGCGCCATAGACACGGATCCCTCAGCAGTGATTCCTTTTGGCAGGATGTTCATCCTTTCCTAACCTGAGAAAAAGGCCCTCCGAGAATACTTGGATACCAACCTTGAGAATGGCACCATAAGACCTTCAAAATCTCCAGCCGGAGCTTCATTGTTCTTTGTTCCTAAGAAGGACACTAAGCCACTCAGACTCTGCTTTGATTATCGTGGATTAAATCAATGCACCCTCAAGGACCGGTACCCTTTACCCTTAATCCCGGATATCCTGAAAGCGGTCAGAGGTGCTGTGATTTTCACAAAACTGGACCTCCTGGCAGTGGCGTAACACAAGATGTGGGGGCCCCCCTGCGAGCCATGCTGAGGGGGCCCCCCAACTCAGCAACAAATCAAGGATCACGCCACACTCTGGGCCAGTCTAGATTATCACACTTGCGCAATACGCACAAACGTGCTGCTGAACGGATATGCCGTACACTGCACTCGGAGAAAGATATACATATGTGTTTTAATACAACATACAGCACACTGTCTGAGAAAAATTGGCTAAAAAGCCAAAGTGTTTCCAATTGTTTTGTAGGGTAACACCAATCCAATAGATGCAAGTTACCAACAGAGCACAGGAACATTAAAGCTTTGCTATTAAAAATGCCATGCCACAATGAAAACATGTCCAACTGGCTGCACAAGGTAGACCAGTGTCGACATGTAATAACAATATAGTAAAGCTTGCCAGGCCACATTTAGACATATCTAGACTGGTTGCACCAAAATGGCAGTCGAAGCAATAACACTCATCAAGAATAGTACACACATTCAAGCCTGTGTCTCTCTGACCTCTAACAACACGGCCAAACTCGTTAAAATCTGAAAAGAACTGGTCAATCCTGTTGAGGTCTTTACATCTCCTGTCCCCTCCCAGGCCCGTTGTATGGATCTGTCATCTCACTTCTACGCTAAAACTCAGGACATCCTGTCCCCCATCTCCTCTTCCTCGCTCGGCCCCCCTTTGGCCATCTCTACCTCTCTTCCTCCTTTCTCCTCTTTCTCTCTGACAACACCTGACGAGGGATCTAGACAAGTCCGATCTATGAAAGTGTCATCCAAACAGGTGCTCTCCTGCTCCACCAGAACCATCAAGAACCATATTGACACCCTGGCTCCAGGCTTGACCGATTTCTGTAATCACTCTTTCCCTCTCCCGTTAAGCACTCCCTTATGCACCCACTCCTCAAGAAGCTTTCTGCCAATCCTGCCTGCCCGGCAAACTATCGCCCAATCTCCATCACCCCTTTCCTGGGCAAACTGTTGAAAAATCTGGCCATCTCCCACCTTACTCTCCACACGGAATCTGTTGGTTGTCTTCATGACCATCAGTCTGGATTTAGTGCCAGAGACACAGAAGCTGTCCTGAACACCTATGAAGTTCTGCTCTCTAACCTTGATTCCAACATTCCTTCTGTCCTCATCCTCCTTGATCTTTCCTGTGCTTTCGACACAGTCAACCATGCCATCCTGATCAATCCTGATCAATCGACTCCATGAGAACCTGGGCATCACGGATCAGGCCCTTGAGTGGCTGACCTCCTTCCTCTTGGACTGCCCCTCCCAGGTCCAACTTGGTCCCATTCTCCCCGCTCCATCCTCTCACTCTGGTTTTTCAACCTCTATGTGGCCCCTTTGACCCACCTGATCTCTACATGCCCCTCTAACTTTCAGTGTTATGCGGATGACACTCCGCTTTCCTTCAGGCTCCACTCAGACTCCTCATCTCTCGCTCATTCCGGACTGTCTATCCGCGATTCAGGATTGGTGTGCCTCCAACTATCTCTGCCTTAATGTCAGTAAGATGGAGATCCTTCTCATTTGGACTCCTGCCTCTGCTTTCCCTCTCTCACTCTGGCCGCCCGTCTTGGGCCCTCTTCCTTCGCCTTCCTGTGAGGCAAACAACACTGGTGTCATCTTTGACTCCACTCTCTTTCTCTTCTCACATCTCAGACGTTGCCAAGAAGTCCCACTACCAGCTCCTCCTCCTCAAAGGGACTCTTCCCTTTCTCACTTCCCCCCAGAAGCTCACTGTCTGCAGAGCCCTGGTTCTCTCTAGGCTGGACTACTGCAACAGCCTCTTTCTCAATCTGCCTTCCTCTACTATCCAGCCCCTGCAACTAAACCAGAAAAGGACTGCAAGACTTATCCTTGGCCTCAAGCACAGGGATCGTATCTCTCCAGTCCTGAAATCTCTCCACTGGCTCCCAGTTGCTGCAAGTATCAAGTTCGCACTAGATCCAACGCTCTCTTAATATCTGCCTTCTCAAGCCCTTCGCTCAGCTACCTACAAATCTCTAAGGGTTAGACGCTTCTCCAGGAAGAGAGTGGGGGGGTAGATCTCTCTCCTCTACAGGTGCCTCCCTCTGTAATAGCCTCCCTGCCCCTCTCAAGCTTTAGCAGACCTCCTGAAGTTCTGGAAGCAGCTCAAAACTTTCCTCTTCTCCTTTGCTTTCTCTCTTTCCCTCCCCTGCTGGCCTACCTGACCTACCTGTCTGCTGTACCAACTGGTTGCTTGGCTACCCTCAGAGTCTCACTGAGTCGAGACTCTTTCTTGATCAGTCACCCTTGCACTGCCTCTGGTCCTACCATGCACCTAGGGGCTGTAACTGTAACCCTACAGTCCCTTGTTCTCCTTGCACTACCCAGAGCTGTGCTGCCCTGGCAGCACTTACTCAGAGCATTGCTGCCCTGTTTTTCCCCTCCCCTCTCCCTTGCACTTCCCTGTCCCTTTCCCCTTGCGCTTCTCGTTATCGCACTTGCACGATCTGAATGACACAAGGCCTAGTAAGATTGTTTGTCTTGTCCTCCCTCTATCTTCCATCCCTTGTCTTGTCACGCCTTGAAACACTTGTGTGCAGGTGCGTTATAAATGACTTATATCATATCATTTGATCACAGATGCCCAGAAAAATATACAATGCTGCAGTAAGAAACGGCTGACTGGCAGCACCCAAATAGCAGTCTAGCCAGGTAATTCACTTAGCAGGACTGCTTTATCATAAATGCCCCATTAAAAAAAAGTCATACCAAACTGAGGAATGACTAGACTGGCTGCACCAAAATGCCTCTCTAGCCACTAATACCACATATCATGCCTGCTTAGCCTGGACATGGACAGCCATTATACATTGTCGTATAATCCTGCCCCCCCACACATCCCCTCTCCCTCCCACTCCAACCTCCAAATTCAGATCCTTGGCCCAGAATTACCTCCACGTCCCTCTTCCTTGCCCCAGAGCTTACGGTTGAGGCTCCTTGCCTCATAGGTAAGTACTGGGATGAGGAAGAGTGGGCCTAGGAGTAATGAAGATTACAGGTAGCTAAATCAAGCATTACTTCCATGTACCTCTACCTCATCCCAGTACTTGTGTATGAGGCAGAGTGCCTTATACACAAGTACTGTCTCATACATACTGGGACGAGGAAGAATAGGGCTAGGAGTAATGAAGATTACCAATAAGTAATCCAGGCATTAAACACAAGTATTGGTGCAACACCATTGAGTTGACTGGGATTCAGCACTCCCCTCTCCCCCCCTGAAATGTTGGGCTATGTTGACCAGACCTGGCTGACCTTCAGAGCAGTTGCCAGACAGAAAAGGACACAGATGTTAAACGGCACCTGGGATTCTCTGTTAACAAGAACCCACCAATTACTAACATAAAGCAATTCACTGTTAGTACCTGCATTCAAATGCCAATTTTTTTAGGCAATTGAAATCGTGATGTGGGTTTAATACTTGCATGCCAGGGGAGTGATTGGAAGGGTAGAGAGGGAACAGGAGACCACTCATTCTCACAGCAGTCCATAAGTGGGTGCTTTAAACCTTAAAGGAGAGAGTTAACTGCTTTTAACATTGAAGCTGCACTAGAATAGTCTCATAAAAATGCATAAAGAAATTAGATGAACCAAACAAATAAGTTTGCCCCTCACCCACCGCCCGTGAAGTTGGCACCCCTGCCAACATTTGAAGGGTTAGCCCCCGAAATGTAGGTTTTGTTGCGCCCCTGAATGCAAGCACACACACCATTCACCATACACACACACACACACCCAGCCATCCATACATTTAATTGTGCATTCTTTCACCATACTGACACACCCAGGCAGCCATCCATACATTTAAGTGTGCACCCTTTCACCATACGGGCACACCCAGGCAGCCACCCATACATTTAAGTGTGCACCCTTTCACCATACACTCACACAGGCAGCCACCTATACATTTAAGTGTGCACCCTTTCACCATACAGGCACACCCAGGCAGCCACCCGTATATTAAAGTGTGCACCCTTTCACCATACACTCGCACAGGCAGCCACCTATACATTTAAGTGTGAACCCTTTCAACATACACTCACACCCGCACACATCATGGGGTTGAGGGGAGCCCTAACACTTAAAAAAGAAATTGGGCCTCATTACAACTATGCCGGACTCTAAACAACAGTGCTGGTAAGCTCACCGGCACTGTTGTTTCCGGGCCGGCATATTACAGCTCTGCGGGCTGTTGCCGTCCTGCCCAGCAGGTCAGACCTGCCGGGCAGAATGGCACCCACCTGCATAGTGTTCATGGAAGCACTGGCACCGTTATTAACGATGCCGGTGCTTCTATGGTCCCCATTCCCATAGAGTCCAATAGGACTTTATGGAAATGGGGCCTTACCATTTGCCGGCGCCTGACTTCCCAGACCGCCGGGGTTGTAATCCCCTGGTGTTACCGGGAAGTCGGGCGCAGGTAAATCATTACGGGTCTGGCGGCAACCTGCTGGTAGCAATGGCACGGTTGCCGCCAAACCCGTAATGAGGCCCATCGTTTCTTTTTTAAGTCACTCTGACTTCATAAAGAAATTATTTCTGTTACAGAAATAATTTCTTTATAAATGCAGAGGGAATTCAAAAAGAAAAAAAAAATGTTTTTTTTGGCAAAAAATAATAATAATAATTTCTACAAGTGGGGGCCCCTCTCAGGACATGTGCTGGCGGGCCCCCCCGCACCGCGGGGGCTGCGGGGGCCCCTGTTACGCCAGAGCCTCCTGGGTTCCTATCATTTGATTCGTATCCGGGAACGAGGCGAATGGAAAACAGCATTCAGAACACCCTTTGGTCACTTCGAATATCTGGTCATGCCATTTGGATTAGCTAATGCCCCAGCAGTCTTTCAACGTTATATATGGACAGGGTGTTCTCTGACATGCTATTCCTCTTCGTCATCGTCTACCTGGATGACATTTTGGTCTACCCCAAGGATCTTCTAAAGCTTGAAGAGCATGTAAAGGCAGTACTACAACGACTCTGTGAACATAAACTCTTGGCCAAACTTGAGAAATGTCTGCTTCACGTTGCTTCTGTTCATTACCTAGGATTTATCCTTACTCCAGAGGGAATTGGCATGGGCCCTTCAAAGGTAAAGGCTATATTATCCTGGCCTGCTCCCACATCCATGAAACAAGTTCAATCCTTCCTGGGGCTTGCCAATTTCTACCGGAAGTTTATACCCACCTTCTATGAGATTGTTCAACCGATTGTTGCTCTCCTGAAGAAAGACACCCCCTTTGTCTGTTCTATTCCACAAGATAAGGCATTCCAACTCTTGAAGACAAGATTGCTCAAGCTCCCGTTCTGGCCCAACCCGACATTGATCGACCATTCCTTGTGGAAACGGATGCCTCTAACTACGCCATTGGAGCGGTGTTGAAGCAAGAATTTGAGGATAAACTAGATCACCCCATTGCTTACCTTTCACGAACCCTGACTCCCAGTGAGACACACTACTCCGTCCTGGAAAAAGAACTTTTAGCCATCCGCCAAGCCTTCACTGAGTGGCGACATCTACTCCTGGGAGCAAGATATCCAGTCCAGGTCCGCACGGACCACCAAAATCTTCAAATTCTACAGTCATTAGAGTGTCGGAACAGTCGTCAGGCATGTTGGGCCTTCTTCTTTGCCCAGTACCAGTTCCACATCACTCATGTTCCTGGATCACAAAACTTGATTGCTGACGCCTTATCTTGACGGCCTGACTACGAAACTACCGAAGATAAGGCCTATCCTAAGATGTTTCCCCACACGATTTTTGTAGCCCAAGCAGTCAACCTCCTGGAAGAAATCCATGTACAAACCCAATCCTCTGAACACTGGAAGAATATTTCAAGAAACAATCAATGGAACCCGAGAGTCAAGGAAGGATATTTGTTCAAGGACAATGCTCTGCTCATTCCTACATAAAAAATTACAACAAAGAATAATAAACCTCTGTCATGATACCCTTCACTCCGGACATCGTGGTATCGCCAACACCCTCCACCTCATACAAAGACCATTTTGGTGGCCTTAAATGAAGACTGACGTACAACTATACGTCCGAGCCTGTGCAATCTGTAGTCAGAATAAACATGACAACAAGAGGCCGGCGGGTCTTCTGCTACAACCCGCACTGCCAACAAGGCCATGGGAATTTATCGCTACAGTCTTCATTGTGGAATTACCGCCTTCCAGAGGGTATACCACCATCATGGTCACCATTGACTTGTTCACTCATATTGCTCATTTCACACCCCTCAATAAGCTGCCATCCTCATCTGAACTGGCTGGAATCTTCCTGGAGCACATATTCCGCCTTCATGGACTTCCTTCCAAGATAATTGACGATCGAGGACCTCAATACGTCTCTAAATTCTGGAAACACCTCTGTCAAATATTAGGAATCCACACGCTCTTTCATCAGGTTATCACCCTCAAACCAACGGGGCCACAGAACGTGCTAATCAGAATCGAACAATATCTTTGATGTCTTGCTACTAAGGTTCAGGTTGACTGGTCGCTCCTGATACCCGTGGCTGAATTTGCCTATAACAATTCCGATCATTCAGCAGTTAAGACCAGTCCCTTTTATTGCAGCCAAGGATTCCATCCATCAGTTCTGCCCTCTGTTCTTCCACAACCCACACCGTTACCTACTGTCGATTCCTGGATTGAAACACTCATCAACATACATAAGGAGACCAAAGAGCACTTGGAGAAGGCCAGAACACAGACCAAGAGTTATGCGGATTCCCGGGCCGCCTTATTCAGTTGGAGATCAAAACTGGTTGTCCTCGAAATTACTACCCCGACATCTACGGCCAAACAAATTGGCCCCCCGGTATTATGGTCCGTTTTCCATCAAGGAAATTATAAACCCAGTCTCATACCGGCTCAAGTTTCCAGAATCCTGGAAAAAGATTCACCCAGTTTTTCACACCTCCTTATTAAAACCTTACATTCAATCCTCCCGGAAATCCTGCAGACCCACTCCTGTGGTGGTGGACAATCAACTGGAATATGAAGTGTCCCGGATATGCGACTCCAGGTATAAACGGGGTCAGCTTCAATATCTGGTTGAATGGAAAGGATATCCCCCCAGTGAAAGAACTTGTGAACCACTTTCTAATCTGAATACCCCTCGACTGCTCAGAAGATACCACCACATACACCCATGCAAACCTGGAGGAACAGGTTTTTGGAGGAGGCATGCTGTCAAGATCCACAGAACACGCCCCTTTTGGTCTTCCTGGTCCTTATTGCAACGGGCCTTGCATTCCCTGACACTTCCAACATGGCCGTCCAGCGTGACACGCCTTCCGCGGTCTATACGTTGAACGTAACGTATTCTACTAATAGACCGCACCCCCGCGGCTCTGCGCATCTCGATGCTATTGCCAAGTAGCGATCAGACGTGTGTTCTGTAGTTCGCAGTATTGCTTTCCTGGTTCCTAGCTTTTCTACTTCGATTCCTTGCTCCTTTTCCTTTTCCTCTTGCTTCCTGGACTCGTGCACCATCAGCACATCTTCTTCGTTTCCCAGATCCCCGGATTGCTGCATCCCGGAATCTTAAGTGCACGCTGGAGTCAGAAGAGACTCACTCAGCCTTATTCAAGTCCAGGTTTGTCAGCAAGAAGACACCGCCCACGGAGTCCAGCAAGGATCGGTCTCGGGTGAGAAGGGGGGAATTCCGTGACAACTGCTCATTTGCTCTTGAGATAAGTCTGGCTGCTCCGCTACAGCTACCACTATAACTGTGTAGTACGGGCTTGTACCAAAGGTGAAATTGTACTGCCACTTGTAGACTTCATTGTCTGTAGTGTTCCCTAAGGGTACTGCAGAGGATTCTGCCATACAGGGACGGGACGTAGGAGTATAACAAAGTTACTCACCGTAGTTACTACCTTACTCCTAGTCCGTAGTCACCTTTCCTCCATACGCCCGCCCGCCGTCCCGTCTAATAAGTATCCTCTATTATTGCTTAAATGGTCTCAGACCTGGCGATAGAAAAGCACTGAAGGGCGGAGCTAAGGAGGGTGGGGTTATGGCCGCGTGTGGTACCCCGCGTAAAAAGAGGACAACATTTTTCAGTTGGATGCTTTTTTACAAAAAGTGCTCCGGTCCCGTCCCACAGGACGGAATGCCCCAAAAACTATGGAGGAACTATGGACTAGGAGTAAGGCATTCACTATGGTGAGTAACTTTGTTAAATTAATTGCCAAAAAGCTGGGCTTCACGGAGCTCGCCACCCTTAGAGACCCAGAGGGACGCTATATATTGGTTAAGCAGGATATAAAAGGGCAGAAAGTGTCCCTAGCATCAATCTATTGTACAAGTCCAGTTTTGGGATAGAGTGAAGAGGAAGCTCCAGACTTTTGTACAGGGGTATTAACTCATTGGGGGATATTTTAACATGGTTCTGTACCCAGCAACGGATAGGAAGGGGGCAATGCCATCTAGGGGATCCAACACACAACGGAAGAAGGCTCAAGGCTTTGCTCAGATAAATGACAAAATGGGGGTGGCTGATGCATTGGCCCGTAATGATAAAGCTGACCCTCCGCACACATTTTACTCTAAGTCCCATGACACTTATGCAAGGATGTCCTCCTTGACTCTGCACTGATACACAGAGTGGCAAAATCATCCACAGAAACGATTCCCTGGTCTGACCATGACTTGGTTATTGTAAAATTGGGCGAGTGGTCTCCAGAGCAGAAAAAGAAGAGATGGATGTGTAATGATTTGTTGTTGAAAGAAAGAGAGGTGGCCCAGGGCCTATTGAAACTGATAAAGGAATTATTTCATCTCAATGCTAACTGGGAGGTGAGGCTGACGTCAGTCTGGGAAGCATTCAAGACCACGATACGGGGGGAATTAATCCAACTAGGTGCTAGAAAGAAAAGGGAAAGATAGAAAGAGGAGCTGGGCCTAAGAACCAAGATAGACACACTAAAACCTTTGGGAACGCTCAAAACCCAAATAGCTCCAGATAAAATGGCAAAAGTTCAGAAATACAGAACAAGGTTGAAGGACCTTCTCGTATATCAGACAGAGAGAAAACCGGCGTTTCTCAAGCAAAAATATATGGAGGAGTGATGTGTGGACAAAATATTAGTATGGAAACTGCGTGCCTAGAGGGTGGTATCGATCCGCCAATCCAGCTTAGAGAGGGTATATAAAGATCAACAAACAGCAGAGATGTTCCACAAATACTACAAGGCCATTTACATGACTGAATATAGGGGGGATAGAACCCAGATGGACACATTTCTCAATGCGCTCCCGGTACCAAGCATCACTACTGCAAAAATAATGTCGATTGTGAAGATGAAATCGGGCACATCTCCAGGGGAAGGTAGCATCACGGTCGGTTTTTCAAAACATATCGCTCTACCCTAGCATCCTTCCTGACTAAACTCTTTAACCAGGCACTGGTAACAGATGTCCTCCCCAACTCCCTAGTGGGGGCCTTGATAGTCGTCCTTTCAAAGGAAGGTAGTGACCCAACACAATGCCAGTCATACAGGCCAATTTCTCTGTTAAACACAGATGCAAAAATGTTCGCAAAAAAATGAAGCATAATACTGGAATCAATCATGCCTTCCCTAGTCCATGGAGATCAGGTTGGCTTCATTGCTGCACGTCAGGGCATGGACAATATCCGGAAAAACAATCGATTTGGTGCACCTCGCTCAGGATCAGAAACTAGAGTTACCTGGTCTCCATCGACTCTGAAAAAGCTTTTGATGGGGTCGAGTTGGGGTAGTTGAGGAAGGTACTGGAGAAAATGGGGTTTGGTCTCAACTTTTGTAATTTGATCGTGGCCCTGTATAGGGAACCGATGGCCAAAGTTCTAGTAAATGGCACACTATCATCACAATCCCTTCACTTAAGCAGGGGAACTAGACAGGGCTGCCCTTTCTCCCCACTCCTTCACGACCTCACATGGAACCCCTGGCGATAGCGATCAGAAGTATTTCCGACATCAGAGGGATACAGTGTGATGCAGTTGAGTTTAAACTTTCACTGTTTGCATACGACATTCTGTGTTACCTATCAGAAGTGCAACACTCTCTCCCAAAACTCCTACACTAAATAAACACTTTTGGTGCCTTTTCTGGCCTAAAAATTAACAAATCAAAGTCAGGTGTTACAGAAAGAATTCATATGTGGGACACCCAAGTGGTCACTGGGAAGGATGAGATTTGAAAACAAAGAAATTACCTACCTGGGGATACGTCTCCTCCGAGACCTGACCCGCCTGAATGAAGTTAACTTCCACCGCTGCCCTATCCAAGTTGGGTTCTGACATTACTCGCTGGGCCCCCATGACTTAGTCAAAATGTTGGTCCTCCTGCATCTATTATCTGTTCACAGCAATTCCTCACTCACCTCCCAGACTCCTTCTTTGGGAAACTCATTCCATGGTGTCCTGATTCATATGGCAAGAGAATAGACCCAGAATCAAACGGACTACCCTGACCAGAGATTTTGGAGGGTTCACCTTTCCAGATTTCTTCCTTTACTACAAAGCAGTCCAATTGCGGATTCTCCTGGAACATATGAGGGATGCCATGGGCATATTTTGGTCCTACTTAAGGGATATGTATTCTCCCTTGGGGAAGGTAAGAGACCTGTTGTGGGCCCCGGCCAGGGCTGTACCAGTGATATTAAGGGAGCATCCAGTGCTGGGGGTGATATGGTCGCTGTGGTAGAACAATAGTCACAATTAGGCCCTCTCCTCCTGGCCATCTCCTCTGAGTTCACTATGGGGACCCCCCATAGATTTAGGTACAAGGGGATTTAAAAACGCACAAATGTGGTCTGATAATGGTCTGGAGAGGGCGGAACAATTCTTCCAAAAGGGAAAGTTCAAGGACTGCCCCACAGTACGGGAGGCGCTGGGGGAGAGGGGGTAACAGTGTTTGACTATCTGCGGCTGAAGGGCATTTGTACATGCCATAGGGTCCTACCTAACCTCTCCCGCCCATTAACAAGCTTTGAACGTCTCTTGAATGAGGTCACCACCCGGAAAGGTATTGTGTCTAAAATGTACAAAGTTATGGTCACAGCAAATTTGTAAGGGATACAAAAGATTAAGCAATCCTGGGAGGCAGAGACCGGGAGGGAAATAGCAGAGCCGACTTGGGATCAGGTATATCAGATTATGTTTCATGGAAATCTCTTCACGGCAACAATGGAACACAACTTTAAAATGTTACACGGCTGGCACCTATCAGCCCTGAAAATGTCTAAAATGTTTGCCGGGGTTTCCCCCCTCTGTCCCAGCGAATGTGGAATGCGAAGCACGTCGTACCGCATTTGATGGTCCTACCCCAAAATCCAGATGTACTGGGCTGAAGTTCTTAGTTGTATGAAAGAGGTGGTGGGCATAACTCTATCCCTGGATCCACTGCAAATGCAACTGGGGGTGCCTGAGCATGACCAGGAGGAAAGCTGGTTACCAAAAATATTGGAGGCGATGCTAAGAGCAGCCTTAGTGGCGATAGCGCAAAGATGGAAGAGTAGCTCTACTCCCTCAAAAACGGACTGGTTGAATAAACTTTGGGACATCTTTATCTTGGAAAAACTCACAGCTACATTAAACGATCAAATGGAAATATTTCATGTCGATTGGGAAATGTTTATGCTTAAATGGGGCGATAGCAGACTATGAAGTGGTAGCAAATCCCTCCTCAGGGACCGACTTATCAAGTCAAGCGGAGAACCCGGAAGGTACATTCTGGGCCTAATGGGGGGAGTGTTTTCGAGAGGGAAAAGAAAAGGGAATGTAAAGTGCCTACAGAGATTCATACTTGGAGCTCTCAGAACCCTTGCTCTACTGCTGTAACTAATGTACACATGATGAAGCGAATGCTGTAAACCAGTGTTGTGTGAATTGACATGCTGGAAAGTGGGTGGGGGGAAGGGGTGGAACGCAGTGGGTACAGTTGTTTTTGAAAATGCCTTTGTAAGCATGTTTGCTATTGCATTTGTTCCCTTTCTCAAAAGTTCAACAAATACAAAGTTTAAACATACATTTTAAAAAGATGAAGATCTGCACTGCCAGAGGTCCAGACTTGACTTCTGCTGCAGAAAACATACCAAAAACACATAAAGGGAAGTAGTGGGAAATGAACCTGGAAATCCTGTCCCTCCAAAGCATTTCCAGCATCAGAGCCACTGACAAGGAAATCTTCACCCCAATGAAACTGTTATACCCAGTTACGAGACCTCTAATGTTCACAGAAACAGTTATAAAGTCCTGGTGCCGCCTGACACTCTTGCCACATGAGCACATCATGCACTGCCCTCCTCCACGAACCTGGTTGGGCCTTCCTCAATGAACAATGAGCCGTGAGACCGTGCGGAGATAGTTCTCAACCCTATGAGGTGTTCAGATTATGATTTTTCCTGTTGCCGTTCCGCCTTCCCCTCTGACTGAAGTAGACGGTCTCTGCCCACTGGTTGCAATGTATTACTCTCTTCAGGTAGTCTCAGGGCCTCTACCGTAATTTCTCAGGAGCCTCAGGGCCCCCTCACCTTCATTACTGAAGTTATCCTATAGTCCTCTCTTTGATAATCAAAGATCAGCGGGAATGGGTAGCCCCACCTGTAACGCTCTGTATGTTCGCAAAGTCACTGAGTCAGGGGCCGACAATCCTTGCGTTTCGTTAATGTCAAAGCCGACAGGTCTTGATATATGCTCACTTTGGAACCATCGTGGTCGATCACTTTCGCTAGAATATCCATCTTTTGCCTGAAGTAAGGGCATCTAATGTTGACCGTGGGCCCTCCCTGGGGGCCACCTCCCCTGTGCATTCCATCAAAGGAGATGTTGTGCACCTTTGAACCATCAAAGTGAGATGTCAGCAGACATTTCACTGAACTTTCAAGGGATGCCATTGTTTCTCCTTGAGGCCCCCGTAGGCCCACAATGCGAATGTTTCACCTTCTCTCCCTGTTTTCTAGATCATCAATCTTCAAGGTGAGGTCTGCTACCTTGATTTCTAGGTCTTGCAACCTGGCGTTGAAGTTCATTTCAATTAAATCCGCTAAGTGCTGATTGTTCTCAACCACCTCTATTTTATCTTTGATTCTATGTAAACTCCCTCTCAGTTCTGCCATTGAGGTATGGCTGTTGCTCCTGTGCGAAAACTGAAGGTGTCTCACCGACTAGTCCCCAGAGATCAGTCATCGAAGTGGCCGACATGGCCATCGCTATTGGATCCAGTTCCTGGGGGTGGACCAGTGGGGGAGGATCACCTGGATGGGGGGTCTTCGGGGAGTGGAGGTGGGACACCGACTGGTGAGACACGGTATACCTTTCCTTATAACACCTTTTCCCCATCCTATCCCGTAGGATATTTAGAAGCTCTAACCCCCCCACCCCTCTTTTGGACACAAACACTTACTCTTAGATCCCATCCCCTTTCCTCCATACTGCATGGGCGTTCCTTCCAAGGGATGGGAGACGGAACCTTTTTCACCAGAAAAACCTTCTTCCCCTTTAAATTGAGAGGCGCGCAGGGTGCGGTCCTGGGAGCATGCTCTACTCTGACTCCGCCCACCGGCGCCACTCCTCAGTCTCCTTTTCCACGTCGACGGGAACAGGCCGATTTCACCAGCGCTCCTGGGTTTGGCCTAGCCATATAATACCACACACTCTTCCCCAGATTCTTCTATCTTTTTGTCTTTTATCTATCATGCAGGTACTTGGTCCTCTAGCGTCCCGCTCCTCCCCGGTGCATGTCGACTTCAGGTGGCTTCAGCAGGTGTCCAGCCTCTTCCCCACATCAGACCCCTGACGATCTTTGCCTCCGCTGCCTTGGCCCCGACCACGGCAGGGAAGGTTGTACCACGTGCAACGCATTGACTCCACGCGCACTCGAGAACAGGCTTGCTAGGTGGAAGGAGCTCTTCGAAGGATCGCCTCCAGAGGACCTTAAGAAGTTAGTCCAGCAGAGATCGAGGCCCAAGGGAGGGCCACTATTTTCCATTGCACCCCGCAAGGGCGACTCCTTCCCGAGGAAGCGCTTGAGTGGAAGGAACCCATCGGGTTCTGGTACCAGCATGCACACTGTGGCTAATCCAGCTAACGGCCATACTGGCCTCAGTCGTCCAGGGCCACCTCGCCCTTGGCGCTGTTAGGCAAGGAGGAGAAGATCTTGGAGGTGTACGGGAAGAAACTGTACTTCAACGCCTCCTTGCACCGGCGTCAATCCAACGTGGATGCCATGCTGGCAGCCGGTAACCAGAGGCTTTGGTGGGAAATAGCGGACTTCCTTCCAGAACTTCTGGTGCAGAGCCAGGCACGCTTCAAGGCGGGTCTAGGAGAAGCCACACTGGTTGCGCAGGACATCATGGAGTCCACCGTGGCCCATATTGATACCTCTGGCCGGGCCAGCTGCATCACCACGGACATGAGAAGGATGGCTGGCTTCAGGCTACTAAATTTAACCCTGATGTCCAGGAACACATATTGGACCTTCTGTTCGAGGGTAGTGACCGCTTCACTCTACCACCAACGAGAAATTAGATAAAAAAACAAAAAGAACAACAACTTGCAGTCAGTGAAATCTTCATCTATTCTGACGAAGGCCACGCCCAAAGCGTACAACCAGTTGTATCAACGCTCAGACAAGGCGAGGTCCTTCGGCGGGTTCCGGGGCTTCCATGAGAGGAGGTCGAGACAACCTGACCACTCACCCGGTCAGCACCGGTGCAAGCATCAAAAGGGGGGGGGCAGAGATTAAGGGCGTCTTCCAGTCCCCCTCCTCTGCACCATCCTCAGAAGGAAAAAAGGCATGAAGTGCTCCTTTGGGTCCACGTGTCTCCAGTGGGGGGGCAGGCTTGCCTTTCACGTGCAATTTTGGCACCAGAACTTCGCAGACTCCTGGATCCTGTCTGTAGTATCCTTGGGGTACCGCCTCCCTGTCCCTTCCCCTCCTCCTCCTTCCTCTCCTCCACTCCCACAAATTGGGACAGCAAATCTGTTGGCAGAGATTCGGTCGAGAGCCAGGCAGTGGAAGAAGTCCCAACCTCCCAGAGAGGCTTGGGCTTTTATGCCAGTATTTTTGCCATACAAAAGAAGAACCAGGCTGGCCTGAGAGTTGTTGGACCTATCCACCTGTTAGGAAGAATTCTCATGCAATGGCTAATTTCCCTTACCTAGTGAGTCCCCCAGAAGCTTTGCTGGATTTCTGGAGTTAATGTTTCCACTTGGTAAGAGTGTGAGCCTTTTTCCCACTCTTACATGTGTTTTGCCATGTGTAGTTTACTGTTCGTGTCATAGTAGGCTCTGGAGGACACCACTCCATGAGACCCACTTTTTGTGTTAAACAGCACCTTCAGTGCAGTGACACAGGGTTGTCTTTTAGACTTCCCACCGACTCCATTTCTGGGCCTGACTACTGTCCCCCAGAAAAGGGTAAAGTTGCCATTAACCTTACATAGTCATTTTACCACAGATCCTGTACACCCCATCTTGCATAGAGTAGTGGAAAGGGTTAATCCTTAGCCCTTTTTATCTGTACCTCCTAGAGCATTGTTTCGCTCTTTTAACATTTAGACTTGGCTGGTGGCAGTGGTATCTACCCTAACTTTTCTACCGCGATTATACTATATAAACGTGGTATTATTTTAGGCTATTATATTAGCCTCAAACTTAAACCCGCTTGACCAAATACTTTTTATTTTGGCTCCGGTCGGGTTTATTCGCCATTTCTTTTTGTTAAAGTCCTTCTTGTGTTTTACTTTGCACGGCAAACCAGGTTTTCCTCCTTTGTTCACTGTCTTTTGGCAGGCTTCTACCAAGAAGCCCTCCTCTGGGTGCCTGGATGTCTAGGTGGGCCGAATGTGAGGGAGGAGTGTAGTCACCCCCTGCACAGTGTATCCTAGGAAACCCAAGTCGCACTTTGCCATGATTTGCTGAGGTGGTTGTCCGGGCTGGACAAATCCCCCTGCTGTGTGATTGACAGCCAGGCTGTGTGAATGGGGGGATTTTCACATAAAAGGCAGGTCTCTTGGGCTAGAAGTCAGTCGCCACTGGAGCTACAAGGAACCGAAGAGAAGCAGAGAAGAAGTCGACTCCTGCAACTACCCCGTCCCGGTGAAGCCATGCTACATTCCTGAGCTATCTACCCTTTGACGACCAGAGAAGATACAGTCCGGAGTCGTCTTCCCTTGAGCTTGGTGGGGATAACCAGCTCATCTTCTACAGCCAGAGGATCATCTTTGTGGTCGAAATCGCTGCACACTGCTGTAGTGGACCGGATAGCCATCTGAAGAGCCTCTCCTGTTTTTAAGGCGCGCACCTTTTATTTACCATCGCTGCTGCCGGCTTCATCTCTGTGTGGTGCAGACCCCTCCAGACGTCCTCCTTCGTCCCGAAGCTCCAGGAACTGTGGGTTTGCAGGAAACTATCAGGAGCAACTGCCGTGGCACCAGCCTCTTCTTTGAATAAGGTACTGTGTTCTGCTTGAGGAATTAGGGCAAATACCTTTTCTTCATCTCCAAGGCTTGCCCTTGTCTTCCCTCCTTCTTATAACTTTTGCTTCCTCTGTTGACAATATCCAAGTACTCCTGGCTACGTTGAATCGTGAACTATCCGACTGTGTGATCTTCGACAACAAGAACCCGGTTCCACTTGACACTGGCTATGGCCTATTGACTTTTGAATTTCTGTCTAAGTGGGTTCTCTGGTTCTGTCTGCCTTGACAAAAGTATTGCCTATGATTTTTGCCCCAACTCTCTCTGGGTATCTCGGGAGCTAAGTGTGTTTTTTCCCCAGTAACATTTCTTGCCGCGGATACGCGTTTCTTTAGTAAGACCTAACTGTCATTACTGTCAAAAAGTGATCGCAAGTGTATTTCCGGTAAAGTCTTTTGTTTCACAACACCGGCCGCTAAAACACAGGGTACTTACCTTGAAGTATTCCGTACAAAGACAATTGGTTAGTTGTAGTATATTTTACGTGTGGTTTTTGAATTAATAGAAGTGTTGTGTGTATAACAAATGGTTTAAAAATAAATGTACTTATATTTTTTTACCTGAAACTTCGAGTCAGTGTTTGCTTGAGTCACAGTAATTGTGGTCCCTTTGTGTAATCTCTGCTACTGCTCATATACTCTTGAGATAAGCCTGGCTGCTCCGCTACTGCTACCACTTTAACATAGTAGTACAGGCTTGTGCCAAAGGTAAAACTTGTATTGCCACCTGTAGTCTTAATTGTGTGTAGTGGTCCCTAAGGGCACTGCACAGGATTCTGCCTAACACCACCCGCAACCTCTCCCTCCCTCTTCAAAAAGTCAAGATGGTAACGCCAATGCTCATTGCGGAGACACTAGACAGGTAGACTAGATGTGCTCCCTGGATCTGAAGGCCGCCTATCTGCACATCCCTATCTGGCAGCCTCATCGCTCCTTCCTATGTCTCAGGATCATGGGCTGCCATTTCCAGTACAAGGTACTACCCTTTGGCCTCAACTCAGCCCTCAGGGTATTCACCAGACTCATGAATGCGGTGACAGCTCTCCTCAGGGCCCAAGGCCACCATGTCTACCCATACCTGGACAATTGGCTCGTCAGGGCACACCTCCTCTGCACTTAAGAACACAATCCACAACCTGGTGTTTACGATAAACCTCAAGAAGTCTCCCCTGCAACCCATGCAGAAGCTCACCTTTCTGGGCCTCATCTGGGATACGGACTACGAGAAGGTCTTTCCCTCGGAGGACAAGATCACGGCCGTCAAGAAGGCCACTACGCACTTTCTTACCAGAGCAGTGACCTCAGCCTTGATGGTACCAGCACTTACTAGGTATCATGGCAGCAGTTCTACTCGTCATGCCCCACAACAGGCTCAGGATGAGGCGGGTACAGCTGCACTTCTCAGCCTCATGGAATCAGGAGAAGGGCTCCCAAGCGGAGCTGGTCAGCATACCTCCTTCTTTGCACTCGGACCTCACATGTTGGTCCATTGACTGCAATCTGCGGACGGGCAAACCACTCCGGCAACCGACTCCGCAGGCCACCATCACTACGTCTCCTCCCTGGATGGCTGGGCTGCCACCTTAGACAACCTCTTCCTCACAGCCGTCCACCTCCTGGGGGAGGCCAAGTTGTAAGTGGACAGGCTCAGCAGACTGCGAGCGGACAATTGCGAATGGCAATTGAACGACCAGGTGCTGCAGGTGATCTTCAACACATGGGACCACCCTCACGTGGATCTTTTTGCCTCAGGAAGAACAGGAAGTGCCATCAGTTTGCGTCTTGGCTGGGGCAAGGCCCCGGCTCCTTGGGTGATGCATTAGATTCCATGGGAGGGCATGACCGCTTATGCCTTTCCTCCCACACCCCTGATCCCAGGGTAATACGCAGGATAAAAGAAGCTTATCACCTCAGCATCATTTTGATAGCCCTGTGGTGGCCGGCGAGACTGTGGTTCACCGAGCTGCTAAGCCTCACGGACAGATAACCCCTTCACCTTCTGCTGGGCCCAGTACATCTCTTGTCCCAGCAGGAGGGCAGGGTACGCCACCCTGCTCCTCAGAAGTTAGCCCTCGCAGCTTGGTTCCTGAGCAAATCACCCTCAAGCACCTAAACATGTCTCAGGTCAACCTCAAGATCATTTAGGGCACCAGGAGCAAAGCTACCAGGAGCCAATACAGGAGTAAATGGAGTAGATTCTGTCACTGGGCCAACTCGAAGGAAATAGACCCCCTTACGTGCACGCAGGACGATGTGCTCACGTTGTCGGCCCACCTCGCTCACTCGGGCGTGCTGGTGGAAACATGTTGCACCTATCTGGCAGCCATAGGGGCTTACTGAAGTTCAGAGAAGGAAACCTTTTCCTCTTCCAACCCAGTAATCAAGAAGCATTTAACGGGTTTGTCCAGGCTCTACCTGCCCATCAAGCAGCCACACCTGGTGTGGGACCTCAACATGGTGTTGGGCACCTTGGCGCACAAACACTTCGACCCAGTGGCATCCGTGGACATCAGGCTGGTCACCATTAAAACAGCCTTGCTAGTGGGACTCCTCTCCGCTCGCAGAGTCAGCGAAATCCAAGCTCTGGTGGTCTGAGCCCTATACCATTTTTCGCAGGGATAAGGTGGTCCTGCGGACTAACCCGGCTTTCCTGCCTAAGGTACCCTCCGCGTTCCATCTGAATGAGGACATTTTCTTGCCCACATTTTTTGCAGACCCCAAGGACGAGGTGTTGGGGAGAATTCTCATTCTATGGCTATTTTCCCTCACCTAGTGAGTCCCCCAGCAGCTTTGCTGGATTTCTGGATGTTAGGCAGAAACCTGTGCAGTTCCCTCTGGGACCACTGCAAAAGATTTAAGACTACAGGTGTTTGGCAGTAAACCCACTTGGTAGCAGTCTGTACCACACAGGTTCACTTGGTAGCTGTGGATGAGCAGTCAGACTTCCATCAAGAAGAGTTAGGCAGTATACAGAGTATTCACAATAGGTCAAAAGAACACAGTAGAACAAGCAAACACTGACCAGAGCTTGGTGTAAAAGAGATAATTATTTATTTAAAACCACATCTAATAAAACACACAGGCACTAATATTAAGCAGTTCAAAAACACGGTCACTAAAAGATACACACTCCCTTAAAAGAATATTAGACGAGTCTTAAGTAAAGCCCCACTTATTTTCAGACAGCGGTGAACGCTTAACGCAGATGGCACTCTAATCAATCGGTTTAAAAGGGAGAGAAAGGCAGAGTATAAATTGAAACAGATCCCAACACTTTCACAAGAACACAGCAAGAGAGAAAGGCAGAATCAAACTGAAGTTAGAGTTCAGAAAGCCGGATCCACTTTAAGAGGATCAGAATGAAATGTGTCCAAGGTCACACGGTTGAAAAGTGCACAAAAGTCTCAAAGGTTCAGAAAGAGTTGGAGCAAAAGAAAGGGACCAGTTAGATGGTCAAGGCTGCCAGCCCAGTCCAGAAGGTTAAGGGATTATTATTACCTTGTAGCAATCTTTAGAAAGGGAGGCCTGGCAGACACGGTACCTTAAAGTGGTGAGAATACTCCAGCAGGGGCAGTTGCTCCTGGCAGCGGGTGCAAGTCGGTGCTTCGTCCGGGGGAAGAGAGGGTCTCGTCGGGGAGGAAGACAGGAGTCCGTTGCACTGCCAGGGAAGAAACCAGCTGCGGAGTTCTCAGTTAAAAGGAGCGGTCCTTTTATTTGCGGTCCAGTGGTAAATCTGGTTGCCGGGGTGCTTGGCACGGGCAATTCGACCACAAGACGTCCTGGGATGCGAGGAAAAGAAGGTAAACTGGTTGTGCCCACCAGTGAGGGGAAGAAGACTCTCCAGCCGGGAGATCTTCTCTGTCGTCGGGAAGTGGTGAGTCGGTTCCGCAGGGCTCCACCGGTGGTGTCGTCGTAGCAGGTCGGCTCAGCTTCTCCCTAGTCGGATTCTCAGGTCCTGTGGCGACTTCTGAAGTTCCGGTCCCAAAAGCCCTGCTTTTATGCAGCACACCCCCATTCACTCAGCCTAGCTGTCAATCAAACATGCTAAGTGGTGAGCCGGCCGGCTCACCGCTTGGGCCAATCACACCAGAGTGCGACTTGAGTTACCAAGGTAACTCAGTCCAGGGTGCCTAAACCCCCTCCCAAACCCCCCCGTGGTACCCAGACAGAGTGGCACCACTTTTGGAGGCTTCTGCGGAGAAGCCCGCAAAAAGTGGAACAAAGGGCTCAACTTGGGTTGGAGTCACAGAAGAGAACACAAATGCCATTTTAGAATCGAGTTCTGGCAAAAAATACCAACCGGCGAATTAATAAATAAATAAACCGGCGGTATGTTCGAGGCTATGAGAATTAAATAATTAAAGTTGGTAGCCTCGAACAATGGGAAAATCCCATAGAGATATATTTGCGGTCGAATATAAAAAGTAGTATCCACTGCCACCAGCCAAAACTCGATCAGGGGGGACGGAGATGTGCCCCCTCGACTAACAAACCCCAGGGCAATCGGATTGCCCCGACCAGTACGTCCACAATATGATGGTTTGTACTGGTTTCTGTTCATAATTTGGGACTAGTGAAGCCAATGGTGACTTTACATGCCCTGCGAGACAGTAGTCAGTCCCAGGGTATGGAGTCTATGGTGGTGTCACTATGACACCCCTGTGTCACTGCACGGAGGGTGCTGTGTAACACACATAGTAAAAACACATAAGACCCTATGGGATAAAGGACCCCATAGCCCATAAAACACATTACCAGTCAAAGGAACCCCTCAAATCATGTCCAAGAGTGTGAAGAAAAAGAGTCTCACTCTTGGCAGGAGAAAAAAATAAACTCCAGAAATCCAGTAAAGCTGCTGGGGGACTCGCTAGGTTAGGAAATTCAGCCTAAACAGAGAATTCTCCCTAACACTGGAGTTAATGTTTCCACTTGGTAAGA
Organism: Ambystoma mexicanum; assembly: GCF_040938575.1. Lineage (NCBI taxonomy): Eukaryota > Metazoa > Chordata > Amphibia > Caudata > Ambystomatidae > Ambystoma > Ambystoma mexicanum. The sequence continues at coordinate 204,305,905 of NC_090939.1, forward strand.
GTGTGAGCCTTTTTCCCACTCTTACATGTGTTTTGCCATGTGTAATTTACTGTTTGTCATAGTAGGCTTTGGAGGACACCGCTCCATGAGACCCACTTTTTGTGTGTTACACAGCACCTTCAGTGCAGTGACACAGGGTTGTCTTTTAGACTTCCCACTGACTCCATTTTTTCTGGGGCTGACTGTCTACCGCTCGGCTCACCACTTAGCATGTTTGATTGACAGCTAGGCTGCTGAATGGGGGTTTTCTGCATAAAAGCAGGGCTTTGGGGACTGGAACTTCAGAAGTCGCCACAGGACCTAAGGAATCCGAAGAGGGGAGAAGCTGAGCCATCTAAAACGACGACACCACCGGTGGAGCCCTGCTGTACGAACTCGCCACTTTCCCGACGACAGAGAAGATCTTCTTCCAGGAGAGTCTTCTTCCCTTTGAGCTGGTGGGACCAACCAGTTCGCCTTTTTTCGCCTCCTGGATCGTCTCGTGGTCGAATCGCCCGTGCCAAGCACCCCGGTGGCCGGATAGCCACGCTTCACCACTACCGCGAATAAAAGGGTAGTACCTTTTAACCGGGAAACTCCGCGGCTGGTTTCTTCCCTGGCAGTGCAACAACCTCCAGCTTTCCTCCACATCGAGATCTTCTCTTCCCCTGGACGAAGCCCTAACTTGCACCCGCTGCCAGGAACAACTGCCCCCTGCTGGAGCTTTCTCACCATTTCAGGTACTGTGTCCCGCCTGGTCTCCCTTGCAACAGACTGTCCACGGTGTCCCGTAAATCCTTGACTCTCTATCCTGGGGTGACCTCGGACCTGTTAACATTACCTTTCTAACTTGATCCAACCTCTTTTTGACTTTCCTGCAAAGACTTTGAGTGCATTCTCACTGTGTGATCTTGGGCACATTCCGCCTTGCTCTCTCAAAGAGTGGGCCTGGCCTATGAACTTTTTGCTCTACAGTAGACCCTGCCTTTCTTGACTTGCTGTGGTTCCTTAAAAGTGTTGGTACTGTGTGATTTTCCTATTCTGCCTTTTTTCTCCCTTTTTTAACAAATTATTGGAGTGCCATCTATGGTTGCGCGCTCACCTCTGTTTTGCTAAATAAGTGGTGTCTTAACCTAGACTTGTCAAATAATTAATTAGGGAGGTGTATGTATTTCTATTGACTGTGTTTGAACTTGCTTGACATATTAGTGCCAGTGTATTTTTACAAGTGTGTTTTTAAATAAATAATTATATACTTTTATACCAAAGCTCTGGTCAGTGTTTGCTTGTGCTACTCTATTTTTAGCCCTATTGTGTATACTCTATACACTGCCTAACTCTTCTTGAGAAAAGTCTGACTGCTCAGCCACAGCTACCAGGTAAATCTGGGTGGTGCGGACTGCTACCAATTGGGTTTACTGCTAACACCTGTAGTCTTAAACTTTTTGCAGTGGTCCCTAAGGGACCTGCACAGGTTTCTGCCTAACAGTATTCTAGGCTATTTTTGTGTTTAATGCCTATGGGATTTTCTCTCCCCCATAGGAACCATCTTGATTCACTTGTGTTACACAGCACCCTCAGTGCAGTGACACTGGGGTGTCGTAGTGACCCCCAAACATAGACTCCATACCCTGCGACTGACTACTGTCTCCCAGGGCATGTAAAGTCACCATTGGCTTTACTAGTCTCAAATTGTGAACAGAACCAGTACAAACCATCATATTATGGAAGTACTGGTAGGGGTAACTCGATTGCCCCTGGGTCTGTTTTCCAAGGGGGCACTGTCCAGTCCCCCCTTGTCGAGTTTCTGGCTGGTGGCAGTGGATACCATGCAAAATATTCCACCAGAATATTTCCTATGGAATTTTCCCATTCATTTTAAACTCACCACTTTTTGGTGCAGTGTTAAAGATACCGCCGGGTTATTTATTTAATATTTATGCCCCGGTTGGGTCTTTTTGCCAGGACTCGGTTTTAAAATGGCATTTGTGTTCGCCTCTGAAACTCTAACCAAGTCGAGCCCTTTGTTCCACTTTTTGGCGGGCTTCTCCACAGAAGCCCTCCAAATGGTGCAACTCTGTCTGGGGTAAACAGGATGTGTGGGAGGGGGATTAGGCACCCTGGACTGAATTGCCTTGGCAACTCAAGTCGCACTCTTGTGTGATTGGCCCAGTGGTGAGCCGCTCGGCTCACCACCTAGCATGTTTGAGTGACAGTTAGGCTGATGAATGGGGGTTTTGCTGCATAAAAGTAGGGCTTTGGGGACTGGAACTGGAGAAGTCGCCACAGGACCTAAAGAATCCGAAGAGGGGAGAAGCTAAGCCATCTACAACGACGAACACACCAGTGGAGCCCTGCTGTACGAACTCACCACTTCCCGACGACAGAGGAGATCTTCTTCCAGGAAAGTCTTCTTCCCTTTGAGCTGGTGGGACCAACCAGTTTGACCAGTTTGCCTTTTTCGCCTTCCTGGATCGTCGCGTGGTCGAATCGCCCGTGCCAAGCACCCCGGCGGGCGGATAGCCACGCTTCACCACTACCGCGAATAAAAGGGTCGCACCTTTTAACCGGGAAACTCCGCGGCTGGTTTCTTCCCTGGCAGTGCAACGACCTCCAGCTTTCCTCGACGTCGAGATCTTCTCTTCCCCTGGACGAAGCCCTGACTTGAACCTGCTGCCAGGAACAACTGCCCCCGCTGGAGCTTTTTCACCATTTCTGGCACTGTGTCCCGCCTGGTCTCCCTTTGCAACAGATTGTCCAAGGTGTCCCGTAAATCCTAGACACACTATCCTGGGGTGACCTCGGACCTGTTAACTTTACCTTTCCGAACTGATCCAACCTCTTTTGACTTTTCTGCAAAGACTTTGAGTGCATTTCCACTGTGTGATCTTGGGCACATTCCACCTTGCTCTCTCCAAGAGTGGGCCTGGCCTATGAACTTTTTGCTATACAGTAGACCCTGCCTTTCTTGACTTGCTGTGGTTTCAAAAGTGTTGGCACTGTATTATTTTCCTATTCTGCCTTTTCTCTCCCTTTTTAAACAAATTATTGGAGTTCCATCTACGGTTACGTGCTCACCTCTGTTTTGCTAAATAAGTGGTTTCTTAACCTAGACTTGTCGAATAATTAACTGGGGAGGTGTATATATTTATAGTGACTGTGTTTGAACTGGATTGACATATTAGTGCCAGTGTATTTTTACAAGTGTGTTTTTAAATAAATAATTATATACTTTTATACCAAAGTTCTGGTCAGTGTTTGCTTGTGCTACCGTATTTTTAGCCCTATGGTGTATACTCTATATACTGCCTAACTCTTTTTGAGAGAAGTCTGATTGCTCAGCCACAGATACCAGGTAAATCTGGGTGGTACAGACTGCTACCAATTGGGTTTCCTGCTTACTCCTGTAGTCTTAAACATTTTGCAGTGGTCCCTAAGGGAACTGCACAGGTTTCGGCCTAACACCTGTGGCAAAAAGCACACATTTTTCTCTGCACAGGAGTACTTTTTCTAGCTATTGTGGCATATCTTGAGGTCTTGAACTGGTTGATGCTTTCTCTTTATAATCACACATAAAATATTTTTTAATGGAAAAAATATAAAATGCACCTTTTATGCAGATTAGTAAACCATTCCAGTGGTTTGAAAGGGGCGATTCCTTTCCAAATCTCTTCTGAGATGGTAGTTCATTAAATACGCATCCTCACAAAGTGGCTTACATCGTGAGTCAGTTGCGCACATCGAAAATAAAGTGCGCACAAAAGGCAACCAGTTCTGCACGTAGGGAAAAATAATTAGAAGGAACATTGCAGGTAAATAACTTGTTCCCTTTATCGCATTCAGTCTGCCCAGCCAAGAGGGGGTGAGGCGAGACAAGGATTCCATATCCTCTAAAAGCTTTTGCACCATCAGGGGATAGTTGAGTGAGTAGAGATCATCTAGATTTTTTGGGAATCCACACTCCCAAATATTTTAGTTTACATCACTCAATCAGAATCCCCAAGTCCCTCAGATCCTCTTCTAAGTCCTCATCGCCGCGACTGAAGAAGAGGAGAGCAGATTTATTGGTGTGTACTCTGAATCCAGATAATCTCCCTTAGTGCCCCAGCTCCCTAATCGCCACTAGCACGGAACCTGCTATATTCCAGATGTAGAGAAGGACGTCGTCTGCATAAACTCATTTTATATTCCCCTTCTTCCACCTGTATGCCCTCAATCTGTGCTGCCTAATTTTCATCCCCAGCGGTTCTGTGGACACGGTCAAACAGAAGGGGGACAACAGGCAGCCCTGTCTTGTACCTCTCTGGATGCGGAACTCGTGTGAAGTCTTTCCGTTGATCACAAGCCTTGCCACAGGGGCCAAGTATATCGCTTCAATAGCCTGCAGTATCCTCTTTCTGAAACCCATGTTTTGAAGTAAAGCGAATAAAACCCCCCACTCGACCCTGTCAAAGGCTTTCTCAGCATCAAGGCTGAGAAGGTTAGTACTCTCCATTTTTCAGCACATATGCCATCAGGTTCAGGGTTTTCCGTATAGCATCTGCACCCTGCTGTGCAGCAATGAAACCGACCTGATCCGGGTGTACCATGCGCAGCATCACCCCGACTAGACGAGTAGCCAATATTCTTGTGAAAAACGTCTTGTCAAATTTCAGGCGAGAAAATGGGCGATAGGATGAACATTTCGTTTTGTGTATCACTATAATCAGAGCTTTGCTAAATTACCTCAGCGCTATGCCTGTGTCCATTATATTGTTCTATAATTTCGTCATGTGACCTAGAAGGGAGCCCTCAAATATTTTGAAAAAACCAAGCGTGTATCCATCCTCCCCTGAGACTTTCCATTGGGAAGTCGGCTCATCTCGGTACTTGATAGTCCCAGCACATCTGTGCTCGCGAGGTACTCCCCCGCTATCCACAGTAAGTCCGAGTCATACAGATACCCATAAAACCATGCAAAGCAATCTGCCATCTCATCCGTCCTATCTTTGGACCGTCCCTCGGTATCATTCACTGCCGTAACCCACCGTTGCACCCTTTGCGCTTGGAGTCTGACCGCTAGAAGTGCGTTCGCTTTATCTCCCTTCTAATATTTCTGCTTAAGGTATTTCAATGTATGCAATGTGTCTCCCACTTTAAGCCTCCTCAGCTCCGCTCTCATCATGTGCACCCTTGCTAGGTCGACCTCCTCATACTTTATCTCTGCATGCAATGCAGATTCTGTATCCTTAATATCCTTTTGCAATGTATCCTCTAACATTTTATGCTCCCTCTTCTTGCAGCCTCCCTCTCTCATTAGTATGCCTCTCCAGGTAGCCTTCCCTGCGTCCCAAAACACATTAAGGCAGACTCCCACTCCAGACCTCGCCTCTGACCTCTTGGGTCGTGTGCACCCATCCCATCCCAAGCAACTGAAACAAAGGAAATAGTAATATCATCAACCCATACAGTTCCTTGCAAATAACGAGGAAAACAAAAGTTGAGAGGCCCTCTTTCCCACTGAAGGCTGCCAGGAGCGAACAATGGCGGTCTCTCCACCGGATCTTCGGACGGGGGGCATCCTGTGCCGCAGCCCAGGTACTGCCCTCCCCAGGCTCTGCACCCAGTGCCGCATCATCTCAGGGTGACAACTATCCAGGTTTCTTCCGTGGGGACGGTCCGTTCAGCCCTATATACTTCCGTCCAGTGTGCCCTCTCCTCTTGCAAGCGGGTACTTGCCAATCAGTTTTATCTTCCTCTTGTCTGGATCGGACTCCCCTGATGCTCCTCCCTCTCGGCCACATCCGACTTCAAATGCTCCCAGGACTTGCTCTGCTTCTTCCGCTAACGTTATTCAATCGTGTCCACCACGAATTGTAGTGCAAATTGGTATGCCCAGAGATATCGAATGCTCTTATCCATAAACCACTTTGTGAGTGGCCTGCAGTCTCTTCTCCTCGACAGGGTCAGATTGGACAAGTCCTGATAGATCTGTATGAGGGAGCCCTCAAATTCCAGGGCCTGCCATTGCCATGCATGTGCCAGGACCTCGGATTTGTCCTTGTATCTGGAGAATCTGACAACTACCGATCTCGGGCCATTTCCATAGGGCTTGCCGCCTCTGTGTGCCCATTCCAGCTGCACAACTTTCCCTCATCTTCAAACAAAAACGTTAATCATCTCCAGCACCTTACATTCCACTCGACTGGCCGTTTCTCCATCTTCTTCTTTCAGCCCAAGTATGCAAAGAGCCTTCCTCCACTCCCGGTTCTCCAGATCGTCCATTTTGAGGGTTACTACTTTTTCTCTCATTTCAAGTTCGGTCATTCTGGCATCCAAGTGCATCTCCACAAAGTCAGCATTGAGCTGGTTATTTTGCCAAGCCTTCCTCTTCGTTTTCCACTGTTTCCACTCTCCCCTTGAGGTCCGTCATGGATGCCTGCAGATCCCCCCAGAGCGTTCTGATTTCTGACAGAATACCCCCAATGTCATATTTGGTGGCAAATTGCGCCAAATCTACGTCTGTCAATCTTCTGCTAGGCACACTGGTAAGAGGCGCTAGTTGAGGGCGGAATGGTGGCCCGTGCACGCATCCACTTTTACATCTGGGCCTCACAAGGTGTAAGGGTCACTGCTATCCCCTGTCCCTCTATCTCCAGATCTGGGGTCCTGGGGGGGGGCGCACCCTCCTGGTCCCCCTGCTTCCAGGGATGCTCCTCCTGCAGGTCTGGCCTGTCACACCCACTCAGCTGACTACTGCCCAATAATGGTATCCATGCAACTGCGGGATGGGGCCTTCAGTGTGTGCTGCCCTCTTGGTCCAATCCTCTGTCTGTGGCCCGTAGGGGTCCTTTGTTGGTGTTATAAGCCGGGTGGAGGTTAACTCGCAGATGTCCCCCCTCCTCCATGCCTCTTACAGCCGCATGTGCGCCGGTCTGGGCCCCCCTCTAGAACCTTCTTAACGTGCAGGGCTCCTCCCTCTTCTGGCTGCTTTGCTCAGCCTCATACGTTGCCTCTGCAGTCCACAAACAGACGTCTTGGTATTCTGCTATCTCTACTCCAGGCGGCTCTGACGACCCTTAGGGCTTCCCCTACGTAGCTCGCTGCCTCACTGCCACCTCAGCGCGCTGCCCCCTCGATTCCCCCTGGGGGTCGGCAGGCGGGCCATCATGCGCTTCCTCGTATCACTGCCTGATCTGCGCCGGTGCAGGCCAGGCCCCACTGCTTTCCTTGATGTCGGGAGCACTGCGGGCGTCGTGGACTGGCGGTGCAGGCCACCTCAGGAGGCGGGTGCTTGCCTGGTGGTGCACCTACTCATCTACTGCAGTCCGACACGGTTGCGGCGTCAGATATGGCCTTGGCTGGCACTTTCTCCTTACTTTTGTTCCGGTGGGACCGGGAGCTGCTGGTTAGGCGGCCATGTTGCTATGTGCCTCCTAGCCATCTCATAATAATTTTAAATATTTGGTAATCCAGTGACCCCTTCCCAGACAGTGTTGCAATGTCGCTAGAGCAATGCAGGGCTGGCATCCACCCAAGAGGAGGTCCCGGAGGATGGCATCCACTTGATCAAATTCTGTTTTTGGTACTGAAAAGGGGGTATTCTGTAGTATAATCGTGTCTCTAGTAAACATCTTAAACAGCGCAGCGCTCCCTAAAAGTGTAATCAGGAGAGATTTCCAGTGATTAACGTATTGGGTTACTCAAGCCGGGATTAGTTGTAAGATTTGTTTGATACATTTCGGGTGATCCCTGCACACTTGTATGCCCACCTATTGAATCATGTTTTTTGCTACATGGTAAACATAGTTTAGCTGTATCACTAGGTCACCATCTTGTATGGTGACTTATGCCAATTCACCTTAAGTCCACAGAGTACACCATATTCCTGGAGGATTTGTTTCACTGTCGGACAGGTCTGCGTGGTATTCCCCAAGAAAAGTAACGTGTCATCTGCTTACAGTGCCGTTTTATCCTCGTGCCCCGATGGCCACCAAAGCCTCTCCAAGTTGGGTTGTATCTCGGGCCTAATCGCCAAAGGTACAATGGCCAAAGTCAACAGCGGTGGAGAAAATAATCTAGGGGACGTCCCATTCACTCTAACCTCCACAACCGGTTTCTCATAGAAACCTTGATCCATTGCAGAAAGTAATTGCCAAAGGTTGTTTGCGTCATCACCTTCCAAAGAAATCCCTACATTATGGAATCGAACACTTTCTCAAAGTCAATGGAAAGGATTGATAATGGATTGCGAATAAGCGGGGCCCGGTCCAGTGCCACTTGTAGTCGCCTGATATTCATCTGCCTTGACCTATTTGTTAAGAAGCCACAATGGTTGGCCAGAATCTTGGCTTCCCCGTTAATTATTGAGATGGGGCTGTATGAGGAGCAGTCAGTAGGGGAGTGGTATTTTTCTTAGGGATAATTAATACTGTCCCACGTCGCAGGCCCGGGGGGCACACCAGTGTCTTTGCTCCTACGGAAAATATTGAGCACGGGTTTCATGATCTTGTTATTTAGCTTCTTCCATAGATCCTCCAGAAGTCAGTTCGGGCCAGAGTTTTCCCGGATTGAAGGTTCGAGTTTGCCTCAGTTATCTCCTCTTCTGTGATATCTAGATGTAGCTCGAGTTTCTGTTGTTCAGAGATCTGGGGTAGCGTGATAGTCATCAGCATATCTGGGTCACTGAGTGGACCCAGGTCATGGGGAATCGGGGTCATAAAATATGTCCGCTATTTCCCTATCCTCTGAGACAGTTCCCCTCCTTGCCGTCGTTCAATTCCCTAACATGCTGAGATTCTTCATCTTCTCTTTAAAGCCGCACTTGCCATTTCTCCGCCTTACCCCCACATCGTAAATTCTGATTTGTTTGTCCCAGTGAGCTTTTGGCAAGAGTCAGAGTGCCAATAGACCCTGTGCTAATGAATTCCTCCTCCAGCCTCCCCCTTCAATTTCTTCTTCTTCCAGAATTCTTATCTGTGTCTTGTGTCGTGCAGAAGGTAACACTATCGCCTCCCTCCGAACCACAGTTTAATACCATTCCCATAATTATACTGGGTCTTCAACCAATCGTGTATTAATCGTAAAGTAATCTTCAATTTACTCTATTAGGCCATCAAGTATATCAGGAAAACCAGAATAGCAGCTGTTTAGCCGCCATTGTGTCTTTGGTCTAGGACTAGTTGCTATGATCTATTTTAGTAGTGGTGAATGATCAGAGGTTCCCCTTGGTCAAAATCTAGCCGACATTCATTTATACACTTCCCACTGTGGAATGAAGAAATAGTCTAACCTTGACATGGGGTTGTGCATTCCTGACTGAAAGGAGAACCCATGATCTTGGGTATGGAGTGAGCACTAAACGTTCGCCATGCCCATCGCAGAGGCAAAGGTATATAACTTATTGTGAGTGTTTGGGTTTCTACCCTGCAAGTGAGTGCGGTCTATTACGGGGTCCATCACGTCATTAAAATCTCCCCTCTGGATCCATATGTCAGTCGGCATTGAATAATCGGGGACTGGATTTCTTCCAGGAGTTCCATAGAAAGCGGTGTGGAGTGTATACATACAGAATACCTAGGGGTTTCACCACATACCTCTCCTTTTATCAAGACATATCTGCCTCAGGGATCTTGTTTAACTGTTGTGAGTTTAGGCGGTATGTGCTTATATACCATAATCATCACTCCCCTGTAGCCCCTTGACAAAAACGATGTGTATTGAGGTCCTATAATTGGTTCTCCTAAAGAACGTACATTTCATACCAGCCAGGTGTTTCTTGAAAGAGCACCACATCTGGTGTGTGTCTATTAATGTGTTGTAAGGCAACCCCTCTTTTAGTCTGGTCACACAGGCCGCTTGCATTCCATGTAAGGAGCAATCACTTTTTTCACAATGTCAGCTATCTATGGTGTCATGTAGACAGAGTGTCAGATGGGTGTGCCTGTGTAAGATCAATATGTGACCGGTTGATTGATGGCGTTCCAAGGATGTAACCACAGTGGTATGTCCAAACCCCCTTAACATAAAAAAAACTTTCCCGACCCCATACTTCAGCCCAACACAAGTACCCTTTGCCCAAACATATAACCCACCAACAGCATTGGCTCAAAAAACAATAAGTAGTTAACTGTAGGGGGAGCATCACAGTTGCTGAGATCAATCCACTGTGTCCGGACCATGTTACTGCCACAGGATATGTTGTTCATTGTATAGTTCCTTTGTTGCACATATTGGCAACATGATCATTCATCTCACTTTCTAAGAGGCGAGTGCCTACCCGTGTTAGGCAGAATCCTGTGCAGTGCCCTTAGGGACCACTACACACAATTAAGACTACAGGTGGCAATACAAGTTTTACCTTTGGTAGAAGCCTGTACTACTATGTTAAAGTGGTAGCAGTAGCGGAGCTGCCAGGCTTATCTCAAGAGTATATGCGCAGTAGCAGAGATTACACAAAGGGATACAATTACTGTGGCTCAAGCAAACACTGACTCAAGGTTTCAGGTAAAAAATATAAGTACATTTATTTTTAAACCATTTGTTATTAACACAACACGTCTATTAAAGTTAAAACCATACGTTAAATACACTACAACTGACCAATTCACTTTGTACGGTATGAATCAAGGTAAGTACCCTGTGTTTGAGAGAACCGGTGTTACGAAACAATACACGTTACCGTGGATACGATTGCGATCACTTTTTGACATTTCGGTCTACTAAATAAAATGCGTATCCGCGGCAAGAAACTCTACCAGGGCAAAAAAACACTTAGCACCTGAGATACCCAGAGAGAGTTGGGGGCAAAAATCATAGGCAATATGTTAGGCAGGCAAACAGAATCGAAGAACACTCATCGACAGAAATACAAGAGTCAAGGGGCCAGAGCCAAGTGGAACCGGGTACTGTGTCGAGGATCACACGTCGGATAGTTCCCGATTCTAAGTTGCCCAAAGTACTTTGGATATTGTCAAATGTTCAGAAGCAAAAGTTATAAGAAAGAAGGGAAAAATAAGGGCAAGCCTTATAAGCGAGAAATAGGGATTTCACCCAAAATTCCTCATGCAGGACACAATCCTTTTTCAAAGAAGAAGCTGTGGCCACGGCAGCTGTTCCTGGTAGTTTCCTGTAGACCCACGATTCCTGGCTTCGGCACGAAGGACGACGATGAAGGGGGTCTACACCACACAGGGATGAGGCCAGCAGCAGCGACAATGTATAAAAGGTGCGTTCCTTAAAAAAAGATGCTCTTCAGGTGGCTATCCAACCATTACAGCAGTGTGCAGCGATTTCGACCACAAAGGCGACCTCTGGCTGAAGAAGACAAGCTGGTTATCCCCACCAGGCTCAAGGGAAGAAGACTGCGGACGGGATCTCCTCTTAGTCGTTGAAGGGTAGATAGCTCAGGACTGCAGCAGGGCTTCACCGGTACGGTATAGTTGCAGCAGTCGACCTTTCCTCCGCTTCTCTTCGGTTCCTTGAAGTTCCAGTGGCGACTCCCTGACTTCCAGCCCAAGAGACCTGCCTTTTATGCGAAAATCCCCCATTCACACAGCCTGGCTGTCAATCACACAGCAGGGGGGTTGTCCAGCCCGGACAACCACCTCAGCCATTTATGAAAAAGTGCGACTTGGGTTTCCTAGGATAGCCTGTGCAGGGGGTGACTACACCCCTCCCTCACATTCAACCCACCTAGACACCCAGGTGCCTTGAGGAGGTCTTTTTGGCAGAAGCTCGCCAAAAGACAGTGAACAAAGAAGGCAAACCTGGTTTGCCTTGCAAAGTAAAACACAAGAAGGATTTTAACAAAAAGAAATGGCGAATAAACCACACCGGAGCCAAAAGTCAAGTACTGGTAGCTAATAGACGCTCCCACACAACTCTCCTGCGAGTCTCTGCTCTGCTGACTCTGGGGCTCCGAGTGTACAGTTGCTCAGGCAAACACCAGCCGCTTCGCGGCGCGTGTTAAACTACTCTTTAATACATCTCACGTGACTAGAAGGCTGTTTCAGCCTCTGCCATTGGCTGAAAGACATATTGGGACTTCAACTCCCAGAAGCACCAACATCCCTCTTAAAGGAACACCAGGCGCTTCAGCGCTGGCACTTCTGGGCCAAGCCGGTCTTGCGCCGATCCTCGCCGTCCACGGCGTCCAGTAGACACCACGCTGCCCAGAAACCACAGCTAATTAAAAACAACCATGGGGCAACTATCCTTTGATATAGCTGCTACCATCTTGTGCAACTACCAAAACACAAAGCTCACCAAAGCTGCCTGTGCCTCAATCCTCGAAAGAATTGGTCCTGACACAAAAATTACTGCCACAGAAACGCTGGCAATTAAGAGACGTGAAAAAAGAACATCACAGACCTTCAACAATAAGAAAGTGCCCTCCCAACCTCCCGCAGATCTATAGATCTTTCTTCTCAATACCCGCTCCCTCAACAAACACGCCATTAGCGTTCATGATAAGATATCTGTTATGCAGAATCCTGTGCAGTTCCCTTGGGGAACACTGCAAAAAGATTAAGACTCCAGGAGCAGCAGTAAACCCAATTGGTAGCAGTCTGCACCACCCAGATTTACCTGGTAGCTGTGGCTGAGCAGTCAGACTTCTCTCAAGAAGAGTAGGGCAGAATGCAGAGTATACACAATAGGGTCAAGACACAGTAGAGCAAAGAAACACTGACCAGAGCTTTGTATAAAAAGTATATAATCATTTATTTAAAACACACTTTAGGCAATACACTAGCACTCTCAATGAAAAGTAATCTAAAACACAGTCAGGTAAGTATACACACCTGCCTTGATAACTGTCAGACAAGTCAGGGTTAAAGCACAGCTAATTGTTACGACAGAAGTGAGCGCTTAACCTAGACGGCTCTCCAATAGTTTAGGTTAAAAAGGGAGAGAAAAGGCAGAGCATAAAATAAAACAGTTCCCAACACTTAAGAGTTCAGAGCAAGGGGAGAAAGGCAGGTTATACTGTAGAGCCAAAGTTCATAGGCCAGGCCCACTTTACATGGAGCCAAGCGGAATGTGCCCAGGATCACACGGTTTAAAGTGCACTGAAAGTCTTTGCAGACTGTTCAAAAGAGGTTGGGGTAAGTCAAAAGATATAGTTAGAAGGCCTGGGGCCAACCCAGTTTAGAAGCCAAGGATTTAAGGGTCACCTTTGGCAATCTGTAGAAAGGAAGGCCAGGCAGGACACAGTACTGTTAGGCAGAAACCTGTGCAGTTCCCTTGGGGACCACTGCAAAAGATTTAGGACTACAGGTGTTGGCAGTAAACCCACTTGGTAGCAGTCTGTACCACCCAGATTTACCTAGTAGCTGTGCCTGAGCAGTCAGACTTCCCTCAAGAAGAGTTGGGCAGTATGTAAAGTATACACAATAGGCACTCAGATACAATAGCACAAACAAACACTGACCAGAGCTTTGGTATCAAGGTATATAATTATTTATTTAAAAACACACTTATTGAAACACTCCAGCACTAATATTGTAAATCACTCTAAACACAGTTACTATTATTATATATACATCCCTTATTCCTTATCAGACAAGTCTTAGTTAACACCACTTATTTCCAGACAGAGGTGCGCGCTTAACTATAGATGGCACTCCAATAAGTTAACGAAAAAGGGAGGGGAAAAGGCAGAATGTAGGAAAATACACCACACTAATACTTAGGAACTCTTAAGCAAGGCAGGAAAGTCAAATGTTACTTGTGAGCCAAAGTCCATAGGCCGGGCCCACTCTTGGAGAGAGCAGGGCAAAAGATGCACCCAAGATCACACAATGACAACAGGCTTAAAAAGTCTTGCAGGGAGTTCAGAGAGGTTTTAGTTGGGCTCAGAAAAGTTTAGCCAGGGTGTCCCAGGCTAGCCCAGGTTCGAAAGCCGGGGGCTAAATCTACCCCATACAGTCGGTTGCAAGTGAAGCCAGGCGGAACACGGTACCTTAGCTGGAAAGGATCCTCCAGCGGGGGCAGTTGTTCCTGGCAGCGGGTGCAAGTCGCGGCGTCCAGAGGAAGAGAAGATCTCGACGTGGAGGAAAGATGAAGGTCATTGCAGTGCCAGGGAAGAAAACAGCCGCAGAGTTCTCCGGTTAAAGGTACTACCCTTTGATTCGCGGTAGTGGTAAACGTGGTATCCCGGTTGCCGGGGTGCTTGGCACAGGCAAGGCGGCCACATGTTGCTCCAGGAAGCGAAAAAGGAAGCAGACTGGTTATCCCCACCAGTCGAAGGAAGAAGACTCTCCGGGCTGGAGATCTCCTCTGTCGTTGGGAAAAGTGGTGAGACGGTTCAGCAGGCCTCCACTGGTAGTGTCGTCGTAGCAGGTCGGCTCAGCTTCTCCCTCGTCGGATTCTTAGGTCCTGTGGCGACCTTGCAAGTTCAAGTCCCCAAAGCCCTGCTTTTATGCAGAAAACCCCCAGTCACTCAGCCTAGCTGTCACTCAAACATGCTAAGTGGTGAGCCGGCCGGCTCACCACTTGGGCCAATCAGGACGGAGTGTGACTTGAGTTGCCTAGGCAACTCAGTCCAGGGTGCCTAAAGCCTCTCCCGCACGCCCTGTGGTACCCCAGACAGAGTGGCACCCCTTTTGGAGGCTTCTGTGGAGAAGCCCGCCAAAAAGTGGAACAAAGGGCTCGACTTGGGTTGGAGTCACAGAAGAGAACACAAACGCCATTTTAGAACCGAGTCTTGGCAAAAGATACCAACCGGTGAATTAATATTAACTAAATAAACCGGCGGTATGTTCGAGGCTATAGGAATTAAATAATTAAAGTTGGTAGCCTCGAACAATGGGAAAATCCCATAGGAATATATTCGCGGTCGAAGATAAAAAGTAGTATCCACTGCCACCAGCCAAAACTCGATCAGGGGGGACGGAGACGTGCCCCCTCGACTAACAGACCCCGGGGCAGTCGAATTGCCCCGGCCAGTACATCCACAATATGATGGTTTGTACTGGTTCTGTTCAGAATGTGAGACTTGTAAAGTCAATGGTGACTTTACATGCCCTGGGAGACAGTAGTCAGTCCCAGGGTATGGAGTCTATACTATGACACCCCTGTGTTACTGCACTGAGGGTGCTGTGTAACACACATCACAAAAACACATGAAGCCCTATGGAGGAAAAGACCCCATAGCCCATTAAACACATCTAGAGTCAAAGAAACACACTCAAATCATGCCCAAGAGTGAGGGTAAAAGAGTCTCACTCTTGGCAGGAGAAAAAAATAAACCCCAAAAATCCAGCAAAGCTGCTGGGGGACTCACTAGGTTAGGAAATTCAGCCTAAACAGAGAATTCTGCCTAACAAGTACTGTTAGGCATAAACCTGTGCAGTTCCCTTAGGGACCACTGCAAAAAGGCTTAAGACTACAGGTGTTGGCAGTAAACCCAATTGGTAGCAGTCGGCACCACCCAGATTTACCTGGTAGCTGTGGCTGAGCAGCCAGACCCCTCTCAAGAAGAGTTAAACAGTATATAGAGTATACAAAATGGGTACTAAAATACAGTAGCACAAGCAAACACTGACCAGAGCTTGGGTATAAAAGTATATAATTATTTATTTAAAAACACACTTTGTAAAATACACTAACACTAATATGGCAAGCAAGTTCAAACACAGTCACTATTAATATATATACATCCCTGATTACTTATCGAACAAGTCTTAGTTAAACACCACTTATTTACAGACAGAGGTGAGCGCTTAACCTAAGATGGCACTCCAATAAGTTAGGTAAAAAGGGGGGGAGGGCAGAATTAGGAAAATACATAATACCAACACTTTAAGAGAACCAGAGCAAGTCAGAAAAGGCAGAGTCTACTGAGGAGCAAGAAAGTCATAGGCCAGGCCCACTCTTGGAGAGAGCAAGGCGGAATGTGTCCAAGATCACACAGTTGAATAGTACTTTAAAGAGTCTTTGCAGATAGTTCAAAAAGGGTTGGATCAAGTCAGGAAAAGTTAGCAGGTCCCAAGTCACCCCAGGATAGAAAGTCAAGGATTTATGGGACACCTTGGACAGTCTGTTGCAAGGGAGACCAGGCGGGACACAGTACCTGAAATGGTGAGAAAGCTCCAGCGGGGGCAGTTGTTCCTAGCAGCGGGTGCAAGTCGGTGCTTCGTCCAGGGGAAAAGGAGATCTCAACGTGGAGGAAAGCTGGAGGTCGTTGCACTGCCAGGGAAGAAACCAGCCGCGGAGGTTCCGGTTAAAAGGTACTACCCTTTTTTTCGCGGTAGTGGTGAAGCGTGGCTATCCGGCCACCGGGGTGCTTGGCACGGGTGATTCGACCATGAGACGATCCAGGAAGGCGAAAAAGAGGGCAAACTGGTTATCCCCACCAGCTCAGAGGAAGAAGCCTCTCCGGGATGAAGTTCTTCTCTGTCGTTGGGAAGTGGTGAGACGGTTCAGCAGGGCTCCACCGGTGGTTTCGTCGTTGCAGGTTGGCTCAGCTTCTCCCTTTTCGGATTCTTTGGTCCTGTGGCTACTTCTGAAGTTCCAGTCCCAAAGACCCTGCTTTTATGCAGAAAAACCCCCATTCATCAGCCTAGCTGTCAATCACACATGCTAAGTGGTGAGCCGGGCGGCTCACCACTGGGCCAATCAGAGTAGAGTGCGACTTGGGTTGCTAAGGCCAATTCCGCCCTCCCCCC
Organism: Ambystoma mexicanum; assembly: GCF_040938575.1. Taxonomy (NCBI): domain Eukaryota; kingdom Metazoa; phylum Chordata; class Amphibia; order Caudata; family Ambystomatidae; genus Ambystoma; species Ambystoma mexicanum. Next base: position 204,322,533 of record NC_090939.1, read on the forward strand.
TTCCTGTGGAACCCAGACAGTGGCACCACTTGGAAGGCTTCTGTGGAGGGGCCCGCCAAAATAGTGGAACAAAAAAGGACTCGGCCTTGGTCAGAGTTACAGAGACGGACACAAACGCCATTTTAGAATTGAGTTCTGGCAAAAAGACCCAACCAGTGATTTTAATATTAAATAAATAAACTGGCGTTATCTTTAACATTGCACCAAAAAGTGGTGCGTTTAAAATCAATGGGAAAATCCCATAGAGAATATTCCGGAGGAATATTTTGCATGGTAACCACCGCCACCAGCCAGAAACTCGACGAGGGGGGACGGGACAGTGCCCCCTCGAAAACATACCCAAGGGCAATCGAATTACCCCTTACCAGTACTTCCACAAAATGATGGTTTGTACTGGTTCTGTTCACAATTTTGGACTATTAAAGACAATGGTGACTTTACATGCCCTGGGAGACAATAGTCAGTCCCAGGGTATGGAGTCTATGTTTGGGGGTCACTGTGACACTCCTGTGGCACTGCACTGAGGGTGCTGTGTACCACACATACAGAAAAACAGATGATACCCTATGGAGTAAAAAAGAATGCCCATAAGCACATAACAAGTCAAGGACATACCTCAAATCATGTCTAAGAGTGGGAGTAAAAGAGTCTCACTCTTAGCAGGAGAAAAAAAGAACCCAAAAATCCAGCAAAGCTGCTGGGCGACTCACTAGGTTTGGGAAATTAGCCTTATGAGAGAATTCTCCCTAACAATATCTGTGGAAAATATTGATGTGTATCACCAAGACCTGACTAAAAGAGCCCGTCGGCCCCACCTGCGACCTAGCGGTCCCCGAGGGCTACACCATATATTACACCAACAGAGAATCAGGACAAGGGGGTGGTGTGGCAGTTATTGCCAAAGACACCATTCAACTGTTCCCGACTAAAATACAATGCAGTGGTACTGAAACCCTCCACCTTAAACACCTACAAACCAATAATAGTAGCCTCAACTTAATTATTGTTTACAGACCACCTTCCTCCATGCCCAACTTTAATGAAGAAATAACACACTAATCATGTTGAGTTGAAGGACCCAACACCGCCACTCTACTCCTAGGAGATCTCAATCGGTGGTGGGGAGACCCCAAAGACAAAGAGGCCATTAAACTGGAGAAACTCTTGAATAACATAGACTATGAAGTGATGAACACCGATCCCACCATGGACAATGGTCATCTACTAGATTGGGTTGTTACCAACAACCTCTTATCCCAAGACTATAAAACTGACCCATGCATATGGTCGGATCACTACAGTGTGAGCTTCCATCTCTCCCCCCCACTCAAAACCCAAACTTCCCAACCTCCCTGTTAAAAAAAATCACTGCAGAATTATAAAAACATCAGCAAAGAGCAATTGATGCAATGTCTAGACACATTTGAAACTCGGGGAAATAACGAAGACACATGCGAGGCCACCCTATCCAACTTACTTAGCCACCTACAGGCCCTAGTGGACCTAGAAGCTCCACTCCTAACCAAAACCTCTAGGCCCAAGGACAAAAAACAAGAGCAGTTCACAGAGGAACTCCTCGAACAGAAAATACTCAAAAGAAAAAGGGAAAATTAGTGGAAAAAAGAACCCACACCGGACAAGAAAACACTTTGGAAAATCAGTGAGAAAACCTATAAAGAAATGATAATTGAGGCAAAAAAGAACTACTTTGACAAACAGATCTCAGCGGCAGCCAACTCCACCAGCAAACTCTTCAATATATTGAAATCTATTGATAAACCAAAAGGCATCACTCCCACATTCTCCCCCACGCAAGAAGAATGTGACGCAACTCAGATAGCATTTAACAAAATTGATAAGGCCAGGAATATTATAGCCAAATCCCAAGCGGCTACCAAGTCACCCACTCAAGACTTACCAGAAGAACTTACTCACCAGACGACCCAATTAAGGTTCAAGCCCATTATTGCCAACGACATGATAAAAGCCCTGGCATCCATGAAACCCACCACTTGCGCCGAAAACATACTCCCGGCCAGCATCATCTTAGACCACCCTGACATCTTTGCACCAGCCTTAACCAAAGTGATAAACTCATCTTTCCGCGATCAAATCGTGCCTAGAAGTATAAAAAGGGTAACGGTCACCCCCCCCCCCCTTGTTAAAAAAACGAATCTAGATCAAAGGGACCCAAACAACCTAAGGCCCATAACCAATTGCAACTTTATACTTAAAATAATGGACAAGATTGCAACCACACAGCTCCAAGAACACGTAGAAAGCTCAGACCTCCTCCACCACCACCAACAGTCTGGTTTTCGACCAGCGCATAGCACAGAAACAGCTATGCTGGATCTACAGACTAAGATGCTCAACATCATTGATCAGGGGAAAGCCGGCTTGCTCGTTCTCTTGGACCTGAGCACTGCTTTCGACTTATTAGATCACAACCTTCTCAAGACGGCGCTAAAAAAACAGCAAACTATTCAGATGAAGCAATAAGCTGGATCATGTCTTTCCTACAAAACAGAACATCTAGAGTTCATTGGGGAAACCTATTCTCAATAGAAAAAGAAATAACCTGTGGAGTCCCACAGGGGGCCAGCATGTCCCCACTCCTGTTTAACCTATACCTTAGGTTTCTCTGCATAGTCCTCGACAACATCAATGCGTTCTTTACCAATTACGCTGACAACACTCAGCTGGTAATTGAACTAAGTGGAGACCATCAAAAGGACAACAAAAAGCTAAGCCTAGTTTACAACGTGGTAGAGCAATGGATGGACCAAAATCGGATGTGCCTAAACTGCAAAAAAACAGAGCTTATGGTCTTTGGCTCCAATCTTGTCAGATCTAAGCTCCATCCTGCATACAACACCTTCACCATCAAAAATACCCAAATTAGGGTCCTAAACAAGGTTAAAACCTTGGGGATGATGCTAGAAGCATCCCTGGGATCAGATGCCCAAACCCTTTATGTTAAGGCAACGTTCTCATACCACCTGTGCCTACTAAAAGCCATAAGACCCTACTTATCTGAGGAAAATAGCGCCACGGTCGCAAGAGCTACCATCTTATCTCGCCTAGACTATGGCAATGCCCTACTTCTAGGATGTAATAAAAACTGCTACCACAGCTACCAATTTCTGCAAAACAATGCAGTGAGAATCATTAAGCAAAAAACCAGGAATCCGCACATCAGCGAAGCCAGCAAGGAACTTCACTGGCTAAAAATTGAAGAGAGAGTCCAATTTATATCCCTCACGCTCACCCATAGATGTATTTTTGGCAAAGCCCCTGCATACCTGAAAACTAAAATCATTCTTTACAAACCTACGAGAGAACTAAGATCAGCAGAACAAGGTCTGATTGTGGTAGTTCCTTTCAGACTTAAAAACGGGGCAGGTAAATCCTTCCCTATAACCGCAGCAGGCCTTTGGAACAACCTCCCTGGCCAATTAAGGATGGAAGCCAATTACCAACGCTTTTGCAAACAGCTGAAAACTCACATCTTCAAGTAATACATATTCTACAACCTGCCCACCTACCTATGAAGCTCTAATGTCTCGTGCTGCGTGTCTTATTGTTTTACTATTTGTCTTTGTGTTCTTGTCTCTGCGCCCCGAAGCTCGAGAGCTACCAGCGCAATACAAATAAATAAATAAAATAAATAAATAAAAAAGAAAAAGTATTTGGTCAAGCGGGTTTAAGTTCGAGGCTAACACAATAGCCTTCAATATTACCACGGTTATACAAGATAACCGCGGTAGAAAATTAGGGTAGATACCACTGCCACCAGCCATGTCTAAATGTTAAAAAGAGTGAGACACTGCTCTCCGAGGTACAGATAAAAAGGGCTAAGAGTTAACCCTTCCAGTACTCCATGTAAGATGGGGTATACTGTACTGGATCTGTGGTTAATTTGACTAATGGTAACTTTACCCTTTTCTGAGAGACAGTAGTCAGCCTCAGAAATGGAGTCGGTGGGAAGTCTGAATGACAACCCTGTGACACACAAAAGATGGGGGCTACTGAAGTGGTGTACTCCAGAGTAGACAATCATAAAAACAGGTAAAAACACATAGCAAAACAAAAGTAAGAGTGGTGATAAGCTCACACTCTTACCAAGTGGAAAGAAATAACTCCAGAGATCCAGCAAAGCTGCTGAGGGACTCACTAGGTGGGGGAAATTAGCCATGAAATGAGAATTCTCCCTAACAAACCCTCGCACGGATTCATTGTGCCTTGCTGCGGTGGCGAGGATCATGGTTGGTAGGAGTTGTAAGGAACGATTCCCAGTTATGTGAAGTTTTCCCTCCAGTTGTGTACCCCCCCCCCCCCCAACTTTTTGCTGCTGTTTTACAGCATAGTCTGATTTTGCCAGTGGAGCACAGCCTTCTGCTGCACCCCCCTGGGATTTTTCGCTCATTTTTTAATGGGGAAACTGACATACCTTTACAGTCAGTCAGTACTGGGAGACTTTGTTTCCCTTAGTCCTTGTCAATGTTGCAACTTTTCTGCAACATGTTGCAAGTGCACAATGTACATTACAGTACAGTGCACGTGGGTCTTCCTTTCATTTCAAAAGGCCCTAGATACTGCCGAAGGAATTTTTAGGAGAAGTGCAGATGTGCCTTGAACATGGTTGGTGGCAGCTTATCTTTTCATATTTTTTAACCCTTTCCTGCCAGGTAAACTGCGAGTTTGGCACGAATATGTGGCTCCAAAACGGCGATGCCTCGAGGTTCTTCGTCTTGTCCTTTCGCCATCTTGTCCCTTCACCTTTCCCAGGTCGAGCCGACCCGGGTCATTCCTTATTTGGGCATGCATTCTCACGCGAAATGCCAAGCTTTCGCAGGCTTCTGCGTGCTTGCTGGATGTAGATTGGACTGTTCTATTATTGTAGATTGGATTGGTTCTAGTACACATCCTGGGTGCTAGAGAGTCTGGTGCGCTGTGAATGCCTGGGACCACTTTGGTTCATGATTGGTCCACCTATGGTGTGCATGTATGTGAGCAGATCTCCCATTGGGTCTTCTTTGTTTTGGCGCAAAGGAATTCTGGGTAAGAGAAGGCTCCGAAAACACATACCATGTCAATCCTTGGAGTTCTCACTGAACAAAATATAGGATCCAAGTATCCTGAAACTAAGAAGCAGAGTCAAGGAACCGCTGGTGACCCGCTGGAAGGTTTGGCACCCTGAACCTGCTGTCGCCCCGCTGGACCCTTCTGCATCTGATCAAACTAGAAGGTCTGCCAAGACCCTTCGACCCATTTGAATAGTGGGAATAACTATTCTCGGCACCTTCATCAAACCCTGCAAGTAAGCCTTATCGGAAGAGTCCCTGAGCCAACCAGTGGGCTGACCAGTTGCGCAGGAACTTTGCTCCGATACCGCTGCCGTTTCGAGGCGGCCCTTGAAACTTGGTACATCACAAGCTCTGTGTTCACGGCACTCATACTGAATTTCGTACACTTGGCATTCCCAGGTCTGAAGTAAAGAGAGAGGGCCGAACCGGAGTACACGCAGTTACTGTGTCACCTAGCTGTGGTGATGAACTTTGCAGGTGCCTTGCAGCTGTGCCCCTCTGTACCCTGAAGCCTGCTACAATTAAACTGACCTGATCCATCCACCAGGAGCGGAGAACTCGCCACTGTCCTGTTTGGGAATCAACGATGTCACTTCTTCGCTGAGAGCCGCAGAATCGCAGCATTTGAACCTGCAACCGAATTGGACTCCACTGCCAAAGTTTGGTCCGGAGTAAGCCAGGGGTCTGTGAGTAATTAAAATCCTTACCGGTGACCCCTACCGCATCCACCTGTTTTTACATTCGAGTGGCACCTGAGGACCCCTCTCTTTTCCATAGATAGCTTGAGCTATCGAACCAGTCCCAAATCTTGGAACCTGCTCTGCCCCTCTGGGTAGACCATCTACGAATAGTGGGAACCAATTCTGCATCACCTCATCCACCTTCCTGAGCTGCTACAGACCCTACAAGAGACACCCTTTTCGCCCATCTGCACTACTGCGTGTGCCAGAATTGCAAGTACATTTGAGAACTAGGCTCCCCTCTTCTTAAGGACTGGACTGCCTTTGTTAGGATTGTGATTTCTGCAGAACTGCCAAAAGACTCTTTTCACTACCTGCATACTTCCATTTCTAGGTTGTGGAGCCATTTCGTGCATTAACCCTTTAAGCCACTTGGTCTTGTATATATGTATGTTAGTAGGTTTGTGTTGGTTTAAAATATTACTGTTATTAACTGTTGTGTGGGAACTCAAAGGCCTTGAATAAATGTATTTGTATATTTAATATATATATACACCTGACTGGGAGTGATTTGGAAGTGTCCTTTACTCTGTGTGCTCATTAAGGTCTTTCAGTCACCCTCACCCCTCCTGAGACCTAGTCTTGACCGCCGCAAAAAGCTATCTTGATTGGTCTGGCTTGTCCAGACACCTACCCTGTACCATGAAACTAGGCTGGCCTTCTGAACCTCTGCCCACCAAGTCAGAGTTCAGAAATCCATCTTAACAGGAGTCTTGGACCGTCTAAGTTGAACCCCTGCCCATTCTCAGCATGTAATTCCATCCACGTCCAAGCCTTTTGAGGGTCTGTATAAAGGTGTTTTTTCCCATTCAGGTATACCTTCAGTTGTGCCAGAAAGAGGGTGTATTTTATTTCCAAGGATTGAAGCTTCTTTTTCACCGAGTCAAACGATTGGCGTGCTCTTTGGACAGCTTGACAGCGATCCTGGCTTGTTACCGAAAGCTTATTGCATGCCATGTGCAATATCGCATCACAGGCACTGTAGTTCAGAAGTTTGGCCACAATGATGGTCTGTGGTGGGGCCAAAGGGATGGGTGGGCCAGTTTGCGCTCTCTTGATGGAGAAGAAATTTGAGGGCCCTCTCAGTTTCATCATGTCACCAAGCCTTTTTTCCAGGAACATCTCTACACTGGGACCCTCTGATTTTTCAGGGAGTCCCAAAATGTGGATGCTACTCCTGCAGGATCAATCCTCATCCTAATCAATCCCATCTTAAAGCATTTGTACTGTCTTTGACATATCAGAGACTTGTCGATCGACTATGACAAGGGTTTCATCGGGTTCTGAGATAAGATTTGACTGCTGCTCTCCTGGAGGATAATTTGTGAAGATCATGGCGCAATAAATTAACATCTGAACTGATTGGGTCCATTTTGCCCTCTATAGATGACGGTGAGTCAGTAATGGCTTTCATCATATCCGTGAGCGAGAGAGTGGCCGAAGGATTTTGGTTGCTGTGTGTATCTCACATGGACATGGAAGCCTGTGCAGGATTTGAATGGGCCACTGTGTACTGATTTTATCCTTGGCTATATTTGTGTGTCAAAGATCCGGTGCAGTGCGGTGGCAGGCTGAACTTAAGGCAGTGTAGAGTATGAGCGCAGCGACGGCATTGCGTGGCGTGTCCAGTGGAACCACCTTCCTACACCAGGGCGCACTCATGCTCTTTCTTGCTGGTGGCGTCCCTCTGTATTTCTATCTACCAATGCTCGTAGTGTGCGTGATGCACGGGGCACTGAGGAACTTCTTTCCCCCAAAGAGGCAGAAAAGGCAGGGTGGGGGATAGCATCTCAATATCAAATGATTAGCAAGGTCGAAGTTGCGGCCTCTCAGCAAGGTATACAGACGAGCACCCATCCGCAGGCCTCTGCGGCCCGTTTGTCATTCCACAGAGCCTCTTTAGCCGTGCCCGCCGTCACATTCGTGTTGACTGCCTCTGATCCTCACAGCGGTTCGGCTCCACTGGCACAGTAGCTCAGTGCGCCACAGTGTAGTGATATCTCGGACACAAGAGACACTTGTGTTGGTCCGCGCTGTGCAAACTTTCGGCCAGTCAAGAAGGAACTTGCTTGGAGGAGGATGCCCTCAGGATCTCTGAAGTTGAGGGCTTTCCTGCAGAGAAATACTTCACAAAATTTAGGACAGGATGTGAGCTGGCTGGCCTTGAGCCCTGAGAGCTTGCGTCTTCATAGCTCAGCTGCGCAAGAGTGCCCCCCTAGGACTTCTTGAGTCTTGAGGTCCTCTGTCTTGAGGTCCTCTGCACCTTTGATTGCTAGCAGAGACGCTCAAGGTGGTATCTGTATGCTCTGTAGCTTGTCTCCCTCTGCTGTGACATCCTATTGTTTGGCTTCTAGCGGCTGCATCATTGCTTCGGTCGTGACAGCAGTGAACTTAGCAGTGCCTTTGCACAATATGTTGGGACTTTTTAGCACCATGCTCCTGAATTTAGGGCCCAATTTTTTAGGTCCATACAGGCCATCTTTGGTGGGAGGGGACCTTATTCTCCACAGAGTGGGGCCCCTCTCAAAGCTGGACTTCATGGCTGATGAGTTTGAGAGCTTCAATTTGGTGAGGGATCTTCATTATACCAGTGGCCTTGACACTTCTCCTGATATGGAGATGCAGCAGACTTCTCTGTATTGACAGTCTAAAGCCCTATACAGGAATACCATTTCAAAGGCGATGATGGCCTTGGGTCTCGGAGCCCTGTCTAAGCACATAGTCTATAATGAGCTCACCTACGTTGTGGATGAGGGGGGTAGCAGAGTGAAACCTAGTTGCTGTTTTATGTGGCTGTCGCTGACCCAGTCCTTGCCTTATGTCAGGCTCCTTGCTCAATACTATCGGTCAGCCAGGAACTCACGAGAAATGGCAAGCCGGCTCGTGGGACCATGTGTTCCCTTCGAGGAACCCTTCTCTGGAGAGTCTGGTGGTTCAGGTGGACACAGCCAAAATGAGGTAGCCTTCGCCTTCCTCCATTTTCCCCTCAGATAGAGATGGGAAGAAGATGGATACATTTGCAAAGAAGGTATTTGCAACGGGCGCATCCGGAGCCTGCACATGGGAATGAGGTAGATGCAGGAAGACATCATTCCGAGGAGGGACTTGATGGACCTCACCTTGGCCGCGTCGGCCACCAACATCCGCTGCACCTTGCCCAGGATGGTCCTGGTCCTCTCCTCCGACGGGGAGGCCAGAAGGGACACTGTGTTGAGCCTCGCTCCCAGAAACAGAGCGTCTTGCGCGGGTACCAGGTGGGATTTGGCGTAGTTCACGGAGAATCCCAGGTCCGTGAGAAGTTGGACGGTCCTTGCCGTGTGAACCACGGCGAGCTCCCTCGTCTTGGCTCGGATGAGCCAGTCGTCCAGGTAGGGGTAGACGTGGTCCCCCTCGCGGCGCAGCTGCGCCGCCACCGGTGCGAGGCACTTGGTGAATACCCTGGGTGCTGACCATAGTCCGAAGGGGAGGGCTTTGAACTGGTAATGACGCCCTTGGACCACAAACCTGAGGAATTTTCGGTGCCCCTTTAGGATGGGAATATGGAAGTAGGCATCCTCCAAATCCAACGACGACAGGAAGTCTCCTTCCTCCAGCTGACCCAGGACGTGCTGGAGGGTGACCATCCGGAACTTCTGCGCCTTGATGAACTTGTTCAGACGTCGCAGGTCCAGGATGGGGCGCCATCCCCCCGTCTTCTTCTTCACGAGGAAGTATCTCGAGTAGACTCCGGAGCCCCGAAGCCTCTTTGGGACGAGTTCGATGGCGCCCTTCCTGAGCATCGCTTTTACCTCCAGGAGAAGTTGAGGGATCCTTGGCGACGACGGCGGGGTCCGCCAGACTTGCCTCGTCCTCTGTAGGCCTCCTGAGACGACGAGCGGGCCGCTTGACGGTAGGTGGAGAAACCGCCGCCGGAACCTTTGGAGGCGCCCTTGCCTCCGCTGCTCCGAAAGGGCGTCCGTTGTTGTTGTAGAACTCCCAGGCCCGGGCCGTCTCAGTGTCCGCTTTAATGGCCTGAAGGGAATCGTCCACTGTTTTCCCAAACAGTTTGTTCCCATCGAAGGGCATGTCCAGGACTCTGGTCTGAACGTCTTGACGGAAGTCCGTAGCCTTGAGCCATCCACGCCGCCTAAGGCAAACGCCGTTGCCCAACTGGCGGAACCCAGTGTCGGCGATGTCCGTCGCAACGGTAATGGCGTGGTCCGAAGCCACCTCACCTTCCTGCAGGATCTCCAGGGCCTCTGTCCTCTTGTCGTCCGGCAGGAAGTCCAGCAGGGGAGCCAGTTTGTACCAGAGCTCCCTGTCGTAGCGGGCCACGATAGCCAAGGCGTTGGCCGCTTTAATCTTTGTCGCTGCCGACGAGATGACTCTGCGTCCCATAGCGTCCAATTTCTTTCCCTCACCGTCCGGTGGGGAAGTCGATGTGGAGGCCGCACCCCCCCCCGCTTTCTTCCTGGCCGCCGCGGAGACGACGGAGTCCGGGGTAGGCTGCGCCCGGAGGCACAGGGGGGCCGTGTCCGGGACCCGGTACTTCTTCTCGTACCGGACTCTTCTAGCTGGCGTCGTGGAAGGGTTCTTGAGGAGGGTGAGGCCCTCATCCCAAATGTCGTCCAATAGAGGCACTGAGAGGACCGTCTTCCTCTTGGCCTTGCGCCGCTGATAAAGGAAACCTTCCTTCTTCTTCTCCTCAGGGCAGAGTTGAAAAAGCTTGGATGCCCTGGTGATCATGGAGTGGAACGATCCAATCTCGTCGGGCGGAGAAGCCCTGGTGGGAGGCGACGACGGTACATCCTCGTCGTATACCTCGTCGTCCGTACCCGTCGCTGCCGTGTCAGTCCCCGTATCATCCCCTCGGGTGGACGGGGAGGAGGGCTGGACGGGGCGCGACGGCTGAAAAGGAGGTGGAGGGTGGATCCTTCTTTTCTTAGTAGGGGGAACACCAGAAGGTCCCGGTTCTGGGTCCCCTGACTGGAGATGTTCCTCCGTCGGCAACGGTAGTCTCGTCCTTATCTCTGAGCGTAAGGACTGTATAGCCAACAAAATGGCCGCCGAGTTGTCTTGCGGTGCTGGCAGAGGGGAATCCGACGGGCGATCGGGGGCCCCGTCGGTACCCTCCACGATATCGTCGTCACCTGCGTCGGGATCCATCCCGACGGGCCGGTCTTCTTCCACGCCGAGGCTTAAGACCTCGACCAGTTCCTCCTCCGAGGTTGAAGCCGAATCTACGACGACGCCCTGCCCCCCCTTTCTCTTCCCCTCGGGGGATTTCACGGGGGTCCTATCGATGGGCACAAAAGAGGACTCCCTCCGAGGTGGCAGGGAGACTCTGAGCCCCGAGGTCGCCACCACTGGTGTAGCCTGCACAGGCTGAGCCAGGGCCGCCGCGACAGTTTCGATAGAGGGCTTGGCCGGATGGATTAAGGCCTTCACCACCTTAGGTGCGCTCACCGCCTTATCCTTGAGGGGGGGGGGACACCGCCTCGCTCCCCCTCCGCCTTCAAGCTTGACCGGGGCCTCTCCAGGAGCTTCGCCGGGTGCTCGGCCTTCCTCTTACCTGACCCAGAGCGTTGGCTCGTGGTTGATGGTGCCGGGGAGGGTGCGCCCTGCCTGGCGCCCGTAGAGCCCGACCGTTTGGCGCTCCCGGTGCCAGCGGACTCGCGGTGCTTGGCCTTATGTTGGACCCCCGTCGCCGGGGCGTCCTCAAAGGTCTTAGAAGACCGCTCAGATTTCTTCTTCTTCTTCTCGCCGGACGGGCTCTTCCCTTCTAGCCAGTTGGCGAGACGTTGATGGCGGTCCTTCATGGTCCGCTCCGACATGTTGCCGCAAAACGCACAGTCCTTCTCCACGTGCGTCTTGTCCTCATGTAGGCAGTAGAGACAAAAAGAGTGTTCGTCCTCCTTGAAGACGTTCTGCAGCTGGCATCCAGGGCAGACCCTGAACAGCTTTCCGGGCGTCGAGCTTCCCTTCTCCTGGGCCATGACCGGGCCTGAGAAACTTCTGGAGTCCTCCAAAAGCGTAGCTCGACGAAATCTTCACCCTTGAGGGGCGCAGACGAATCCGACACGGGTCCCCGTTGATCGGATAGAGAGTCGGTGGAGCTTGAGGCTCTTTTGACCGAAAAAACGAAGTTTTTGAGAAAAAACGTGAAAAAATAGCACTAACGCTCGAGAGCAATAGCACGAGGATCCCAACACATGAACGTGCGGTAAAAATCTGAAGATGGCTGCCAGAGGTGGGGCTTAGGTAGAGGGCAGTCATTGGCTGTGGTCAGTATGACACAGAGACCAGTGATTGGTTATTACTACGAAAGTCAGATCAGAAACAAAACTGATACTGGTTTTTTCTTTACCGAGGATTCCCAGCCTGACGACGGGGAATATTCATGAGCATGTGAATCCATGCCAGACCCATGCTGGAGAACAACAGTTACAGGTAAGTAACTTGTTCCTTCCCCCCACTCCCTCACAGCCTCCTTCACACTTCAGTCATCCCCTGCAGGGCGACATCTGTCATCTTTAAAAATCGCGCAAAAACAGTCTTGCCACTCTTGATTTATGTTTGCGCTTGGAAGTTTTAGTCATATTTCAGAATCGGGGACCAAATGTCTGAATCTGTGAAGGACTCCCACTTTGGCCACTGTGACCTGTTCTGCACCAAAATGTCCCAGATCTTAACCCACCGGAAAGGTAGCAAAGGGCCCTTAGGTGATTTTCACGTGCGGGAGATTGTAATTTTCGCCGCTAAGAGAAGCTGCGTGATTAGTACAGGTGTTCTTCCCGATTTAGGATAGCTCTCTTGTATCAGGACCACTAAAAGGATTACCTTGGGTTCCATTTGAAGTTTAACCCGAGTGATGGCTTCAATAGCGTCAACCACTTTTCCCCCGAAGGTTCGGGTATGGGGGCACTCCCACCACATATGGAGATATGTTCCTCGAGCCCCACAGTTCCTCCAGCACTCTGGGTGCAGTGAGCTTTTGAAATGATGTAGGCGGGCTGGCGGATAATACCACCGGTACAGCAATTTGAGGCCACATTCTCTGTTAGTCGCACGTCTTGAAGAGGAGTAGTTTCATAACCAAATGCCCACCCAAGTCGGATCCTTTGTTCGATGGCCCAAGTCCCTTTCTCACTCGGCCATCTAGTGTCGATGTAGGGTTGTTATATCGCCCTGTAAGAGTCTGTATAGCCTGGAGATGTTTCCCCTTCGGGAGCCATCCAACGGTGTGAGTTCAATGCAATGTAGGTCACCTACGACTCCTTGCTTTATGAGTGGGTGCATTATCCAATGTCGGATTGTGGTGTAAGAGTTCCTTTCCGCCTTGAATAATGAGAATCTTATTTTACATTCCTCGAAGGGGCAGGGCAAACCAATCCATTTTCGAAAAGTTGGGACACCGTTTGTAATCCTCCTAGTGTCGATCGCTTGAAATGGGCAATCCAGAGGCCTGGTTTGAAATCTGGATTTCTGAAGACTTGAGTACATGGGCCCAAACCTCTCCAGACCCCTCTAAGTTTCATCGCTGCATCCCATATTTTCACTGTTGTCTTGATGGAGGAGAGAATGCCAGACCATTGTCTGCATGCTGATTGGGAGGTGCACGGCAAGGAGCTGAGAGGGACTGGTGCTCTAGATTGTTCAATGTCTACCCATGTCGGGGGATCTCCAGGACTGAGCCAGGCGAGAGAGTTCGTTAATTGATCTGCTGCGTAGTATTTGCACAAATTCGGAACTCCCATCCCAGCTAGTTGGGCATTTACCGTCACCACCATCCTCTAGATACTTGGCTTCCCCCCACGCCACACAAATCGAAAGATCCTTCGTTGTAGTTGGAAGAGCGCCTACTGTGGGATATCCACTGGGAGTGAGGAGCAGAAATAAAGGAATCTTGGAAGCAGCTTCATTTTGCACGCTGTGCTCCGCATCATCAGTGAGATCTCTTGTGTTACCCATCTCTCTAGGCCGGCCTCTAGATCTTTAAACTATTGTGGGAAGTTATCTGCGTAAACATCCCGCGGCAGTTTCGGAATGTGGATCCCCAAATAATGTATGAAAGTTCTACTCCATTTAATTGGACAGGCAGGTCGAAGGGGCCTCCACTTCCTCAGGTGTCAACCCCACCCGTAGGGCCCCGATTTCTAATAGTTGACCTCAAAACCTGCCACCTGCCAAAAGGAATCCAATTCCAAAAGGATTTGCTGTAAGGAGGACCGGATGTTTGTGAGGAGGGGGAGAGCATTATGCCATCAACATAACGAGATAACTTGTGGTGCCTATGGCCTATCTGCACCCCCTCAATAGAGGAGTTATTGCAAATTCTTAGGCTGAGGGGCTCCATTATCAGGGCAAAAGATTAATGGGGAAAGTGAGCATCCCTGTTTTGTTCTGCATGTGAGTGGAATGGGAACTGACTGCTTATGGTTCACCCGTAAGGAGGTTTCCAGTGAATTATAATTAGCCAGAAGCATCCTAAGAAAGAGGGGGCCGAAATGAAAAGCTTCAAAGGTATGTTGCAGGAAGGCCCAATCAACTTTATTGAACACCTTAGTTGCATTTAAAGTCAATTCTGCCATGTTTTGGCGTTGTGCAGTCACTATTCACACCAAGTTAAGAGCTCAACGAATATTGTCCCCGGTAGTTTTACCCATTATGAAGTCAGTTTTATCTGCATCAATATTCTCAGAAGGACTCCAGCTAGCCTATTGGTCAGGACTTTAGAGTAGATTTTGTCATCAATGTTAAGCAACGAGATGGGCCTATATGTGGCACAGTCCCTTGGGTCTTTCCCAGATTTTAACAGCAAAATGGTGGTGGATTCTTGCATAGATGGTGTCGTGCAGCCCATCTGCCGGAAGGAATTAAAGAGCTCTGTGAGGTGAGCCACTAGTTGAGTCCGGAAGTGCTTGTAAAATCTAGGCGTGAAACCATCGGGCCCAGGGGGCCTGGCTTTGAGAGATTTAATGACTGACTCTACTTCCTCCGTAGTAATCAGACTTTATAGGGCGTCGCGATCTGCTTCAGCGAGGGTTGGAAGCGTGGCCCTCTCAATTCAAATCCTCTGGTCTGTCACAGTTTGGGGGATGGCCGACATAGTTTCATCCATATGGGACACTGACAACTGTAGTTTAGCGTCTTCAGCATACTGGATCTTGCCCTGTGTATCTCGTAGGCCTATTATTGTTTTTCACTGTTGGGTTTTGGCCAGCTTTCTGACTAAAAATGTATTGGCTTTATTGGTCATGGCATAATATTCCTGTTTCGTTTTAAGTGGGGTCTCAGCCGTTTCCTACGCATAGTGGGCCTCTAACTTATTCCGGGCGATCTGCAAGGACCGATGAGTCCTAGGCGACCAGCTTTTGTTTTATGCCTACCCTCTGCCTCCGCTAACTCTTTTTCCAAATGGTCTTGCATCTCGAATCGTCGTTTCCTGTGGGCCGCTCCCCTTGAATTACCGCTTTCATACCTTCCGATCTGACAGCTATTGCCCTGGGTCCTATGGGGTTCTCTTGGAAGTAATTTTGGATGGCCTTTGCAATTCAATCTCTAAATGACATATCATTCACAATTGGGTCATACAGGCTCCAGCGGGGACTGGCGGGGGGTGGGGTTCAGAATCATGAGCTTGATAGGTTAATAAAACCGGGGCGTGGTCTGATATCACCCTAGTTCCTATGGTCACCACGGTGACGCATGATAGAAGGTGGGAGGTAAATAAAAGCAAATCTATGCAGGAGGACGACTGGTGCACATGTGAGAAAGAAGAGAAATCCCTTGCTTCCGGGTGTATTACCCTCCAGGTATCGACTATGTCCAAGGATTTAAATAGGTGCAGTAACCCTAATGCTATTTTAAAATCTTTCAATGTTGGTTGATGTGTTCTATCAGCTTGGGGGTCTGGGACCACATTAAAACCCCCACTATAACCACTTGACCCACTAGGAAGGGGGCAGATCAGACTCCAGCTCCAAAGAAAAGCCTCTTGTCACTCGTTTCGGGCATAGACAGAAATCAGGGTGTAAAGTTGTCCCAGTAGCCTACCTTTGACCCCTATGTACTGACCCACTGGACTTTGTATCATCTCTAGCTGCACACAGACGGTTCCCCTCGCCAATAGGATTGCTGTGCCCCCTTTTTTGGATCCACTGGATGATAGAAATTGTTTTGGGAAGGCTCTGCTGTAAGTCTCGAAGAAATACTACTGAGCTTTCCAGGTTTTTCAGACACTGTACGGTTGATTGGTGCTTGGCGGGAGAGTTCAGGCCCTTTACATTAAGTGTCACAAAATTCAGTTTATGCTGAGGTGGGTAGCGGGGAAGGGGGCCAATTGAGAGTCTTAAGTCGGCCACTGGGGAGGAGAAAGCAGGCTGATTGTCAGCTGCCATTTCGATTTGATCTCAGTTCTAAACTGCACACCAACCAGGTTTTTAACTTTTTAAACCAAACTCCAAGTTCCAACCGTGGAACAACAACGGTCATTGGTGTATCGCCCCACTGGCACGACGAGTGCCATTTAACTCATGGCCTGGCATATGCCGTGTGGATCGCGTGCCTTGTATTCCTAGTGCTGTAAATTTCCGGCTCATTTAGTGTGGTTTGTTTAGCGGGCCCATCGATGGGGCTCATGTTTGTTGTGGGGAGGTACTGTGTTTCCGCCCTTTTGCTTCTTTCGCCTAGGTGTTGCGTCTTGGTTTGGGGGCATCTTGTTTAGACGGGGTGGGGGATTCTGCTGGAGAATTACCACTTTTGCTTGGGTGAGCTTTTCCCAGGATGCTTTCTGCTTCATCTAGGGATCCAATAGACTGTGCAGTACCTTCGAACATAAACTGCAACATAGCAGGGAACAGCCAACGGTATTTGATCTTTCAGTCTTGCAGAAGAGTAGTTTACAATCTGAGCGCCTTTCTTTGCACTGTTGCTGCTGCAAGATCTTGGAAAATCTGTAGTAGTAGTGCACCCTGATATGTTAATTCTCCTTGTGTTCGGCTCACATTTAGGATCTCTTGCTTGGTTAAAAAGAAGTGGATCTGAGTAATGACATCCGATGGGGTATCTGTGGGTGGCCTCCCGCGGCTCCATAGCCTGTGCATGAAATCCAGAAATAGAAATAGCATGGCTTTATCCAAGTGTGGCAGGAGAGTTTGAAAGAGCCCGCCCACATATCCACTCAAGGTGTGCTCTGGAATTGAATCGGGCACCACTTTGATTATTAGGTTGTTTCCACAGGCTCTATTTTCTATATCGTCTTGTTTATACACCATGGATTTGCATTTGCCTTCTGGTGCTGCAGCTCTGCTAATGTTGCCGCCTGCTCTGTGGTCTGCTCCTCTCCCAGTCCTTGTTCCACCTCTTGGACCCGATAGTCTAGGCGGTCCACCCTCTATGAGAGCTCAGTCATGCAGTTGCGGAATTCTGATTTGATTTCTGCCTTGAATGATTGAATATCTTCTTTTGTGGCAAATTGTCCTGAGGGCTGGTCTGGGGAGTAGTCTTCCTTTGCTGTGAGGCTGCAGGAGAGAGGTTATGTTGGCATTTTGCTGTGGTTTATGTTGTATAGCCATTGCTTTTGCTGCTCAGGGATCCCCCTCTGGGTGGAACGCCTCGACCCCTGGTTCCCACCGGACACAGCTACTGGTGTATTTGTACCGCCTCTACCCTTTGGGCTGTTGACTCCATTGTGGGAGCGTTCTCCTCTTCTCGTTCCCCGGAATCCCAGCTGCTGCAGTGCTTGCCCCAGGGAGGGGGTCAAAGTTGGTCACTCCCGCGTTATTGGGACCCGTATTGGCTGCCTTCTTATTTCACAGCTGCCCCAGATCTTTAATCTTTGCTTCTCCACATTGCCTCCCTGGGCCGATAGTTGGGGTTTCTCCCTGTTGCAGTTACTTTAGTTTTGCTGATGCTTCGGGGGCTGGGGGTGTGGGGGGGCAGCTGCTTTATGGGCAATAGACGGCGGTCAGCAACCAACAGGGGGTAGCAGGGAGATACATATGGCCCATTCCACTGCTTACAGAGTGGCTGCCAATTTGTTGAGCTTTCCAGGTGCCCCCATTCACCAGGGTAAGGGCTCAGCTCAACACTCCTTCCTGCTCTTCACCCAGCGGAGGCCCACAGTCTGATGGCGCACTCCAACATCCCATCGGGCTCGCTGTGGCTCACCTCCGTTGCATACTGCTACCATAAGCCTCTGTGCACCTCCTCGTTAGCGGGGTCCCAACGAGTCACTGCTTCACCCTATGGGTTCCCTACCGCCTGCCCGCTTGGAGCAACACCACCTCCAGCCTCTGTGGCCTCAGCGGGGGACAGTTTCTGGGGAAAGCAGGATAGGGCCAAGCGGTGGGGCGGGCGGATCACTGAGGGACAGCCGGCATCTTGGGAAAGCTTCTGCGCGCCCATGTCGGGGCCCGTGCACCTTGTAGTTCGATATTCTGGTTGATTGTTTTGTCGTTGCTTGTTCCGGGCCCCCACCAGCCCTCACATTTCACATCTTGCTCTTTGTTCAGGTGTATGAGCCGGCTTTATTGTTCATTTATCCCGGGCTCCACATGGATGCTCTCACAGAAGCGTCCGCATCACCGGCGCTTCACGCTAAACCCGCTGGATGTGCCCTTTAATGGCGTTAACTTTTTTTCATGTCCAAGTCCCTTTGCGTATGTGGCTTCAGCGTGCAAGGCTTTCTGCGCTTTACCTATTTTGCGCACAGAAAGACTCCAGCTTTGTTGGCTAATCTTTATCAGAGGAGGTAGCATCACCTTGGCTGGGGCAGAGGTGCCTCTCTTTTGGCAATCTACGACTATGGCAGTGCCATCTGCTCTGAAATCTCTGAGGTTCTTTCCTCCTAGACTAGTCCCTTTAGGGGTCATATATCTGCCTTTCTAGAGGAATGGCAGGTGATCCCCTGTGTGTGATGCTTTGCTGCTTCATTTGGTTTGGGACATTTATTAGCTCCCTTATCTCAAGAAGCTCTTAGATTACCCACATTCCCTTCACTTCTCTGTCCCAGAGCCGGTGATCCTTGACCGCTCTGTGGAAAAGGGGGCTGTGGAAGCTGTACCAGTCTCAGAGAGCGGTCAGATGATAGTCCTGATAACTGTTGGTCCCGAAGAGCAGGGCGCGGAAAGGATTTTGTCCCATCCTGGACCTCATGGGCTTGAACCGGTTCCTGATGAAAGACAAGTTCAGGTTGGCGACTCAGAAAGAGATCCTACAGGCTCTTCAGAGCCAGGACTGGGTTGGTATTGCTAGACCTCCCGTATGGCTATTTCCAGGTGCCAATCAAGCACAGGAAGTTGATGAAGAATACTCATTTTCATTTTAAGGTGCTTCCCTTCAGGCTGACATTTGCTACCAGGGTTTTCACCAAGCCAATGGCAGTGGTGGCTGCAGCTCATCTCAGGTGGGACAGGCTTCACATCTTCCCTTACCTGGGCTGCCTCCTTCTGGACCGCTCTCCAGATTAGGTACCTGAAAACCTTGAGGACACTTGTTAACTACTGCATGGTTTGGACTTTTCTCTGAATTTTCAGTAGTCTCAGCTTACATCAATTGAAAAGCCTCAAGTTCATCAGGGCAGTGCTGGGTACCAATCTCTACATTCCCTGTTCCCTCCCAGACTCTCTGCACAGCCTTGGTCTCCCATTTCACTACTAAAACTACCACTCCTGGCCCGTCTGAGGCTGTCTCTCCTTCGCCTTTCTCCTCTGTTCCCGTTCACCCCCGACGATGTTTCTATACAAGTCCGATCTATGAAAGTATCGTCAAAGCATGTTCTACCCTGCTCATCCAGAGCAATCAAGGACCACATTTGACACCCTTGCTTCAGCCTTGGCCAATTTCTGAAATCACTCCTTTGCCACTGGAACTTTCCCCTCCTCTCTTGTGCACCCCCTTCTAAAGAAGCCTTTTGCCGATTCTTCCTCTACGGCTAACTATCGCTCGAACTCCATCCCTCCTTTCTTGGTCAACATCTTGGAAAAACTGGCCACCTCCCAGCTTTAACTACATACTAAATCTGTTGGTTGCCTCCATGACCACCAGTCTGGCTTCAGTGTTGCCAGAAGCATGGAAACTACTCTCCTGAACACCCCTGAAGACTTGCTCTCCAATCTTCACTCTAATCTCCCTTCTATCCTCATTCTCCTCCAGCTATCCTCTGCTTTTCCTTGCTTGGTTGGTGTACCGTGCTACACTGTACAAGCACCTCTCAAAACAAATACTCCAGAGACCAGGACGGTCTGTAAAAGTAAATCAACCCCGAAATAATTAATAAAGAAATTGATAGTCCCAAAATGGCTGTTCCTGTAGAAATCAAAATAGCTAGGGAGCACCCCCTGCACAAGCTTTTTATCAGGGGTGAGTGGCCAGAACAGAATGAACATGTCTGGCTGCACGAAATCACAGAACGGGTCACTGCCATGGACCTGGATATGTGGCAGGACAAGGGCCCATTACCCCAAGCTCTTAGTGAATTGTACATGGCCCCAAAAGTTAAAGAGGAGCAGAGTAAAATTGCCAGAATTGTGGCCTACCTATACCTCGACATAGGAGTGATACAGGAAAAGCATGCTGAAAACATAGTTCAATGGATAGACAATGAAGAGCCAAGAAGTAGAGGCTAAATCCTGACAGTATGTCACAAAATTAAAAGAACACCTGGCTCTCCTACAGAAAGAGAATGCAGAGCAAGACACCCAATTACAGGCACTAAAAGAGGAGTGTCAGGAAAGGGTTGACTCTCTGCAAGAGGGTCACCAGAAGTTAAATCAAAAGATAAAATATAATAGGGTCTGCGCAGAACAGATTGTTACCCTACAAAACCAAATAGAAACCTTGGAAGAGGAAAATAATAAATTGAGTGAACTACGCTCTCAAACAGATTTTGATGAGGCGTGCCAGAAATCCAGTGCCATCAAAAAACAAAGGGATAACCTGGCTGAACAGAGGGGCACCCTAAATCAGGAGAGAGATGCCTTAGGCCAGGAAGTAAGATAATTAAAAACCGAGCTAGATGGAAGAAAGCTGGCCCTCCAGGAGCTCAATGAATTAAAGACAGAGTATGGGAAGCTACTAGAGCACACCAGATGGGTGGAGGATGCTCTGGAAGGGAACACCCAGACCAAAGATGCTAAAACTCAGGAGGCGAGTATCCTGCAGCAGAAATTGGCCCAGTATTCCCGGACCATTCAATGAAGCGCAGAGAGACAATGAGGCTCTCTGTGAAAAGAATGATGTGCTCCACCAACAAGTAGCAATGCAAGAGCGAATCATTGAGACCAGTAAGGCTCAGATTTTTGCTTATCACCATGGAATAGGGGCTGAAATAGAAAAGGTAGAGGGGGACAGTGCAACCCCTGATCCTAACATCAGGACCCCTGTACTCAGGGATTCTAACCCCTTCAATACCATGAACTCTGCCAGCTTCATGTCCACTGGCTCATATGAACCAGGGGCCATGGGGATGGTAGTATTCAATAGAGTTGGGAAGATGGGACTGACAGATCAGCGCCCCCCCCCCCCAGAAATTGACGGACGGGCGTCCCTGTACAGATCCCCAAAGATTAGGGCTAATATCTCTGACCAGGAAGACTCATATGAGGGGGGAGTCAGGGAACTGGATCCACAAAACTACCGCCTTCCAAAATCAGTTTGTAAAATTTGGTGGGGAACTCCAGGAAATAAAGCCCAAAAAGAGTATCCTGAAGACCTCTACTTGGTTAGGGCAGTGGGTGGGGGGTGTACTCTGCCAATCCTGAGAGCAGGGGAGAGTCAGAAGACTCTTCTAAGCACCACAGGAATAGGGAAACTAGGCCCCCACATTCTTCAAGCCCTTCTCAAGCTCGCAGAATCAGGGAGTGCCTAGAGGATCAAGAAGCCACCTCCAGTAGCAGTGCCTCTGAGTCTGAGGACGAGTGGACTTGGGTGACTAAAACAAAAAAGGCAAACAAAACTAAGAGAGCTGTGCAAAATGATCCCCTGAAGCAGATCCAGGCCATTAGGAGATTTATAACTCCCTATCATAAAAATGCAAAGTATTCGGTCTGGGAACACTTTGAGTTATATGAACAGATGATGGACACTTTTCACCTGAAAGAGAGCCAGAATTGCATCCAGTATGTGAAATGGACATTCACTCCAGTTTCTTTGCGGGACTGGCGGATCAGAATCACTCATGATGGTCCACCTACAGGGCAGCCATCTTAAAACATTTCTCTACACATCGAAACCCCCAAGAGGCCCGCAAGGCGGCCTACAATCTGCAGTGTGGGGAAGATCAGGCCCCACAAGAATTTGTACAGGAGCTCAAACGTGCCTTTTGTGCAGACGACCAGGAATCTGCGCACTGATAGTCGGGATTTCATCACCACCTTCGTCCATGCACTCCCCAAATATATAATGACCCAGCTGGTGAGGGACTTTCACAAGAAGAGATCACTGGACTGGGTCATAGAACAGGCGACCCGTATTTATGAGGTACAAAAACCTGTAGATAACAAGAACACAAATAAAACCCCCAAACCAGCCAACACCCCTGATGCTGTAAAGGTAACGGAGGTGAAGGTGATCCCCATTTTAGATCTGAAGATGGGGGGGCCTAAAAATATACCTGTACAAAATCCATCCAGCCAAAGAACTAGAAGGCCCTCGGGCCAATACCAGACAGGTGGTAGTCAGGGAGCTAATCCCACAAATGGTTCCCCTGATTACATTAGCCCCCGATACAAGGGTAACAAACCCATCCTGGGGTATGTGTAGGCTCCCCCCAGCCCAAGGGGGGGGTCCCAACCAGGTGGGTACCACCCCAGGAAACTTCCCTCCTAACTTTCCCCAGGAGGGCAGTAATCCCCCAAATGCTGGGTTGAGTTTCTTTCCCTGGTACCTTCAAAACTTCAACCAACAGAACAACCCTCCTTTCTTTCCCCACTTTCCTGAACCCAGACAGCCATATCCGGGAGAGGGGAGGTCAAGGGTGGAGGGTTACCCCAATTTTCCAAACCCAGAGTACTATGGGAGAAGGGATAGTTACCCCTCCCGTGATTCACCCTGGATGGACCAGAGACCCCCGTACCAGCCAGAACGGGTGCCTCAACTGGAGCACCAGGTCCAGAATCTGTCCCAGGATCTGGGTCGCATGTTGAGGGCTCAGCAGAACCCTCAGATGAACATGGTGGCTCAGAACCCCACAAACCAAGGGTCTGGTACTCCAGAACAATGAGGGGGAGAGAACCCGACACCTCACCGGTTCCAGAGGAGGAGGTGTTAGGCAGAATCCTGTGCAGTGCCCTTAGGGACCACTACACACGATTAAGACCACAGGTGGTAATACAAGTTTTACCTTTGGTACAAGCCTGTTCTACTAAGTTATAGTGGTAGCAGTAGCAGAGCAGCCAGGTTTATCTCAAGAGTATATGAGCAGTAGCAGAGATTACACAAAGGGACCACAATTACTGTGACTCAAGCAAACACTGACTCAAGGTTTCAGGTAAAAAATGTAAGTACATTTATTTTTAAACCATCAGTTATAAACACAACACTTCTATTAACCTTTAAACAAAATCACATGTTAAATATACTACAACTAATCAATTCACTTTGTACAGTATGTCTCAAGGTAAGTACCCTGTGTTTGAATGAACCGGTGTTATGAACAAAACACGATACTGCGGATACGGTTGCGATCACTTTGACAGCTCGGTCTACTAAATAAAAGCGTATCCGTGACATGAAATACTACCGGGGCACAAACGCACTTAGCACCTGAGATACCCAGAGGCAGTTGGAGGCAAAAATCACAGGCAATATTTAGGTTAGGCAGACAGTATCGAGAAACACTCAGAAACAGGAGTTCAAAAGACAAGGGTTAAGTGACACCGGAGACCTGTTGCCGAAGATCACACCGTTACAGTTCACGATTCAGCTTAGCCCAAAAGTACTTTGATATTGTCAATGTTCGGAAGCAAAAGTTATAAGAAGGAGGGAAGATCAGGACGAGCCTTGAGGATGAAGAAAAGGGATTCACCCAGTTTCCTCGAGCAGAACACAATACCTTATTTCATTGGTGCAGCTGGCGCCCTGGCAGTTGTTCCTGTTGGTTTCCCGCAGACCCACGATTCCTGGAGCTTCGTTGTGAAGGAGGACGTCTGAAGGGGCAACACAGGGATGAAGCCGGCAGCAGCGACAACGAATAAAAGGTGCGCTCCTTAAAAACAGGAGAGGCTCGGCAGGTGGCTATCCGGACCACTACAGCAGTGTGCAGCGATTTCGACCACGACGGAGGCCTCTGTCTGATGATGATGATGAGCTGGTTATCCCCACCAGGCTCAAGGGAAAAAGACTCCGGACTGGATCTTCTCTTAATCGTCGAAGGGTAGATAGCTCAGGACTGCAGCAGGGCTTCACCGGGACGGGGTAGTTGCAGCAGCTGTCATTTTCTCTGTTTCTCTTCGGTTCCTTGTAGTTCCAGAGGCGGCTCTGACTTCTAGCCCAAGAGACCTGCCTTTTATGCGCAAAACCCCCATCCACACAGCCTGGCTGTCAATCACGCAGCAGGGGGGTTGTCCAGCCGGGACAACCACCTCAGCCAATCATGGCAAAGTGCGACTTGGTTTTCCTAGGATACCCTGTGCAGGGGGTGAGTACATCCCTCCCTCACATTCAGCTCACCTAGAAACCAAGACGCCAAGAGGAGCTTCAGAAGCCCGCCAAAAGACAGTGAACAAAGAAGGCGAACCTAGTTTGCCGTGCAAAGTAAAACACAAGAAGGACTTTAACAAAAAGAAATGGCGAACAAACTCAACCAGAGCGAAAGAAGACGATTTGGTCAGCCGGGTTTATGTTCGAGGCTAATATAATAGCCAAGAACAGTACCACGTTTATCTAATATAATCGCGGTAGAAATGTTTGGGTAGATACCACTGCCACCAGCCAAGTCTAAATGTTAAAAGAGCGAAACAATGCTCAGGGAGGTACAGACAGAAAAGGGGTACAGATTAGCCCTTTCCATTACTCCATGTAAAATGGGGTATACTGGGTCTGTGGTAAAAGTGACTATGAAAAGTAAATGGCAACTTTACCTTTCTCTGGGGGACAGTAGTCAGCCCCAGCGAAATGGAGTCAGATGGCAGTCTAAAAGTCAACCCTGGGTTACTACACTGAGGGTGCTGTGTAACCCATACAAGAACAGGGGCATCTGGAGTGGTGTGCTCCAGTGCCCAAGATCACACAATAAGTAAAAAACACATAGGCCAAAACACATGTAAGAGTGAAAAAGGATGTACACTCTTACCAGGTGGAAAAAATGAACTCCAGAAATCCAGCAAAGCTGCTGGGGGACTCACTAGGTGAGGGAAATTAGCCCTAGAAGGAGAATTCTCCCTAACAGGAGGCACAGGGGAAGGGAGGTGTAAGGCCTTAGAGGAAGCTTCCCACTTGTGAAAAGCCCCTGGAAACCCAGGAACCGGAACCAAAATCTCCTGCCCCCGAAGGTCTGCAACCCAAGGAACAGAGGGCGGGTAGGAGAAATAAAGAACCTAAAAAGGGCCAGAAGGAGGTTAGTGTCCTCCAATTTGAAGGAGAGGGGCCCTCAAAGGATTCTGGAAAAAAAGATCTTCTACTTCAGGGACGGGGGAACTCCTCCCAAAGAAAAATGTGTCCCAAGAGATCCTAATGAAGACTTGGTGAAGGTGGGGACTGAGTTAGAATCGTCCATCTTTGAACCCCAGAATGATAATCTAGGAAACCACATTGCCCAAAGCCATTGTGGTGACTGTCTCCAATAGGGGGTGAGGGCAGCACAGAATCAAATCCCTGAGTACAAAAGTTTCTTTTGAGATTCCCAAACTACCCCACTCCATTCTGGGGACCGCCTCCTAGAGGTGGGGGCAGCCCAGAACCAGCACAAGAGAAACCCCAAACCTCAGCAACCTATTCTGGTGACTGCCTCCAAAAAGGGGGGTGGGGGGCCCAGAATCAGAACCATGGGAGCCCAAAACTCCCCCAATATCCAACTGTCATATGTGTCTTGCAGATCCCCAAGCTCCCACACAGAATCATACCCAAACTACCCCTGTGTCAGAATCAAGAATCAAGAAATTGACCAACTAACTGGCCCAAAATGCAGATTATCTCTGCCCCCTTGAGGAGCAGGAGGGGAGATTTTATGCCCAAGTCCAAATACAAGGGCAGTGTACAGTGTCGGCAGTGGTGGGCACTGGATTCCAAGCAACTCTTCTGTCAAAGAGTGCCTTTGATCTGCTGAATTCAGGAAGAGGGGAGAGATACCAGATTCTTCTCACCCCTCTTCCTGGACAAATTCAGAAATTCGATGGGAATGAAATTCCTGTCAAGGGGACTGCGGATCTGACAATTAAAATTGGGCGACACAAGGTGAAACACCTGTTCATAGTCGTGACGCTGGAGGGCACACCCTGTCTACTAGGGAATAACATCCTGCGAAGGTTGTCCTCTGGACTTAGACTAACCGGCCAATAAAATTAAAACATAGTGTCAACCATGTTAGTTTAAATGGTACATACCACATGGTTGAACAAAAACAGGATCATATTGAGTTCCATTTTCAAAATAACAAAACACCTGACGTGACAGTAATTTCTGTAGGACTACAAACTGGTGTTGGGAATTCCTCTCTATTTCTGAAAATCAACCTTCCTTCCAGTTTCAAGTGGCATTCCACACTGGAAGGAAATACTCTGAAATTCTATACTAATTCACAATCAGAAAATCCCACTTCCATAGTCCACAATGATGAGAAACCAGCTCAAAGCATAGCTGACATTCAGAAGATTAGAGAACAGTTATTCATCCCTAGTCAGTTAAATGAGGGGAAGGAATCTGTTCTCGCCCGAGTGTGCGTGAACAACGGTAAGAGCTTCATCAGCAAAGCCATGTTCCAAAAAACTCCAGAAAGATCTAGCCATTCCCACATTTAAATTGATTGATGAATTGGAAATGGATCTGGAAACACCCAATTCCAAACATCTCCTGCCTAGCAGGTGTATGCTCAAAATTTCTATAGGCAACAAAAGCATAGTACATAACTGTTGGGTCATGAGAGATGTCCCTGCTGCATTCTATTTAGGCCGTGACATTCTCAATCCTTTTGCCATTTATTCATTCATTCATT
This sequence comes from Ambystoma mexicanum, assembly GCF_040938575.1. NCBI lineage: Eukaryota > Metazoa > Chordata > Amphibia > Caudata > Ambystomatidae > Ambystoma > Ambystoma mexicanum. Next base: position 204,349,493 of record NC_090939.1, read on the forward strand.
CACACCTGATAAAACTACAAAGCCTGGTCCCGATTAGGGGGTAATCCCATGGACTTTGATGATTCAGAAAAAGCATTTTGGTCAGCCCAATTTCTGCCGTATGCAGTTGAAGTTCAAATTGGAGAGGAAGTCACCATCCCAGGACGGACACTATTCCGACTTGAATTAAAAATTAAGAGGACAGAAACTGCAAAATCCTGATGCATATGTTCACCTCAAAGCCCATCTCCAACAGTAAGGGTTGGGGTTAAACCCAACACCATTAGTCAATGTAGAACACAACACCATTACAATATTGATGGATAACAGCGACCTTGGGAGCAGCCACCATTATTGGAATGGCGGTTGATGACCGACATTTTTGCATACATTTTGGTAATGAACTGATAGGACCAATCCCCAATGACTGTTTTGACAGTGATAGCGACAACGAAATAACACCGGACTGGATCTTCACCTGGCATGGGGGGAATTTCTTTGTGTACTCTTCCTGCCCTTACGGTAAGGAAGAGGTGACCTGTGACTTCAGAAGGGGTGATCCACAAGGACTGCCTTCCCTGCCTGGAACCCTCTGTCCAGGTCAACACTTTAACCAGGGACCTCTCTACCCAGCTGGAGGAGGCCACTGAAATAGTCAAACCAGAAGTCTTTCCGGACTTCAGACAAATGGTTGAAGAGAGAGTCAACCTAGCTGATGCCTCTGATACTCTGGAGCAAAAGTTGAAACAAGTTTTCTTAGATTTTCAAGATCTCTTTGCGGTGGACTCGTTTGACTGTGGTCGCACCGAAATCCATACAACAATTCCCAGGGACCCTGGTATGACTCCAGTGTTTCTGAAGCAATACTGCTTGCCTCTCGCATCCATGGAGTCGCTCACAGAAATAATCAAAAACCTTGAGTCCCGTGGGATTATTCGTCCAGTCCACAGCACCTTCAATAATCCATTGCTGGTGTCACAACCCTTACCCCAGACCTCCACTGGTAAGCCCACTTGCCAGGTAAGATCAGGGTTTGGGGCTCCATTAAGGCCTTGGAGGCCTTGCATCCACTCCCAAGACTCTCTTGGAGTCACTTCTGGCGCCAGGCCCATATTCATTATGGAGAACATGTTTGAAGGGAGACTACTTTTCATTAAGCCTGCAGTTAACATGGAGGCATTCGCATAGCTTGGTTCCTAAGAACTAAGTTTTGCGGTGTAGTGTTTTGGGTGTGGTGGCCTGGGACTACTTTACATGGACTACTTTGTTGGGAGGCTATTTAAACCACACCCAAGCAACAGAGCACGCTTCGCGTTACTTTGCAGACTGAAACGTGACGCTCACTGTGTCCTGTGATACCCGCAAGCCTCAGAGCAACGAGCCTAGAGAGGAGACAAAAGGAGCATCTTTAATAGAATCATACCTGCAATCTCCATCCTGTCATCCGCTCTCCAGTCAACAGCTTCTTCTGGGCACTGCACACCTACCGGAACGAAGCGACCTAAAAAGGAAAAGGAGAAAGACCACTTTAGAAAAGGCATACTTCGGCAATGCTTAAGCCACGAACATTATAGGAAGCTTACCTGGCTTTTCACATCACAACCAGCATCGCTCCGGAGTTCCACACCCACTGGAGAAGGAATGCGACCTGTAAGGAAGAGAGATGTTAGGCAGAATCCTGTGCAGTGCCCGTAGGGACCACTACACACAATTAAGACTACAAGTGGTAATACAAGTTCACCTTTGGTACAAGCCTGTACTACAATGTTAAAGTGGTAGCAGTAGCGGAGCAGGCAGACTTATCTCAAGAATAAATGAGCAGTAGTAGAGATTACACAAAGGACTACAATTAATGTGACTCAAGCAAACACTGACTCAAGGTTTTTGGTTGAAAAGTAAAAGTACATCCCATTATATTCGGATCGCACTTGATTTACCGAGCAATATATTTGGTACAGCCAATGCGGCGTTCCCCATTGCGTTCTCCAGTTTCAATCCGCCTTTTTTTTCTGGTACGACCCAACTAATCTCCATTTGGATAATTATATTTATTTGTTAATCACATGTCTTCATGCCTTGAAGACGACCTGAGTGTCGACACACGTGTCGGCTGTTTCTTATCTTATTAAAATATTGTACTTTGACTGCAGCTGTTTATTTCAATGGTGTAAAGCGCAATTCCACCCCTCTCTTCACTTAATCATTAAATTAATACCAACCTGTGTGGATAGGTTGGTGGGAGCTGGACTGCTGCTCACACGTCTCCTTGTACTTCATTTCTTTTAAATCCAACAAGTGATAAATAGCGCACAGGTATCCAGTTACGAATCCACAATCCTTGTTTACTACATTTATTTCTAGACCATATGTTCGCAAAACACTTCACTTCTATTCATTTTGAAATCACACATAAAATACACTATACGCAACCAATTCACTTTGTGCAGTATAATTCAAGGTAAGTATCTATGGTTTTGACAGACCGGTGTTGTGAAACAAAGACGTTACCGGGGGACAGATGTGATCACTTTTTGACAGTAATGACAGTTCAGTCTTACTAAAGATACGCATACCCGCGAGAAGAAATGTTACCGGAGTAAAAACACACTTAGCACCTGAATCAACACAAAAGAGTTGGGGATAAAAATCATAGGCAATACTTTTGTCAAGGCAGATAGAATCAGAGGACACTTTCCTACAAGTGAATAAAGGTCAATAGGCCTGCGCCAGTGTCAAATGGAACAGGGTTCCTGTTGTCGAGCATCACACGGTTAGTATAGTTCACGATTCGAGATTGCCAGGACTACTTAGATATTGTCAAAAGAGGAAGCAAAAGTTATGAGGTAAAGAAGAAAAGGACAAGCCTTTTGTGGGGAGAAAAGGGTTCACCCCAGTTCCTCGAGTTTGGACACAGTACCTTATTCGAAATGAAGAAGAGCTGGTGCTATGGCAGTTGTTCCTAGTAGTTCATGCAGACTCACGGTTCCTGTGACTTCAGTCGTGGAGACAAGAAGGACAACATCTGGAGCGATCTGCACTACCCAGGGATGAAGCCAGCAGCAGCAAAAAGCAACGGTGAATAAAAGGTGCGCTCCTTTAAAACAGGAGAGGCTCTTATCTGGACCACTACAGCTGTGTGCAGCGATTTCAACCAAGAAGAGGATCCTCTGCCTGTGCAAGATGGGCTGGTTCATCCCACCAGGCTCAAGGGAGGAAGACTCCAGACTGGATCTTCTCTTGTCGTTGAAGGGTAGATAGCTCAGGACTGCAGCAGGGCTTCACCGGGACTCTGTAGTTGCAGCAGCCGTCTTCTTCTCCGCTTCTCTTCGGTCCCTTGCAGTTCCAGTGGTGACTCTGACTTCCAGCCCAAGAGTCCTGCCTTTTATGCAAAAATCCCCCATTCACACAGCCTGGCTGTCAATCACACAGCAGGGGGGGGTTGTCCAGTGACTACACCCCTCCCTCACATTCAGCCCACTTAGACACCCAGGCGCCAAGAGGAGGGCTTCTTGGGAGAAGCCTGGCAAAAGACATTGAACAAAGAAGGCAAACCTGGTTTATCGCGCAAAGTAAAACACAAGAAGGACTTTAACAAAAAGAAACGGCGAATAAACCTGACCGGATCCAAAAGAAAGAGCATTTGGTCAAGCGGGTTTATGTTCGAGGCTAATATAATAGCCTGGAACAATACCACGTTTATATAGTATAATCGCGGTAGAAAAGTTAGGGTAGATACCCCTGCCACCAGCCAAGTCTAAATGTTAAAAGCCAAATCATAGCTCAGAGAGGCACAAAAAGGGATAGGAATTAACCCTTTCCAGTACTCAATGTAAGATGGGGTGTACTGGGTCTGTAGTTTTAAATGTCTACATAAAGTAAATGGCAACTTTACCTGTTTCTGGGGGACAGTAGTCAGTCCCAGAAAAATTGAGTCAGTGGGAAGTCTCAAAGACAACCCTGTGTCACTGCACTGAAGGTGCTGTGTAACGCACACAAAAAGTGGGGGCTCATGGAGTGGTGTACTCTTGAGCCCAAGATCACACAAACAGTATAAATACACATGGCAAAACACTTGTAAGAGTGGGAAAAAGGCTCATGCTCTTACCAAGTGGAAAAAAATAAACTCCAGAAATCCAGCAAAGCTGCTGGGGGACTCCCTAGGTGTGGGAAATTAGCCATAGAATGAGAATTCTCCCTAACAAAAGGAAACAAAGGTTAGCAAAGGCAAGACAAAGCAGAGCAGCGCATAGCGCATTACTTACCGCATTAAAGCGCACATCTCGCGCCATCATTTACTGGCGGTGCTCAAACCAACCAGTACGCTACGCCGAATCTCCCGCACGCCTAGGGAGAAATAAAGGACATTATTAATCACAAAAGAAAGGCAGAAATGAACAATCAGCGCTATACAAAAACTGCTGCAGTAAGACCTATCTTAAAGACACTTGAACGGGCACGCGCCAGTGAAGTAACTCGGTCGCCCATGCCCACTGAAGAATACGCACCCCTGATAAGAAGGCAGGACAGAGAGCATGCCTAATACAGCAACAAGGCTAGACCTCCTCCCAAAACACCGTCCGGAAATCGGGAGAAGGTTCCGGCAACCAACCAGGGCTGAGTGGCGTCCCCGTGGATACCAGGTGAGCTTAACAGAACGCAAAGCCTACAATAATTAATCCACCTGGGCGCCATGAAGACATCAGAAATCAACCAATTAGCTCAATTATTAGTTAATTCTGCCAGAAAAGAGACCAATGCTCTCTGGAGGGATTTAGTAGTAACCAAGCATCGCACTGAAGAGATCGGTAGCCAGTTCCTACAATCACAAGCAGGACAGACTCCTTTGCCTGGAAACAACCCATCGGCACAAGCACCCACCTTATCCGCCCCAGTACAAATTACGCTACCCGGGGCAGTTCCCCTAGCATCACCGGAACGGTTCTCAGGCGACCCAAGGAAGTGTTTTGCATTCATGAATCAGTGTCGCCTTGACTTTCTTTGTAGGCCTGGTGCATTCTCCAACGACCAAGCATGGGTAGCTTTTGTTTCGTCATACCTGAGCGGTAGCACAGCGGACTGATCGGTGCCGCTGTAAGCCATGATGATCCATTGTTACATGACTTTGGGCGGTTCCAGAGGGAAATGGAGAAGCTTTTTGCTCATCATAACAAAGAACAAGCAGTAGACAACAAAACTTATTAACGTGCATTGCCACCTTCAATAGATTGGTTGCTGAAGCTAGGTGGCCTTGAAAGCAAAAGAACCATGTTATTCCACTGAGGCCTACGAGGCGAATTGAAGGACGTTCTAGCCCAGGTGGTTGACCCACCCAGAGACTGTACCGAATTCATTAACTGGTTGTGCAACTAGATCACCGATTGCAGGATCGAAAAGCTGATCGGTCTTGGTCAGACACACTGTGTTTGTTCGACCAAGGGACAATGCATCACGTGTGCCTGAAAACACTGTAGAACCCATACAAATCGGAGGAATACAACCTCTGTTAACAAAAACAGAATGAGACAAAAGAAGGCAACAGCAACTGTTTCTAATGCGGAAAACCAGGACACTTCCTTAAGGATTGCCCAGTGAAACCTCCAAGGAGAACAGTCTGGGCCGCAGAGAAGGACGAGGTCAAGGAGTCGGAAAACTACCCAGCTCAGCAAACGTAGAGGTCAGTTTGTCGAGTGAGAAGAAAGAGCCACCGACCTTGCACTTTGCAATACCAGTGATCTTAATCAACCACCAACAACCGTCTCGGATGCACACCGTTGAGGCATACATAGACAGTGGAGCAGTTGGTAATTATATCGATTAAGAACTGGCAGCAGAGAGGGGGCTTCCCTTATGTTCAAAGCCGACCACGGAAAAGGTAACCACCGTGGATGGGACAAATCGCTTCCGGACCAGTAACCCAATGTACAGCCGGGGTAACCTTGTTGTGCCAGGATGGACACCGGGAATCCATTTCTTTTGATTTCATCAAGGCACCTCAGCTCCAGCTAATATTAGGGATGCCATGGTTAGTTGCTCACAATCCCCTGATAGACTGGCGTGCTCGGAAACTGACCTTCACTGATGATTGCGCTCCTGCCTGCTATTACCAAGAGCAGAAACCTGGCTTCTGTACCCCTGCGATTCCCAGAACGGCAGCATCAACACTTGGAGTAACTAACACCCTACCAAGTATATACCAAGATTTCCAGGATGCGTTCCAAAAAGAACAAGCTACCACTACCGCCGCACAGGCCCTGTGACTGCCAGATTGACCTCATTCCAGGCGCACAAATTCCTTGCGGCAGAATTTATGCACTCACAGAACCGGAAAACCTCCATTTGAAATCCTATCTAGACCAGTACTTGGCAAACGGATTTATCCGCCTGTCTAAGTCCCCGGCAGCCAGTCCTTTGTTCTTCGTACCAAAGAAAGAAGGGGACTTGAGGACCTGCATCGACTACCGCGCATTAAACCAGATTACCGTGAAGAATCGCTACCCCTTGCCGCTTATTCCTGAAATGTTAGACCAAGTCAAAGATGCCCAGATTTATACCAAATTGGACCTTCGAGGAGCGTGCCACCTGTTCTGAGTTATAAAAGGAGATGAATGGAAAACCGCCTTCCGTACTAAATATGGCTTGTATGAGTACCAAATAATGCCCTTTGGGCTATGCAATGCTCCCGCTGCATTCCAATACTTCATGAACGATGTCCTGAGAAAATTAATCGATGTTTGCGCCTTGGTTTACATAGATGACATTTTAGTGTACTCTGCCTCGAAGCAAGACCATGTTAAGCACGTTCGCTCTGTTCTCATCAAGCTCTGCCAACATTGATAATATTCGAAACTCGAAAAATGCTTTTTTCATGTCACCGAAGTAGAATTCCTTGGTTTCATTCTCACTCCGAAAGGCATCAGAATGGGCGTACACAAATTAGACGCCATTCTCAAGTGGCCATCACCAACTTCACTGAAAGGGATCCAAAGCATGCTGGGCTTTGCGAACTTCTACCGCCGATTCATCCCAGACTTCTCTCAGATTGTACACTCGATCACAGTATTATTACGACAAAACAATAAGAAGTTCATTTGGACCAAAGACACCGAAAGAGCCTTTCGAGAACTCAAACAAAGATTCACTTCCGCTCTGATCCTGCAACATCTTCCTCCAGACCTCCCTTACATCGTGGAAACTGATGCGTCCAGCATGGCTATGGGGGATGTCCTCTCACAGAGGGACCCTGAAACCGGTCAGTTACACCCCGTGGCCTTCTGGTTGCAAAAGTTTTCACCTCCGGAAATCAATTATGCTATCACAGACAAGGAACTCTTGGCCATTAAATCGCTTTTAAGGCATGGCAACACTATCTCTTAAGAGCCAGCCACACCGTTGCTGTAATCACGGATCATCGAAACCTGCAAAATCTGAAAACAGCAAAGGCCCAGTCCTCGCGTCAACTGCGGTGGACCCTTTTCTTCGCTGAGTCCGATTATGTAATCACATTTCGACCAGGGGTCCGGAATGGGAAGGCCGATGCCTTGTCCTGCATGGGCACTGACAAAGAGGTGTATACAACTCCAGATCCAGTACCCATCATTCCTAAGGACAAACTCTTAGGTCTCACGACAGCTTTGACACAAACCAAACTCTGAAATGAAATCCAACGGGTACTGAATTCCGACACCTTGCTTGCATGGCATATTCGGGGAGAACAATATACCATCAAGGACCAATTGCCCTATTTCAGCGATCGTCTGTATGTGCCCAAAGGGCAACTACAACAAATTATTTCGGATTACCACGATACACTGATAGAATGTCACCCTGGAATCGCCAAAACCCTAGCCAAGGTGAAACAGAACTATTGGTGACCTACTTGGCGTAAAGACATCATCCAGTATGTTCAGTCCAGCTGTGTATGTGCGCAAAACAAATCACAAAAGCAGAAACCAGCTGGTCTCCTTCAACCATTGGACATTCCTCCTGCCCCATGGCACACCCTTTAACTTGACTTTATTACAGATCTGCCTCCCAGTCAAGGGTACAACACCATTCTGGTAGTTGTTGACTTGTTCTCAAAAATGGCACACTTTATTCCTCTCAAGGGTCTCCCAGATGCATCCAGTTTAGCAAAAGTGTTCGTGGAAAGTATTGTTAAACTACATGGCTTCCCATCAGTTCTGGTCTCGGATCGAGGCAGCCAGTTCGTGTCCAACTTCTGGAGAAAATGTTGTTCAATGGCACAAAGCGACATCCGATTATCCACCAGTCACCACCCCCAAATGGATGGTCAGACAGAAAGAACCAATCAAACCTTTGGGCAATACTTATGGTGCATGCTGCATCAAGTGTAGAGAAATTAGAGGGACTTACTATGGATAGCAGAGTATACTTATAACAATTCATTGCATTCTAGCACGGGACAAATGCCTTTTTACACCCTTTATGGCAGACACCCGCGTACTTCCGAACTAGAACTTCCAGCCAGCTTGGAAATGCCAGCAGTGAGGACTCTTCATGCAACCATCTCTCAAGCCTTTAAAAAGCTGATAGAACATCTAACTCGAGCCAAGGACAGACGATAGAAATTCGCCGACCAACACCGAAGAAAGGCTTCTGACTATCAAGTAGGGGACAAGGTTTGGTTAGCAGCAAAGTAGGTACCCCTTAAGGGAACCCGGACCTTTCGTCCTCGATATTTGGGACCCTACTCCATCAAAGCAATCATCAACCCAGTAGCTGTCAAACTGGCATTACCACCCAAAATGCAAATCCACCCGGTGTTTCACGTATCACTCCTGAAACCAGTACAACCTGGTACACCGGTTACTACACCACCAAAACCCATAAATGTTGACAGAGAACCAGAATTCGAAGTCAAGGAAATCCTGGACTCTAAACACACTAGGTCCAAATTATACTATCTAGTTGATTGGAAAGGGTATGGACCTCAATATAGATCCTGGGAACCCAGCGAGCATATCCATGCACCACGTCTGATCAAGGAATTTCATCAGAACTTTCCATCCAAGCCTGGACCAAATAGAAGAACCACTGTCAGAGGGGCCTTGGGGGGTGGGGTGGGAGTGCTGTGACGGCCCTTACCCCAGAAGCCCACTTGCCAGGTAAGGTCTGGGTTTGGGGCTCCATTAAGGCCTTGGAGGCCTTGCATCCACTCCCAAGACTCTCTTGGAGTCAGTCCTGGCACCTGTGGCGCCAGGCTCCTATTCATTGTGGAAAACATGTTTGAAGGGGGACTACTTTTCATTAAGCCTGCAGTTAACATGGAGGCATTAGCATAGCTTGGTTCCTAAGAACTAAGATATGCGGTATGGTGTTTTGGGTGTGGTGCCCTGGGACTACTTTACCTGGACTACTTTTCTTTTTTGGGAAACTATTTAAACCACACCCAAGCAACAGAGCACCCTTTGCGTTACTTTGCAGACTGCAACGTGACGCTCACTGTGTCCTGTGATACCCGTGAACCTCAGAGCAACGAGCCTGCAGAGGAGACAAAAGGAACATCTTTAATAGAATCTTACCTGCAATCTACATCCTGTCATCGGCTCTCCAGTGAACAGCTTCTTCTGGGCACCGCACACCTACCGGAGCAAAGCGACCTGAAAAGGAAAAGGAGAACGACAACATTAGAAAAGGCATACTCCGGCATTGCTTAAGCCACAAACATTATAAGAAGCTTACCTGGCTTTTCACCTCACGGCCGGCATCACTCTGGAGTTCCACACCTGCTGGAGAAGGACCCCGACCTTTAAGGAAGAGAGGAAACACAGGTTAGCAAAGGCAAGACAAAGCAGCGCAGCGCATAGCGCATTACTTGCCGCATTACAGCGCATATCTTGCGCAATCATATACTGGCGGTGTTCAAACCAACCAGTATGTCACGCCGAATCTCCCGCACACCTAGGGAGAAAGAAAGGACATTAATCACAAAAGAAAGGCAGGCAAGAACAATCGGCGCTATACAAAAACTGCTGCTATAAGACTTACCTTAAAGACACTTGAACGGGCACGCGCCAGTGAAGTAACTCGGTTGCCCACGCCCACCGAAGACTACGCACCCCTGCTAAGACGGCAGGACAGAGAGCGCGCCTAATACAGCAACAAGGCTAGACCTCCTCCGAAGACACCATCTGGAATAGGGAGAAGGTTCCGGCAACCAACCAGGGCAGAATGGCATCCCCGTGGATACCGGGTGAGTGTAACAGCTGGGGATTTTAAAACCGAACGGCCAGTGGAGACTCTGTGCTGACCTAAGGGAGCTAAACAAATGGGTCCATATGTCCCGATGGCCCCTCTCCTACATTGACCAGGGGCTGGCCCAGATCCAGGGGTCAAAGGTATACACTGCCATTGAACTGACCAATGGGTACTAGACCGTACCTATCAGTAGGGAGGACCAATACAAGCGGGCCTTTACCTTCGTGGAGCAGCAGTACACTTGGTCCCGGACTCCCTTCGGATACATCAACTCCGGCAATGAATTTAACATCTTTCTGCATAAGGCCATGCCTGACTTTGGTGAAAGGGGTAACCTGGCCTATGTAGATGATGATCTGATCAAAAGCTCAACTGTGGAGGAACACATAGCGGAAATCTGTTAAGTTCTTACCCAGTTGAGGGCTGCCGGAGCAAAACTATCCTTCCAAAAGGCACAGTGGTACATGACCCGTGTCAACTTCTTGGGGCATAAGATAACTCATGAGGGTCTCTGTCCCCAGGAAAAGAAAGTGGCTGCATCCCTGAAATGAAAAGACCCCACAACTCTGTGTGAGCTAAGGAGCCTCTTTGGACTGACTAATTAGAGTAGAAAGTTCATTGAGGATTACGCAGAGATCACAAGACCCCTGATCCATCTGTTGAAGGGTGGGTCAAGTGGGAGTGGGGTCCAGAACAAGCCGAGGCAGTAAAGCAACTCAGAAGAAGCCTCTCACATGCGCCTTGTCTAGCTTACCCTGTCAAAAACAAGGAGTTCTTCTTGGAGACAGGGTTCTCAAATACATGCATAACCGCAGTATTATCTCAAAAGCATGACAAGGTTAATAATTCATCTCCTATGCAAGTAAGACTTTATCCTCTGTGGAGGAAACATTCAACGATTGAGAGAAGGAACTCCTGGCAACAGTGTGGGCATTGAAAAATTACCACCCGTTCATCCAGGGGGGAACACATCATAGTGGAGACTCCACACCAGCCTCTGCAAAATCTCCAAAGTGACAGAATCCGGGCCGGAAATGTGAATAATTCCAGAATGACTTCCTGGATTCTGTCAATGCAAGGCTTTCCTGTGGAGGTCAGATATGGCCAAAACAAGAAGAGTCCCATCGCGCAATGTCTGGCTGACTTGCATGATTGTGCCAGAGAAAACTGTCTCGAGGACGAAAGTCTTAAAATCCAGGACAACATGGAAACGTACTTGAATTCCCTGCACAAGGTCTTTGAAGAAGATAAGTGCGATGGAATGCCCACTATTTATGTGGATGGGTGCTCCTACCATGTTGACAACAACGGGGAAAAGGAAGTGGTGGCCGGCGTTGATAATGCTTGGGTGAAGGATGCCCCGGAACCCTGCGCTGGGTACAAAATCGGTCCCCGTAGTAGTCAGGTGGGAGATTCAGATTATGTCGAACTGGTTCGTGGAGCACCTGGTTAATTGGAAAACTAGATGTATGCTATGTGCTAACAGAGCACTCAAACATGGCAAGCTAATACACAATATTGATGATCTGGTCACATCTAGTGGGATGACCATCCACTGGAAAAAGATCAAGGGTCATTCCAGAAGAGGGGCCAGACAAAACTGGAAATAACCTAGCCGGTCAACTGGCCAAAACCAGAGCCATCCAAGGGGATCTTCTTGAGAAAGAGTGTCTGTTGGGGGAAATCCAGGTCACTGCTATCAGTAGGTCCCAGACAAATGCTCACAAGGAGCTTTCAACTGCCCAGTGGAGTAAGGAGACCCCAGATGCTGATTGTCATGACTCAAAAAGGGGATCCAATCATTGGTAAGTTTTATCAACACATTGATGACCCTGAGAACTTCCTCTGACGGATACCGATTACATTGGGAAAGAGGACCTCAGAGTGTTGATGAAATGTCCAAAAATGTTCCGAATCCAAGACGGTTTGTTGGTGAGGAGATCCATATCTGGCTGTGACCAGTGGGTGGTCCCTACCTCATTCCGAAGCCTGATGCTAAGTCACGGCCATGATGCGGCCACAGCCGGTCATTGGGGGTTTCATACTACATTAGAAATCGTGCGAGAGGTTGCATACTGGCCACACATGGGGCAGGACCTCGACCAATACTTGAAGGGGTGTCTTGTGTGTGCACAATTTCAGCCAACATCGCTCACACACCAAGCTCCCCTCCAAAAGAGGGGGATGACACTGCCTTGGTCAGATTTACAAGTAGATTTCATCGGGCCCGTGATTCGCTCCTCTAGGGGGAATAAGTACATGTTAACTTTAACATGCTTGTTTACTAAATGTGTGGAATGTCTCCCGGCCCCAAATTGCAAGGCAGAAACAGCAGCTGGCCTGATGATCGATCACATCTTCTCACGTTTTGTACTACCACAAAGGATTGAGCAGACCTAGGTAGTCACTTCACCAGCGAAGTGATGGCAAAGATGTGGAAGATACTTGGAGTAAAAAGGAAACTACACATTGCATTCTGCTGTCCTCTAGTGGTGGAGTTGAGAGGTATGATAAAACCATTGTGAGCATACTAAAAAAGTTTGTGGCAGACTCTGGGCCAAGTTGGGATAGTCGATTACCACTTGTCCTGATGGCCAAAAGATCTACCCCTTCTTCTGCAACTAAAATGTCTCCATTTGAGCTGATGACTGGACAAAGGATGGTGCTACCCCAGCATCTGCTCTATAGAACCCACGAGCAGACACTGATAAATGCCTCCACAACTCATGAGTATGTTGAGAATCTGAATAAACACCTTCAACATGATTTTGTGAATGCTCAGCGGAATCTAGAACGATCTGCAGACAGCATGCAGACCCACTATGATCTAAAGACAACAAAAAAAGAAATATCAAGTAGGAGACAGGGTCTACTTGTACAATTTCCAAAGGAACCAAACCAAAGAGCGTAAATGTTTGCCTAGCTGTCGGGGACCTTTTGAAATTGTGGACAAAAACTCACCAGTCGCCTACAGAATCTGCATCCCCAAGGGCGACTTGACAGAAGAAAGGTGGGTCCAAATCAACCAGCTAAAGAGTTGCCACCCCAGGCACACTTTGTGGCAAATAGAGGAGTCCATAGAAAACCCAGTGGGGGGTACTTCTGAAGGATAGAAATATTTTTATGTTCACTGAATGCATGTATATCCCACTGCTGAAATCCTGATTGGAGGACAGTAAGTGGGAAAATTGTCATAACCGGTTTGTGTTCTATTTTATAGATTTACACGGATTATGCCGAACAACCAAGGAGGGCCTCCTCTGGGACCCGTAAGGAGAAACCCAAGGAACTCCGGAGTGTCGCTCCACACCAGAAAATAAAACCTGAGACTGAGAGAAGGCAGGGTATCGTTCCACATTCCAACCAGAGGCAGCAAGGAGAGCGTGTCACATCATTCGCTGATGGAAGAAGGCCTCACTCCCGACAGAACCTACTTTTTCAAGAAAAGAAAAATCCCACTTGCCCGACTCCCCCACGATTGGAAGTCCATACAAAGTCGGAGGGGGGGGAGATTATGTGGGATATTTTGACCCACTCAGCTGTACTATGCTACATTACTTTGCTGCATTGGTGCAAGAAACGGCACACAATGGCCGCGCTGACCCTGTGCGCACCAAGATCTCAAAACTGTGTTTGGTCACAACAAGAAAATAGCTGCACTACCCTACCAACCCCATTTCAGGTGGAGTAAAACCGAGTACTCGCTGCAGGAATGTGCCAGTGTTCTCTGCAACATTTTACATGGAGCAAAGGAAAGAAGCAGCATTACTTTGTTGTAAACCCAAAATGCCTCTTTAAAATGTCATCTTTTCAACCTTCAATGTGCTGTTTGGTGCTAAATTCATCAATTCCTCCTGAACCACTATGATCAAAAAGGCCCTGCAGTGCCCAGGATCATTCTTGAGTCTCAGAGGAACCGGGCCTCATTTGAATGACAGCCCCTATCAAAAGTAACTTTGGAAAAGCAAACCAGGGACTGTTTTCATTTTCCACAGAAAACAGGGCTATTTCTTTGCAACAAGTATAAATAATCAGCTGTCGAGAGAAAGACTCTAAAGAGATGCATGATACATGTATCCATGCTGCAAAGAATTCCAGCACTCAGGTAAAGAACTAGAGCTGTACCAAAGTGTTTATTTGCTACAGAGGAAAACCGAATTTAAAGAACTAAGTTAAATGTGCTGTTGCCTGAATGAAGAGCAAAATCGCCTATTTTTAAAGTATATTATTGTGTAAAAGGATTTGCTACTGTTAGAAATCCACCTATAAACTGTTTTAATTCCATAGGTTTAAAGTAAAGATTTAAAAGGAAATCAAAGCTAAAACCCAAGCTGAGTTGGCAAACTATATTTAAAAAAAACCTGCTCTGCAAGTTGCTAGCCCTGAGAAAGGGTGACACCTCAAACTGCTGGCACAGGAAAGGCTAATTGCTAGCTTGGAGAATTTGAATACCAAGGACAATGGGACTTCCCAGTCAGCATCATACCTTCCTTTTTGCCCCCGGCTAAGACAATAGCAGGCTCAGACTCTCACCTTTCAAGTGGAAGGGGAAGGAAACTTCAGTCAATGGAGTGGCCCCTCATTCTGCTTTAAAGGGATTGACATTTGCTTACACTTGGACAAGAAAAAAACTGATCAAGTGACATTTGGTTTTAAAAAGCCTATTTTGCAACTGAACTTTCAAGACATTTAACTTTGCCAAAAGAATGAGGAAAAATCTGAAAGTTGGTAGTTTTAAATCTAATTTTATGCTATTCATTTGAAGACTTGGTAGGACTCAGTACTGCATAAGGAACAGAAGTAATAAAGAATTACTGATTGCGCGGAAAGTATTAATGTTGCAAACATAACATTGTATACATATATCCCAGGGGTAATTGCGCATATATGGACAAAATTGGGAAATGTTAGGCCAAATCGTTCATGGTTAAAATTGCCAAAATGTAGCAGAAAGTCAAAACCAGGACCCACAGACTTAGGGTTTGGATTGAAATGTGACCCACAAAATATGTAACATGTACATCTGATTTTCTCTGAGGTGACAACTGTATAAATATGTATTTCTGGGAAAATTAGATTTTGGTGCCAATAGCTAGGGGAGGTTTCTAGAGATTGTAAAAGTAACACCATAAACATGACATCCTTTTCTGTGGTCCAATCGGCGAAAAGCAAGGCAGAGATTATGCTTTTGCCCAATCCTAGCATTATCGGTGTGGACAGTAAGCCTGCCCCTGCCATATACTTTAGTGATGTCATTTGCCATGATAAATAAGGGAACCTGACAATAAACAGACACACTGATTCCTGGCTTCTTCCTGATTTTCTGCGTGGCTTCCTGTTCTTGATTTCTCCATCTTTGATCCTGATTCCTGATTTTCATTGCATAACCAAGGCCTATGCATTGCTGACTCTATTTTCAGCAAGGTCAAATTCTAAATAAAATCCAAAAAACCCAAGGGGGAAGCATCTTGATCCAGTTTGGCTTACTACTACAGGATGCATGCCTGCAAACTCGCCATCCCACTGATCTCCAGTCTCCACTAAACAGAAGGGCTAGTCCAGGTAGTCCAGTCCAGGGACCAGAACAATCCAGATGATCCTGTCCCGCCCGAGATGCCCAGCTGTCCTTGGTTAGACCCGATCCGTGTGATGACCAGAACCATTGATGGTCCAAAATCCTAAATTAAAGTGGACTTTAAGTATTAATAGGTAGCATAGAAAATCATGGTGTGCAGTCATAATGTCGACTGCAAAAAAGTGAAAAACAAAAATGTCGAAAAAAAAAGTCAAAAAAAAAATAGAATGTGTTTTTTATTTGTATATTTTTTTGGGTTTGGGTAGTAAAAATAAACGGGAGGTGGGGGAGAAACCCCCCATTTAAAAAACATTTTTTAAAAAACACATTTGAAAACCAGCCTGATTCCTGGTCCATTGTGATCTGGGGTATTTTGAGAAGTGGTGTGATATGAGTGGTATATCACACAGAATATTGAACCTATAGACATAATAAAATAATCATTTCAGATGTGCGCTGCATACTAGGCTGAGACTAGGGTGTATCGCCAACACGGTCAACCATTCTATCCTGCTTGATCGTCTGTGACAACCTTGGTATTACTGATCAGGCCCTGGCCTGGTTGACCTCCTTTCTCACCGACTGACCCTCTCAGGTCCAACTGGGGTGTTTCCTCTCTTCTATCTCTCTCTCTACTTGTGGTCCTCCCTAGGGGTCTAACCTCTCTCCTTGACTCCTCAACCACTACCTGGCATCTCTTGCGCACTGCATCGCTACTTTCTTCTCTAATTTTCAATGTTATGCGGGTGACACTCTGCTCTCTTTCAGGCTCCCCTCAGCCACCTCTGCTCCTTCTCTCATACCAGGCTGTCTGGCCGTAATTCAGGAATGGTGTGCCTCCAGTGATCTCTGCCTTAATGCCAATAAGACTGAGATCCTCCTCATTGGGACACCCGCTCCCTACTTTCCTCTCTCGCTCTAGCTGCCCACTCTGGACCCTCTTCCTGCTCCTTCAACTGAGGCTAAGAACTTTGGTGTCTGTCATCTTCGACTCCATCCTCTCCTCACATCTCCGATGTCTCTAAGAAGTCAAACTATCAGCTACACCTCCTCAGATATTTTTCTTTTTCTCACTTTCCCCCAAAGCTCGCTGTGTCCAGAGCTCTGGTCCTCAAGGCTGGACTACTGCAACAGCCCCTTTCTAAATCTTCCTGCCTCTACTCTTCGACCTTTACAACGTATCCAGAACAGGACTGCCAGACTTGTTCTTGGCCTCAAGCCCAGGGATCGTATCTCTACAGCTCTGAAATCTCTTGACTGGCTCTCTGTGGCTGCAGGGATCAACTTCAAGACCCTCTGCATCATCCACAAGGCTTTCTGGGGCCTGGGACTGCTCTACCGCCAACTTTCTCTTCTAAAACATCTTCCTTCTCCTGCTCTCAGCTCATCCACCTCCAAATCTCTGAGTGTCAGACGCTTCTCCAAGCAAAGAGTTGGGGGCACATCTATCTCCTTGGCTGGGGCCTCCCTCTGGAACAGCCTCCCTGCCTCTCTCAAACTTGAGCAGATCCCCTCTGGTTCCGAGAGCAACTCAAGACCTTCCTTTTCGCTTCTGCTTTCTCTCTTCCTCTCCCCTGCTGATGCACCTGACAGCTCCACGCACTGGTCACCCTCTGAACTCTGGCCCAGGCTCCTGCCTTCCCAGTTGCCCTCAAAGTGCTTCCGGGCTCCCCAGCACTTCAGGGTCTGTATCTGCAACCCTACAGTCCCTTCTCTCTGCACTTATGAGCCACCCGCTGGCTGCACTTGTGAGTTAACTGCATTCCCCCTATCCCTCCAATGCCACTTCTCCCCTTCCCTCTTCCCTGCGCTTGCACGATCTGAATGGCACAAGGCCTAGTAAGATTGTTATTTTGTCCACCCTCTGTTTCCCCCTCCTTGTCTTGTCGCGCCTAGAAACACTTGTACAGGCGCATTATAAATGCCACACCATATCATATCATATATACTCTGGTGGGGAAGCCCACCTCCCTTGAGGACCGACTCTACATTTTGTCAGATGGTCACCCTCTTCCACAGCTCATGCCTGCTGCCAGCCTCATCATTTCTCCGCCTATTGCACCTTGTAGCATCCTGTATTTTCCTGGTCCAAAGGGCCCAGTTGAAAATGCATTCTCTGCAGTGGCTGTTCAACATCACTTCATAAAAAATGATCTTCTCTGGGTTTCCAAGAGGGTCATCAATGATCTTCGCTAGTATTCTCACCGGGGGAGACAGGCCATGGATGTTACTGATGCATTCATGAACAGTGGGTGTGCTTATATCTGGGTTTTCAAGGTGAGTCGACTTTGTTCCAAGGCGAGTCTTTTGCCATATTAGTCTGTCGGAGCTGTTAGCCATCTGACTGCCGCTGATGGCTTTCTTTGAACAAGAGTTTCAAGGGAGGCCACATAGCTTTAGTTCTTGGTTCTGAAGAATGGCATCTCATTCTCAGCAGCCTTCTGGGCTGGAATGTAAATAGGGTGGTGGATGCTCCCAGCAGGCAGGGCTCGGTCTCCCACAAGAGGGAAATATGCCTGGCTGACCTTTCAGAGATCTTTGACCTTTTGTGCAACCCCTCATGTCAATGTTTTTGCGACGAAGGAAAACAGAAAGTGCATGTTTTTTCTGCTCAAGGAAAGTTCCTGTGATAGGGGGATTCGAGGACGCCTGTCTGGTGATGTGGGTGTTCAGACTCACCTATGCATCCTCGTCATACTTCTGATTCTCAGGAGGCTAATGTGGTTTGGGTCTTGCATAATTCTGATTGCCCTGATTTGACCTTGGAGGATGTTTTACCTAGACCATCTGCCTAACTCTGTGCTTTCCTTTTTGACCGACCATGTATCCCAGTCGGTGGTTGGGTGCTTCAACCGAAACCACTGTCTCTGTGCTTTGATGTGTGGGTGAGGTATGGTGACTTTGATTTCCATACAGAGGTTGTTGATATGTTGCTGTCTGCACAGATATACAACAAGGTCCATTTATTTGTGTGGGAGGAGGAAATTGGAAGGTTAATGCAGGAGTAGGAATGTGGCCCATTGGAGATTTTCTAGTCACTGGGTAGACGGGGACTGCAAATTAGCAGGCATGGTCAGCAGTAACATCGCAGCAATATCTAATTTCAAGAGGACTGTGGAACAGGATTTGTTTTCGCGGTACCGTTGGTTGCTTAGTTTTTGAAAAGTTTAATTAATGTTTCCACCAACACAGTTTGTAGTTCCCACAGCTTAATTTACTTAGCACTTTCCTCATGGGTTCCCCCTTCAAGTCTATGTATTTGTGTTCTCTGTATTCTTTACGCAAACTGGCCTGACGTAGCAGACTGCGTTGGCTGATCAATGGGTTCAACAGTGGGAATGAGACAGCAGGCCTACCTGAACACTTCTGGCTTCTCCCCGAAGGTTCAGAACAGGTTCCTTAACATGCCCTTTGAGGGACACATGCTTTTCGGTTAGAAAGCTGACAAATCCTTGGAAAAGTTTAAGGAATCCAAGTTCACTGCTAAATCACTGGGCCAAGCGGCACAGCCAGCCAAGCCTGCCTTCAGCTTTGCCTCCCGAGGCAGGGGGCTGTAGGCGTTATGTACCCTATGACAGGAAGGTGCAGCTCCTGCAAGTCAGGCAAGATCAGAGACGCTTCTCATGTCCTGGATGGCGCAGAGGTGCTTCTAGAGGCCAACAAGCAGCAACAGCGGTGAGGACGCCCACACCCTCTAAGCCGCTTTGATTTCCCCTCCCACGATGCATCGGTTGATGGACGGCTGCCAGGGCATTGGCCCCAGTGGCAGGAGATAACCTCTGACGCCTGGGCCCTGCAGTTGATTCAGTGTGGTTATTATTTGCCCTTTCTAAAGAGACCACCAGACAGACCCCTACCTCCCCCAATCCAACCAGGACAGGAACTCCAGGAAGAACTGAGAGCCCTTTTGTCGAAGGGTGTCGTGGAAGAGGTACCTCCCGAACAGAAAGGATCGGACGGGTATTCCTGGTATTTACTGGTACCCACGAAGGGAGGAGGTCTCTGTCCCATTCTGGACCTCAGGGCCCTAAACAAGTTTCTGAGGAAAGACAAATTCAGGATGGTGATATTGAGAGACATTCTCCACACTCTCAGATTTCAGGACTAGCTCGTGTCAATAGACCTGCAGGCCGCTTATTTCCATGTGCTAATACCCAAAAAGCACAGGAAGTTCAAAGGTTCTTCATAGGGGACAAGCCCCATCAATTTAGGGTGCTGCCCTTTGGGTTGACCTCCGCTGCAGGGGTCTTCACCAAGCTCATGGCAGTAGTCGCGGCTCACCTCAGGAGATCCGGGGTCGACTTATTCTCGTACCTGGACAACAGGCTGATCCGGGGAAAGTTTTGTCTCACTTGGAGGACACCTGCCTACTACTGCACAGGCTGGGCTCCTCCGTCAACTTGAAGTCCCATTTGACACCAGTTCAGCGGCTGCAGTTCATCGGAGCAGTCCTAGACACTCAGGTAGGAGAAGGCTTTTCCTTCCGAAGAGAGAGTCAACATTTTAACCCAGATGGTGCATTTGTTTCAGAACCACGCCGCCATACCAGCGGCTTCTTTCCTGTGCCTTTTGGGTCTCATGGCCTCCTGTTTTTTTTTTGTACCAGAGACTAGTGGTCTCAGTATCTGGGAGCACTCATGGATCATCTCTGTGTCCAGCCAGGTAGTACGCAAACTCAGCTGGTGGAGCACGCAAAGCAGTCTTAATGGCCGGGGTACCCTTCTGGCCTCCTTGGCCTCAGGCCCGAGCAGTCACGGATGCGTCTCTCAAGGGTTGGGGCGCTCACTGCTAGGATTTGCAGGTGAGCAGCCTCTGGTCTCCATCAGAAGCCAGATGGCACATCAACAGTCTGGAGTTGCAGACCATCAGGATATCCCTCAGGGCCTTTGCCCCATCTCTCAGAAGGAAGCATGTCCTCGACCTGACGGACAACAGGCTGGCCATGCACTACCTCAACAAGTAGGGTGGTGTGTACTCACACCCCCCTATGCACAGAGGTAATCCAAGTATGGTTATGGTTATTGGAGAACCAAATCACGGTCTCGGCAGTACATTGGGCAGGGACAAAGAACACTTTGGCCATTGCTCTGAGCAGGCATAGCACGGTCGACACGAGTGGGAAGTGTGCCAGGAAGTCTTAGAGGAGGTCTTCGCTCTCTGGGGTAACCCAGCAGTGGATCTGTTTGCCACAGAGTCCAACAGAAAGTGTGAACAGTTTTGCTTGAGAGAATTCCCAGCGAATGGCGCACTGGCTACATCTCAGAAGCAAGACGGAATGCCCACTGGCTGCCAATCAAGGGAAGGATCATCTTCAAAACCCTATCAATCGCACATTGATGCCTGTCGAACGTTGCTGCGTCGTACCTCGATCATAGCTTTGCCAAATCCTAGTGTTCCAGACCAATCAAAAGTGCCTATGCCCACAGACTTGTCCTGCCTAAATTCAAGCTTGCTAGCGGTGGAGGCTCTAGCTTCCTGCTGTGGCCGCTCGACAGTGGAACTCTTTCCCACCTCAAGTGAGAGCAGAACACTCCTACTGGACCTTCACAAAAGCATTGAAAACCTGGCTGTTCACTTAATGCTACTGACATTTCCTCTCTTTCCACCTGTCTTCGACCCCTGCCTTTCCCACAATGTGAGTGGTTTTGTGCACATAATAAATGTAAAAATCAATAAATATCTGAGTGTTACCAATCGGCAGGCATGGAGCTTTCAGCGGGTATCAGGGCTCACTCGACCAGAGGGGTTTCGGCTTCTACTGCCATCCAAAGAGGGGTTCCTGTTAGTGACATATGTTGGGCAGCCGCATGGTCATCCTTGCATACTTTCACCAAGCACTATGCCTTGGATGTTGCACAGGGAGCTGATGCACGGTTTGGTAGGGCGGTTCTACAGAATTTTCTAGTTTAAATATTTCTGCCCTCCTCTGTTATTCTAACTGCTAGTGGAGTCTTTATTGATGAGGAATCTGCGGGAGAATAGCAATCCATTGAAGGAGAAATTGCTCACCGTAACAATCTTTCTATGGATTCTTCTCCCACAGATTACTCATCGACTCTCCCATCCATCCCCACTCAGAAAGTTCTGTGTATTGTCGCTTCTGTCCAAACGAGAAGGCCAACGAGATGGCTCTTAGATTACCGCTTCTGTCTCATTCATTTAGAAAAAGCAAAAAAACATTTCGAGGGGATTGGGTCCTCTGACGTATTCCATATCTATGACATATAATCACCACAGCAGTGCTGCTTCGGAAAATCTTCGGCGTCTGCGTCGATGACATCGATACGCCGCCCTCGAGGACCTCCTCCGACGGCCAACGTCATTGGATGTTATAAGTAGGAAACACGACGCCCGTAGCCTCAGTTCTGTTTTTTCTGCGAACGTGTTCGCTTCTGAGATCTCAGCGCGCCTCGACTCTTTTGAGTTTCTGTTCTTTCTCAGTTCTTCAAACCTGTTCGTATTGTGTAGTATATTCTTTGTGAAGATGTCTACCTCGTCTTCCACCCTGCGTCCGGGCTTTAAGAAGTGCGGGGACTGTGGGCCCAAGATGTCGGTGACGGACTCGCACGACGCCTGCTCCTGGTGCCTCGGGGAGGCCCATTTATTTTATTTATTTATTTTATTTATTTGTTACACGCCCAAACCCTCAGGTGTCACGGCGAGGATATAAGATGCCTTACGAATTAGTCATATTCATACATTACATTAGTTGCTTTACATGATATAGGTTACAAACATATTCACAAAAATATACAGTGGCCTAAGTATTCACAGCGTGGGAGGGGACCTATCTTTGGGTGGTAATATTGGTTGAATAGCCAGGTTTTTAGCTGTTTCTTAAAGATCGTGAAGGAGGATGCTTTTTTGATGGTGGTGGGTAGGGTGTTCCAGTGTTTGGGGGCTAGAGTGGTGAAGCTGCTGCCCCCTGCTCTTGCGGTTTTGAATCGGGGGGGTCCAGGAGGAGTTTGTCATTGGATCTCAGTAGTCTTATATTGGTTTTAGGATGCAGAGTGTTGTTGAGGTAGATGGGTCCTTTTTTAGTGATGCATTTGTGGGTGATGCATAATGTTTTGAAAATGATGCGGGCTTTGATGGGGAGCCAGTGGGCATCTTTCCTGGTCTTGGATATATGGTCTGATTTTTTTATACCTAGCGCTGCCCTCAGGACTTTGTTTTGCAGAAGTTGCATTTTGGCTAGGTTGGTGTTGGAAGTGCCCAGTAGTAATACATTACAGTAGTCCAATTTCGATAAGACCAGTGCTCTGGCCAGGGTGAGGCAGTTAACTGGAGTCAGAAATTGGCGGCTGAGTGCAATTAATTTGGAAGTGTAGGCCGTGGAGGAGGAAAGTACATTGATCTGTTTAGTCATGGTCAGGCTAGCATCGAAGTACACGCCCAGTGTTTTTATGACACGGATCACTGTCGACTGCCAGTCGCTCAAGTCCAGAGCCTTGCGGGAGCGCAAGAAGAAGTTGTCGGTAGGTAAGGTGTCCAAGCCACAGAAGTCGAGGTCTGCAGAGCTTTCGACGGACGATTCGAGGGGCGACTCTCCGCATCGTCGTCGGAAGTCCAGTGGGTCTCGGTCCCGGAGTCGGTCCCGCCACTCCTCTGCCTCTTCGAGGCACTCCCGGAAGCGCCTTCATCGGTCGCCTTCCCCGTCCTCATCCGAGGACTCCGCCCGTCGGCAAGTTTCTTATCCCACCATGCGTTCCTCTCCGGAGAAGTGGGCTTCCTTCGGGATGAAAATGTTGGCGATTCTTGAATCGCAGGGCTCCGGTCCGTCCGTGCCTCCGAGAGGGGTCAGTCGTGACCGTACTCGAGACACTGCTCGTACGCCTTAGGGCTCGGGTGGTCGGCATGATTCGCGGGCGAGGTCCCGCTCGGACAAGAGGAATCGTTCCAGTCATGCCCGTTCCAGGTGCCGGTCCTCGACGCGCTCGAGCCCGTGTGCACCTGTGAAGTCTTCGATGAAGACGTTGATGCCGGTGGCGCCGAGGTCGTCGACGGACTCTCTCGAGGCTAAGCCTCCAAGGACGTCGTCGACGCCATCGGTGCCCAGGCTGTCGAAGGACACGCTCGGGGCTCCGCCCTCGAGGCCTGTGTCGAAGCCGTCTATGTGCTCGACATAGATGCTGTTTCGCTCGACGCCTTTCAAGGCTGTGGTGTCAGAGGTACCCTGTGGCACGGGGGAACCCCCTAGCAAGGCTCAGGCCAAGGCAAAACATGTCTTTCTCCCCTATTCAATGCCGACTTTCCAGCCTATGGATTATATTTCCAAAGTGGAAGAGGGTTCTGAAGATGGGTTGGTTCCGGACACGGTACCAGATGAGATTCTTTCTGGTCATAGCCAGATTGAGGACTTGCATCAGTCACTGCATGACGCCAGTGGTCTGGACACCTCTCCGGAGGTGGAGTTCTGTAGGCTTGAGCCTGACACGCATGCCGAGTCATTGTACCGGCGCCTTATGTCGAGGGTCACAGACTACTTGGGGTGGTCGGCGCCCCCAGTTGATTTTGTGCAGGATGACCTTACGGATATCCTCGATCAAGGTCCACCCACTGACCCGGTACTGCCATCCCATTTGGCTCTGCAAAGAAGGGTGGCAGCGGCTTGGACTGCTCCGGAGAGTCTCCCGGCTGTGGGCAAGTCTTTGTACCGAAAATATCGCCCAACCAGTAGTGACCCTTGCTACTTGACCACACCCCCAATCCAGAGAGTTTGGTGGTGCAGGCTGCTACGGCCCCAGCTAAGCAGGCGTCGTATCCTACCCTCCATCCTGATAGGGACGACAAGTGTTTTGATGGCTGGGTGAAGAAAGTGTTTTCTTCAGGGGGTATGGCACTTCAGGCAGCCAACTCTGCATGTGCCTTGTCGCGTTTCACGCACACTCTGTGGAACTGTATTGCCTTAGCGGCTGAACATATTCCCGAAGGGGACGAACCGGATGGTTTTCTTGCTATTATTCAGGATGGCAAGGATGCCATGTGTGAGGCCGTTCAGTCTGGTTTGGACATGGCAGACTGTGTCGGCCGGTCCATGGCGGCGAGCACCGTGGCACACAGGTTTGCGTGGTTGAGGAAGTCGGGGTTTGCTCCTGATGTGCAAGCCAGGCTCCTTAACATGCCCTTTTGACGGGGAACATTTTTGGCAGCAGGCTGACAAGAGTCTTGAGAGGTTGCAGACCTCCAAAGCTGCAGCGAAGTCGTTGGGCGCTGCAGTTCGCCAACCTCCGCCTTTTCGTCCTAGGGGACAGCAATGGAGGGGAGGTTCCTTTCGTTATTACTCATCCTTTGTTAAAGCGAGAGGAGCTGCCAGTCAAAGGGGCCAACGTCGGAGTGCCAGAGGTGGAAAACAAGGTACTCTAGGTGCAAAGGCTGCTCGGGCTGTTGCCTCTTTGCCCTCAGGCAACGCTGCAGCCGCTTCAGCTCAGTCATGAGGCCTTGTCCCATGGTTCACCGGTTGGGGAAGGCTGGCGCAGCATCTTGCAGAGTGGCGCTCCATTACTTCAGATGTGTGGGTTCTGGAGATCATAACCCACAGCTACTGTCTGCCTCTCCGGCAGAGGCCTCAAGACAATCCACCAGGGAATCTCTCCTTGAAGAGTCCTAATCTGCTCCTTGCGCAGGAAATTCAATCCCTGCTGGAGAAAGGCGCCATAGAACTGGTGCTTGTATTGGAGAGGGATGGTAATATTTTTTGATTTCCAAGAAAGACGCGGGATTGAGGCCCATCATGGACTTGTGCGGTTTGAACAAACTCCTCAGGAAGGACAAGTTCAAGATGGTCACTCTCTCTCAAGTCCTCCAGGCCCTTCAACTTCAGGACTGGTTGGTGTCTCTCGACCTCAAGGACGCTTATTTTCATGTGCCGATACATCCAAAGCACAAGAAGTACCTGAAGTTCGCGGTTGGCGACTCGCACTTTCAGTTTCGGGTCCTGCCGTTCGGATTGACCTCCACCCGAGGGTCTTCACCAAGCTCATGGTAGTGGTGGCAGCGCACCTCAGGAAAGGGGGGGGGTTCACGTCTACCCCTACCTGGACGATTGGTTGATCAGGGCGCGCTCTCCCGAGCAAGTCCTGGATCATCTGTCAGTCACCTGCCACTCCCTCCACAAGCTGGGCTTCTCCCTCAACTTCAAGAAGTCCCATTTGATACCTACTCAGAGGCTCCAGTACATCGGAGATGTGCTAGACACGTCCCTGGGGCAGTGTTTTCCTCCCCAGGTGAGGGCTCATCACATTCAAAAGATGGTCACAATTTTCAGCTTGCCCAAAGTCTTCCGGAGTTCGAGTTCTTGAGATTGCTCGGCCTCATGGCATCCTGCATTCTTCTGGTGCCAGAGGCCAGGTTGCGGATGAGATCTTTGCAATGGGCACTCAAGCTCCAGTGGTCTTAGTCCTCCGGCAGATTGTCGGACCCTGTTCAGGTGCCATCCTCGGTCGCCTAGGACCTTCTGTGGTGGGCTGTCGAAGACAATCTGATGAAGGGGGCTCCATTTTGGCTACCCTGGCCGGAGGTGACTATCGTGACGGACGCATCCCTCACGGGATGGGGAGCTCATGCCAACGAGTTGAAAGTCAGCGGTCGTTGGTCTCCGTCGGAGTCCAGACTCCATATCAATCTGTTGGAGCTGAGGGCCGTCAGGCTAGCCCTGAAGGCTTTTCTGCTGACTGTGCGAGGGAAGAATGTCCTGATCCTGATGGTCAACACGGTGGCCATGCACTTCCTCAACAAAAAAGGGGGGGGGGGGCAGGGTCACTTCCTCTGTGCAGGGAGGCGATGCAGCTCTGGTTCTGGGCAATCCAGCAGGAAGTTTCGATCTCGGCAGTTCATCTGGCCGGAGACAAAAACGAGATGGCGGACGTTATGAGCAGGCAGAGCGCAATCTCTCACGAGTGGGAGTTGACCCAGGAGATTCTCCTGGAGATCTTCACCCTTTGGGGGACCCCTCAAGTGGATCTCTTCGCCTCCAGTGTCAACCGGAAGTGCGCAAGGTTCTGCTCGTGGGAATTTCCTCCAAAAGCAGCCTTAGGAGACGCGTTCATGGTGGAGTGGTCATTCCCACTGCTGTATGCATTTCCTCCAGTCCCCGTCATTCTGCAAGTACTACAGAGGTTACGGAGGTTCGGTTCCCGGAGGATTCTCATTGCTCCGGCGTGGGCCCGGAGGACGTGGTACCTGGACCTTCTCGACTTGTCAGTCTTCCCTACCGAGACAATCTGCTCTCACGGGAGGTGGGTCAGGTTCTCCATCCAGATGTCAGATCCCTCAGCCTTCACGCTTGGTTTCTGAAAGGGTGAGGTATAAGGATTGGGACCTCCTTGAAGACGTGATGGAGGTGTGTAAAGACTGGTAGGGAGTGTCTGTACTTCCGCTCTCTATATGGTAGAGGAGAGGCACAGAGGACCCCAGCCAAGATTCTCTATTTGGTAGCAATGGACGAGCAATCAAGGCCTAGCTTCTCGGGTGGTGATGCGGGCTGGTTCTTAAGTACAGTGTAGTCCCCGAACCCCCACAAAGGAATGTCCACACACTGTATTACTGAAAACAGTCTTTATATAATTAATATTCAAAGGTATGTACACGATCACAATAACGCATTTTGTACTTGGAAGTCAACAATGATAAATACATACAATTCTAAAGTGGTACCATCAATGTTATCGAATCTCATTAAAGTGCATCAACTGTACGGTTACAATGTCACACAGATCAATAACGAGGAAACCAGCAATAGAGATGGGCAGGAACGTAAGATGGTTGAAACGGTAGTCTTATTTTCTCCAGAGCCACGGATCGTCGAGAGGCGTCGAGGAACTCTGCGTTCAGTGTCGGGGAATCGACGGCGTACAGGTTGAACTACGGCCGTGAAGTGGCAGCTTCGTTCCTAGCGGTGCTCGTCGACGACAGAGCGTTGGCGTCCTGCAAGGAAGAGGCGTGCGGGGTACCTCGGTGACGATAGTTCTGGACCGCAAAGAGATGAAGAACTGTGGCCCAGCAAGGGTGTCGCGTCATCGGTGTCTCTGTGGTCCTTAGGTGGCGGGAAACCCACCGGCGGATGCTACTCAGCAAGTCGACGGTCGGGCCTTCTCCAGCGGGATAAAGCAGGCGACGATGCAGACGAGAGCGTCTGATGATCAACTGAAGTTCTAAGGCAAACTGGAGCACGGCGGCTCCGATCGCCGACGGCGGTCGTCGACAGTGGCGGACAACAGTCCTGGTGCTTCTCTTTGAGATTCCGCAGTAGTCCCCGTCTCGGGTTGGCAGCCTGTCGAAGGTCTGTCTACCAGGGAGCTTTGGCAAAGATCAGCTGTGTACGATGGTCCCTCGTAGCTCGGGAAGAGGGCGCCTTACCAGGTCCTCTCTGGGTCAGTCCTTGGAGACACAGCAGCTTTCAGATTGTGAAGGAGAGCAACAGCACTTCTTCTCGTCCAGCGGGGCTTCAAGGTCAAGCTTCAGTTACTCCAGTTACTCGTCGTAGTGGACTTCAGCTTCTGAACACAATTCCTAGCAGTGAGAGGTCCCCAGATATACTGTTGATCTCTCATTCATTCCGCTGGGTCACACTCAAGCATCCAATCACGACTAAGGGCATTCATGCAGGCAGGCAGCAAATCAGGTACATGAGGTATTCAGGACATTCACTTCTCTCCAGACACTCACAACAAGTTGTGTGTATTGGGACAAGTACCGAGCCATTCAACACTCCAAAATGCATTCATACCGGTTTTGGGCAGGGCTGTCTCAGTCATTGTGTCAACCACCAGATACTAGACATCCACAACACAGAATGCATATTCGTCACACACACTATTCACCCGGGTCCCACCCACAGGAGGTACCCAACACAAACATCACTGGGAAGGCTCCAGCTAGTCTGGCCGGGTCTTCGCAACAACACCATATATGGCATTTCCACCCAACAGCCAGTCAGGGGGAAGGGACAGAGTCAGGGCTTCCCAGGACTTTGGGAAAACAAGGTAATAGGTAATAGAAAGCAAGAGGCCACAAGGGCCATCTCGTTTTCCATCAGGAATCAACTGATCCCAATGTCAGGGCCGGGGTATCCCCAAAATGGAGGATAATCCGCACACCTGTCAAATTCAGCATGGAGCTGCCACCAGCCCATACCCTGCTCTGCGGGCCACCCACAGGTGCCCAAAAACATACAATAGGGGCACAGGGTTGTACCCCCACCCATGGGTGTCATAAGGGTATCCCACGGGTCCGTTCACCAAACCAAAAGAGAGAGAGCTGCACTGCCGGGAGTCTCACATGAACTCCTGCGTGGAAAACACGACAGAACACACGATAAAAAGCAGTAAAGGACAAGGATACAGAGGCCCTGTCCCTCTGATGCATTTCCAGCATCAGTGTGTTGCTCTCGGCCAGACGGCCAGCAGCAAAGTCCCTGTACCGTTGCCGTTGGCGTAAGTTCTGCGATTGGTGCAGGGTTAAGAATGTGGATCGTTTTGCATGTGACATTCCCATGGTTCTGTCTTTTTTGCTTTCTTTGGCCCACAGGGGCTTGCACGTGGGTACTGTTAAAGGTTACCTGATGGCGCTATCCATATTTAAGCGCTCGTCTGAAGAGTGTTCCTATTTTAAAATTCCTTTTAATTTCTCAGTTTCTGAAAGGGCTCACTAATGTGTTCCCTCCGTCACCTTTCCAGGTGCCTGGTTGGGATTTGAATCTTGTTCTCAAGTTTCTGATGGGTGCTACGTTTGAGCCTTTGCATTCATGCCCTTTGAGACTGATAACTCTTAAAACTGTATTTTTGGTTGCGGTCACTTCCGCTCGCAGAGTGAGTGAGTTACGGGCACTTTCAGTTAAGCCACCCTTCACTGTGTTTCATAAGGACAGGGTTGTCCTTAGAGTTCGTCCTTCCTTCCTTTCTTCCGAAGGTGGTGTCTGAATTTCATTTAGGCCAGAAGGTTGTTCTACTGGCGTTTTATCCTCCTCCACATCCTGGTAAGGAAGAGGAGAGGCTCCATAGGCTTGATCCTAGAAGAGCGTTAAGCTTTTATATTTCGCGCATGTCCCGGGTCAGAGTGGACAATCAACTCTTTATTGGTTACGCTGGAAAGCGTTTGGGACAAGCTGTGACGAAACAGACTTTGTCTCGCTGGATTATTCTGGCTATTTCTGAGTGTTACCGCTTGGCGGGTAAGGACCCACCGGTCGGCATGCGGGCCCATTCTACCAGGGGTATGGCTGCCTCTACTGCCCTACAGAGGGGTGTTCCTATTCGTAACATCTGTGATGCAGCCACCTGGGCTTCGGTACATACGTCACTGCTCCCTCGATTCCATCCGTGGGCAGGATCTGGCCTTTGGCAAGGCGGTCCTTTACTCCGCAATTTGATTGGGCATTCTAAATTTCTGTTTTCTAAATTCTTTTCCCACCTCCTTGCATTGGTACTGCTTTGGGAGTCTGTCATAGATATGGAATACGTCGGAGGACCCAATCCCCTCGAAGAACAAGTTACTGTCTTACCTGGTAACGTTCTTTCGATGGGATGGTCTGACGACGTATTCCATATCGCTCCCTCCCTGCCTTCTCCGCTACAGAATTTCTTATGCGATTGCAGCTTACGTTTCCGCAAGGCTTTGTGTGTCAGAATGGCAGAAGACTGGTGCCACACATTCTGGGGAAAAACTACAACTGAGGCTACGTGCGTCGTGCGTCCTACTTATAGCATCTAATGATGTTGGCCGTCGGAGGAGGTCCTCGAGGGCGGCATATCGACGTCATCGACGCAGGACGCAGACGCCGAAGATTTTCCGAAGCAGCACAGCTATGGTGAGTACATGTCATAGATATGGAATAGGTCGTCGGACCATCCCATCGAAAGAACGTTACCAGGTAAGAGAGTAACTTGTTCTTCAATCATTGTTGTGTGGGATCACCCAGTTGGTATGTATCCTGGTTAAGTGTTTTAGCTGCCGATTAGCTGCCTCCTGTGCTTTTTCCTTCTGCAGCATTCAAGCGCAGGGGTAGGGGGGGAGGGACTGAAGCATGGGGCATAGTGACGTTCTATATATACGATGCCTGACATCACTTCAAGAGCTGACGATCGAGAGCCGGACTAGACATATCGGCGACTGAGTCGAGGTCCACTACGCCCCCTGGCGAAAATGTTCCAAACCGCAGAGCAGGATGATGGATATCTATCAAGATGAGGAATCTGCGGGAGAAGAATCCATAGAAAGATTATTACGTTGAGTAATTTCTCCATCACTGCACACCTATCAATCAAATCCCCGCCCTGGTCAAATGTGGTACCACAAGGATCCTCCCAATTTCTCCTATTGTTCAATCTATATGTTGATCCCCTCTGACAGACCCCTATTAACCATATTTACTTACATTATTATGACACACAAACATACGTCTAAATCTCTTCCCTCTCAGAATGCCACGTGCTCAAACATCCTCTCTCCACCATCACCACCTTGATGGCCACCCTGTCCCTAAAATTCAACCCATCCATAACAGAATACCTCCTCATCTGCCACAATCCTTATGTTAATTGCCATTTATATAGCGCTCTATATATCTTTGGTATGACCTGAAAGCGCTGGTAGGTTGAACGCCCCCGGGGACCGTAGTCCAGGTCAGTTGAGAGAATAAGTTGTTGCAGGGTGCTTGGGAGCACCAGTTGTGTGCAGCTGGGCCGGTTTGTCACGGGATATAGCTGTGTTTTATTAGAATGATTAGGTGTTTGAGAGTTAATGTTTGTATGTGAGCAGCTAGGCCGAAATTGATTGAGGGGTTTAGCTGCACTCTAATTGAGTGGTGTTGTAAAGAAGAGAGTAAGCGTTGAGATATGGGAGGTGAGAGTTTGGGTTGAGTTATGATCTAAAGCATAGGTAAGTAAATTAAGCCCTCAGGGACTGTAGTCAAGGCCAGTTGAGAGAATAAGGTTTTGTAGGGTGCTTGGGTGCATCAGTTATGTGTGCAGCTGATGTAATTGCCTGATGGTAGCTGCATCCTAGCATTTAGTTGTGGTGTTATTGATGTCAGTTGAATGTGTGTAGTCCGGCGGGTGGACACCAGGACTCGGTTCTGGCTGCGTTGGGTCTGTAGGACGCTTGTGTGCAGCTAGGCTGGTTTGTCATGGGGTATAGCTGCGTTTTATAGAATGATGAGGTGTTTTTGTTTGTATGTGAGCAGCTGGGCTGAAATTTATCGAGGGGTATAGCTGCATTCTAATTGTGTGGTGGTGTAGAGAAGAGAGTAAGCGTAGTGATATGGGAGGTGAGAGTGTGGGTTGAGTTATGATCTAAAACATAGGTATGTAACTTACAGAACTATCTCAGGCGGAATTTTCTAGTTGTGAGTCGAGCGGGTGAGAGCAATTCTAATTGTGCAGCGCATGCACCTGAGTCAAAGTGCTATTAGAGGGGGCACTTTCAAGATGTGAGATAAAATAGCTTACTAGATGTGAATCAATCTTGCAAGAACAATTCCTAAGCATGTAAATAAATCACAGTATCATAACATGCACCCTCTAGGTTTAAGTCAATCGTAGTAAGACCGGTTCTAGGAGAACGGCACAGGCAGGTGATGCAGACTAGTAGATTCAAAGTACTATCAAAGTGGGCACTTTCTAGGTTTGGTTCAGTGCTATGCTAATAGTTCCTAATAATTTTCTAAGTGTGAATCAATGTAATGCTAATAATTACTAGCAACTTTCAGACTGTGACGAAGACTAGTAAATTCACAGTACTATCACAGATTGTGAGAATTCTGTACGGTGGGAGAGAGGCACAGGTCCCATAATACACCACGTTTCACCATACAATAGACAACGATGTAGGCCATACCTAGACTTGAGTGTCCTGCAAAGCCATGAAGAGTCCAAAGTTTCACAATACACTAGGTTTCACCATATTGCAGATAAAGATGGAGGCTATATCTAGATATGAGAGTCTTATACAGTGGTAGAAAGGTCTAAGTTCCACAATAGGTGGGTCTCAACATATAACAGCCAGAGACGGAGGTCACACCTAGATTTGAGAGTCCTGCAGAGCGGGAGAGAGGTCCAGGTATCCCAATACATTCCGTTTCACCTTACAATAGACAAAGGTGAAGATTTACCTAGATTTCAGAGTCCATGTTTGCTTAACATTCACAATTCTATGTAAGTGCGGGACCTGCCAACACCCACAACTCTATCCAAGTGTAGGATCTGCTAACATTCAAAATCCTGTCTAGATGCAACGCAGGCTAGTTTCCACAGTTCTGAGTGTGGCATTTGCTAAGGTTCACTTTTCTATCTAATGGTGGCGCTTGCAAACATTCCCAATTGTAACCAAATGTGGCATTTATTTAGTATTGACAATTCCATCTAAGTGAGTCAATTGCTAACATACAGAGTTCCATCTAGGTGTGGCATTTACTTAACATTCACAATCATATCTGGATGTGGCGTAAGCAAACCTTCACAGTTCTATCTAGATGTGATACTTGCTAACAACCACAATTCAATTTAGATGCGACACAGGCTTATGTTCACAACTCTATGTTCTATGTTATGATGTAAGGTAATGTAGAGTGGCAGGGCTTTCTGGAGTAAAGTGATTGCTCTATTCCCCACCCATGCCACACTTACTTTGGGAGTTGCTGCTGGTTGACGGCTGGCCACTGGCCTCCCGTGCTGACACCTGCAAACACAATCTGGAGCCGCCTCTGTGGGAGTCGCCCTTTGCCTTGGGGCTCTTAGCCGCAGGGGCTACCAGGCAGAGGGCTGCCCTAGGAAGGTCAGTTATGACCAGGTGGATGTACCCATCAGGGGAGGTGGTGCCGGTTGGGATCACGGGACTGGGAAAAGGACAGACACAAACAAAGGACTACACCCCACGGACTTCACCCTCTGGATGCAAAATCACAAACCAAACCTCACCCCATATATCAAAGAACTAACCAAAAACAACCTACACATCTCCTACTTCACATCAGTCAAATCCCTAGGTTTTGGACATCCACTTGTCCTTCACACACCATGTAGCTGCTGTTATCAAAACCTGCAAACCAGTGCTACACCTCACACGCAAGAAAAGACCCATCTTTCCCCCTGTCAACTTCTGTCCCACAGTGTATGCACTAGTTCTGTCCGAGCTGAAGTATGGAAATGCAATTCTTCTCGCGCCCCTCCGTTTACAGCCAAGATGAGAGGCACTAGTGAGGATGTGGATGGGTTTGATGGGGCACCCTCTAGCCACATTCATGATTGTGGGCGCCAGCAGTCCCTACCAGTCCACTACGGAGCCAGTTGTGCAGCACCACGGTCTGTGGGGCTTCCGGTGCGACTTAGGCATCCTCAAGGTCGTCGAAGTGGTTTTGGCTCTGCTGGCATTCATCTGCATCGAGACCATCATGCGATTCTCCCCTTGCGAAGCCTTGTACTTTAGTTTGTGAGCTGGGCAAGGTCTATGCCACACTGCTACAACAGAAATTGTTGGCCTGGATTAAATCTACCGGGAGGTTTGATGTTAGACAAACCTGTTTTGTGAAAGGGGTAGGCTGTGGGCTCAACCTTCTCATCCTGAACATCATGAAAATGGAAGCTATAAGGGCAGGAAAATGCGTCTATCTAGCATTCATTGATCTCTCCCATGCATTCAACAGCATCAACCGTGAGCTCTTATGGGAGAAGATGCGCAAGTGGAACTGTCCGAGTAGCCTTCTGGCAGCAATTAAAGATCTACACACCAATACCAACATAAAAATCAGGCTGGATCGGAGAGGCACCCTATCTAATTAAAACCTACTGTCGGGTTAATCAAGGATGCCCTTTGGCCGCCATCGTATTTAACCTCTTTATATCCGACATAGGGGATGAGTTTGATACCATTGCCGCATTCCATCCAAAAATTAGCACTATAGAAATAAGCTGGATCCTCTATGCGGATGATTTGGTTTTGCTGGACTCTACGCCAATAGGTTTACAGCGATAACTACATTTAATTGAAAAATACATAGCTAAAAATGGCCTAACTACTAACGCCAAGAAATCAGAAATCCTGACACTGAAAAATCTGGTAACGCACAAATCCACTGCAAGGAAAAAATACTAGATACTTAGGTATGCAAATCAGTGGCAGCTGTAATTGTTTGATCTGGGTCAACTCCATTAAAGCCAAATGTCGCCAACTAGCCGTTCAGGCAGCAGCCCTACAGAAAAAATATGATAAGTTCTCTCTGCTGCTTTTACAAACAAAATGATGCTACATGGTGCAGATTGTGCCTTGGGATGTCCCGACACAATTTGGAACACACTGGAAAACATGTTTTGGTTGAAGGTTCTGTGGTTGCCTAAAGGGATTACAACGGTGTCCATAAGACACAAACTAAACTTGACATCCCTAAGTTCAAGAGTCTCTTGGAACATGTTGGCTCTCCATCGCAAAATAACCATCAAGCCAACCCTACCCCAATTTGAGATACTGCAGTTTTCAGATGGCCTAGACAAATCCAATATGGTTGCACAGTGGATGACACGATGTGAGCAAGTAATGCAACATTATGACTTAGAGATGGAAACGCTTCACACAAACCCAAATAAAGTTAAGGCAAAACTTTTTCAACAAGACTGGTATGAAACTGTCGAGCTTAGATGCAAACAAAAACAGATGATTTTGTCTCCACCAGAAGCACAAAAAACGTAACGAAATCCAGAAATATCAAGTAAAATTTCTGGATAAACGCCGGAGAGACTTATTTCTGAAATTTCATTTGAATGCATTTAAAACTAAGGAAGTTTTGGCACTTTGGGACAAGGGCTCGCCAAAAGATAACAAATGTCTATATAATATTGAACCAGAGTCCATAAAGCACTTGACTCTATATTGTTTTGCATTGCGAGAAGCGAGAACTATTTACTTGGGCAGGGTTCTGGGTGATCATCAAACATTGAGTGCCGACGACTTGTGGGCTCTATGTTTTGAAGACTCAAATAGAAAACTGACAATCGCTTCAACATCTTTCTTAGAATTTATTGTTATGAGATTTAATGAAAAATCAATTATCATCTAAGAAATCTCAATGCTATGTAAAGTGAGTAGAGCCTCAGATTGTTTTATTTTGGTTTGAGATCACTTGTGGT
Source organism: Ambystoma mexicanum (assembly GCF_040938575.1). Classification (NCBI taxonomy): domain Eukaryota; kingdom Metazoa; phylum Chordata; class Amphibia; order Caudata; family Ambystomatidae; genus Ambystoma; species Ambystoma mexicanum. The sequence goes on from NC_090939.1 coordinate 204,385,379, forward strand.
TGTTGTTTTAGCTGAAATAAGTGTGAAATAATTGTTGTGTGTGTGTGTATATATGTGTATATATATATATATATATATATATACATATAGATATCTTTTTTTTAAAGGTTTGTAACAAACCATATAAAAAGAATGCAATTCTCACTGAACTCTCGCTCTTTTGCAACCCATACAGAATGCAGCAGCAAGACTCATTTTACACCTACCAAACAACTTGCACGTCACCACAGCTCTCTCCAAGCACCACTGGCTCCCTTTACCCCATATAATTGCTATCAAATGATGCTGCATTGCATACAAAGCCATCCATATCAAATCCTGCCTTCACACAAACTGAAACCCTTCACCCACACAAACGCTGAGAAGCCCCCCGAAAATCACCTACACAGTCCACTACGAAAGTAACATGTAGACAAAAACAAGGCTTCACCCAATGGGCACCAATAGCCTGTAATGCCCACCCATCCCTCAGCAGTACCACACCTTGCTGTATCACCTTCCTCAAAACCTACCGCTTTACTTGCATCCAAACCAGCCAGACCACCTCCTCTGGTATATTTTGTCTGTCCTAATCAGTTGCGCGGTTCTGTATGTGTTATGTAATGGTTTTGAATAGCACCCTTCATCCACTATTGGTGGCCTTACTGCATATGGTTCTGGACAGTTGGAGAGGCCAATAGGGAACTTGTGACGTGGATGGGTGCAGGTCGGATGTACCGAGTTCCTGCTTGCCAACCTGATTTCTATGGGCTTGGAGGAGAAGCCTGGGTATATGTTATCCATATTGAAGAGCCCAAGATCTGATCGACTACAGGGCTTTTGGTCTAGTTAGCTGCCGATGTGGGAGAATGCAATGGGGCTAAATAGAAGAGCTTAGTCTTGCCTTGGTTAGTGCTGATTTCCTAATAGCTAGGTCAGTGGTGGCTATCTGAGGGTGGTGTGTGTAGATTAAGGTGGTAGAAGATCTTGGAGGGAAAGGGGAGTAGCAGGCCTTACAAGGCAAAACAACTTGCAACCCTGTACTCCTATCCATGGCCATATGCAGACCGGCCCCATTTCACAATGCCACCTGTCAATCCCACTATATCTCCCTCTGCCTCCCCATATCTCTTTTTTTTCTCTTTCTCTCAAATAGATACATTGTATCCCATGAGGAACATAATAAGCAACAAGCAAGTTGGCAACTGAGGGAAAGGGGCAGTCAAAGTCAGATATCACCATGAGCTACCTCCCCTGGGTTATGGGACACGAGAACTTTAGGTTCAGAGAAAGGGCTGCCTGCAAACTGAGGGAAGCAGTCACCATTTCACTTTCCTTGGTACGTTGCTTGTTGAGCTGAGAGAGGCCTCAAACCTCACTCATGAATAAGGTGCAATGGCTCAGTGGCAGCAGGCCACTGAGCCTTTTGAGGGCACGGGGCCCGTCGAGGCAGATGAAGGCATTTGTCAGGCTTTCGTCAGGGGAGTGGCCAGAATCCCTGCTAGTTTCACCTAGTTGTCTACCATAAACTCTTCTCACAGTCCAAAATACACAAAAATGTACATAACCATTAACATGGTAGCACTTTGTTCAGTTACAGATGGATGCCAAGATGTCACTGTCAGTAATGCATGAATCTCACACTGCCCACCATACTTCATCATACTTGCTCATGAGGAATGAGTGAAGATTTCAAACATTGTTCCCATTCAGTGCTTTGGCTCACTGCTAAAAACTGTCAACAATCAGTGCAGGTCCATTACAAGAATAGCAACACGTTTGTAGGCAGGCACTGGCTCAGTAAAGAAGTATGCAAATCCTGCTGGGACATGCTGTCACAGTGACATTAAGCATTGCATTTATTTCTGAAACATATTGTTACTGACTCGTTTGGAAACCATGCTAAGAAGTAATGGGTCCGTATTATTTGAATTATACTAGCTCTACCAGAAAATGTGGGTACTCTGCCATTAATAGTATATATGCTCAATACGCTGCACGACATTCCTTGTCATCTCTGCTGAGATTACCAACCGCTAACAGCACAATCTGTTTGCACACACACACTTTTTAAAAAGTGTTTAATTATTAAATAAACGTAAACTGCTTGCAAGCAGGCCCTCATCAAACTTCCACTCATCCAAAACCGTAATTCATTAAATGCTGTATAAAACGAGGTGAAAGTACAGTACGACAACATTCTTACATAAAGGCGTTATTCACCTTGGTGCACATAAACAATTTCTCATTGCAAACATGTTCAGATGGATTATGAGGTAATATGGCAATGCCTGAATGGTATGACTGCCAGGCCAGTGTGTGCGCCACTTTTGCATAGCCAGTGTGGGCTAGATGACTTGGTTCACAGTGCAGCTAGAGATTTTTTCAATGCAATTGGCCAACACTGCTTTGAAAAGCACCACATGCCACAAAATGTCCCATAAACTCATAGGTATGCACCATTTCTATTTAGTATATGGGCCTATCCTTTTGTCCCAGGCCAATCCTCATTACAAAACCTGAAGGAAAAAAAAACAGACAGCTTGCTTTCATTGCAGGTGAGGAGAACAAAAGAAAAGAAGTTAACCCCAGCTATTTTTACAAATTACTACCAAAGTCTCTCATATACTACAGCAAAGAATACTTTTAAGTATTAACAATATTAAGCTGTAACAAGTGCAGTGCTGGAAATCAAGAAAAAGCTAGCAATCGCAAGAGAATCTATAAAGCTCATAAAAACGTCCAAGCCCAGGCTTGAATCTACTAGTCTTTTGTGAGCCAGTACGTTAGGAACTCCTAACAGTTGTCGCAAATGATCTCCACTGTTTAGGCGGGGGTTAACAAAGTCTAGACGTTGCACTTCATCTGTCACTTGCTTCTGTCAGGATACTAAGTCTGCCTGCATCGTTTACACAGTTAAAGAATTGGTTGTCCCCAGAACTTTTTCAGATGGGACTGTCAGCAGCAAACTTAATTGAAGCTTTAAGGGGGTGCTTCAGTTCCTCCAGCGCCCCTACCTCCAGTGCCACTGTTTGCCCTCCCAACGTGCCCATTTTCCGGAAAGCAGAAGAGGATGAGTTTTTGCTATAAATAAAAGGAAGCAATTCTTGTTTAGTTGGATCCTTTTTTGCAGCCTGTTGCTGCTCCAAATTGTCCTTATAATGTGCTTCCCTTAGCTGCTGAGCACAGGGGTGGGGCGGAGGGGGGCATCGAGACAACTGAGGTTATAGAACTTAGTGTGCTGCTCTTATACAAGGACAAAATCATGTCCTGAGTTGAGGATTCCGGTTGTCTGAGTGACAATTGTGCTACACTATCCCCCTGATTAAAGTTTCTAAGAACAAATGGCGCTAGAAGATATGTGTAGCTAATCTGCAAGAGAAGAATCGATATAAAGAACATATACCATTTTAAGTAATTCATTTTTTCTTTTGTAATATTTGCTTTAAGAATGGTATTGTTCTCAGAAAAATAAGCCTTTTACTCTTATTATAGTCACCAATAACATTTAGAATTATGTTTTTCAGGAAATTGCTAGCGAGTCTTCCAGAGCTGCTACTCCTAGAAAGGTAAGTTTTCCTATGCTGTTTTGTGTTTGTCTTAATGCATAGGAGACTGACTAAGCTTGATGTATGTAAAATAACTTAACGGCTACTTCCTCCCATAGATTCATCATTTCATCATTGTTTGAAATGTCATCCAGGTTCAAACAAGTCTAGAAACTTTTGTTGTAGTCTCTTGGAGGCATTGTGCAGCTTTGCACCGAGTTTGTTACGTAGTCAGTGACTGTCTGGGTGCTGTAAGTGATGTCCAGTGTCTGTGTGTGTTCACATAGAGAAACGCACAAGCTCTGAACTCTGTTCCTTTTTTACAAACCTTCACCTTCAGCCACAATACCTTTTCCTTACTCCTGTCTCCTTCCAAGATGAATTTCAAACTGTGTCAAGACTGTGTCCACCAGATGTTGGTTTCTGATCCACATGAAGCCCTGTGTGTGGTAGATTTGAAAGGATAATAATGCAGAATTGCAGGTCTTGACAATCTATGTCCCCTAAAACTGTGCAAGGAAAGTGTTGCCAAAGGTGTTCAGTCTGAAAAAGCCCAGTAAAACCTTAAGAATTGGGATCTTTCTGAGGAGGTACTTGGTGTGCTTTGTGTGAGGCACCCATCTATCAACACTATCTATGCTTGTCGCTAGGGAACGTTTGTGAGTTTGTGCCGAGATAGAGCATTGAGCCCATTGTCAAGCTGCACTAGCACAGTTTTGGAGTTCTTGCTTACCTGCACATTGTTTTTTGGAGGCTGCCCAAACAAGGTCCCTGCTATACAGTGCACCTGGTCCTACAGTTTCTAAATGGATAGTTAACACATTCCCTCCAAAACTTTTTGATGACCCAGCAATGGGACTTAAATTCAGTTCTAACTTAACTTTTGTCAGCCCCTTTTAAACCCAAGCATTCATGCGTCTTAAGGCTCCTTGCTCACAAGGTGGCAATTCTGATTGCCTTGACATCGGTCAATATAGTTTCAGAACTTGAGGCCTTATTTATCCAGAGGAGAGGCTACATAGATTGGAACTCAAGAGAGCTTTAATATTTTAACTCTCCAGGACAAAGTATTTCATGCAGTATGATGAACTGGTCATAGGCTTTTCGGGCCCCTAAAAGGGGAATATAAAAAGAAACCCTATGCGAGACACCTCAATTAAAAAAAGAAAAATCCAACCATCTCCATTTATCCTTCAGTCCTGCATCTTCTCACACTACTCACCACATCTTTGTGTTCCTGAAAAAGAAGAAATATATTCTGTGCTTTTAGGATTGATTTTAATTATATCAAAAATAGTTAAATCATTTAAAAAAAGTTTTAAAATAAGATTCTCAATAGACCACAGAACAATCTCACAACCACTCGAGGTTGATACATTTTGCCAAATATGCACGTGTTGGGGGTTGGTAAGAAAGCTACTAATATATACAAATAATAAACATAGAAATTCTTCTAAATACAAGACACTTTTCTAAGACACAGCTCTTTGCCTTTCTCCTGTTCTCCCCAGACAAGGTTTCTTGACAAGTCCGATCTATGAAAGTCTCGTCAAAATAGGTTCATCCCTAAGGACCACATTGACTCCCAGGCTCCTGCTCTGGCCAACTTCTGCAACCACTCCTTCGCCACTGGAGTTTTCCCTCTCCCCCTGCCCCCCGAAGCATTCGATTGTGCACCCTCTTCTCAAGAAACCCTCTGTCGACCCTGCCTGCCTGGCAAACTATCGCCCAATCTCCATCACTCCTTTCCTGTGCAAACATCTGGTCTTCATGATCATCAGTCTGGATTCAGAGCTGCCAGAAGCCCGGAAACTGCTCTCCTGAACATTCGTGAAGACCTGCTCTCCAACCTGGATTCCAACACCCACTGTGTCCTCATCCTACTTGATCTCTCTTCTGCCTTTGGCATGGTCAAGCATGCCATTCTGCTCAACTGTCTCCATGATAACCTGCGTATCACCGGTCAGGCCCTGGCTTGACTGACGACTTTCCTCTCTCATCGACCCTCCCTGGTCCAGGTTGGGTGCTTCCTCACCTCTATGTAACCTCACCTATCTAACAGTGGTCTAACCTCTCTCCCTGGCTGTTCAACCAATACCTGGAACTTCGTGGCCACCGCATTGCCGCTCTCTGCCCCAACTTCCAGTGCTATGCGGATGACACTCAGCTCCTTTTCAGGCTACCTTCAGCCACCTCTTCTCCTTTACTCATCTTTGACTGTCTGCTATCCAAGAGTGGTGTGCCTCCAATGATCTCTGCCTTAATGCCAGTAAGACTGAGATTCTCCTCATCGGCACACCCGCTCCCTCCTTTCCTGTCACTCTCTGGCCGGCCTCTCTTGGCCTTCTTCCTGCTCCCACCTGCAGGGCTAAAAACCTTGGTCATTTTCGACTCCACACTCTTTCTCTCCTCACATCTCCGACATGTCTAAGAAGTTACACTACCAGCTGCACATCCTCAGAGGTATTCTTCCTTTCCTCTCCTTCTCCCAGAAGCTCACCGTCTCCAGAGCGCTAGTTCTCTCTAGGCTGGACTACTGCAACAGCCTCTTTCTTAATCTGCCTGCTTCTACTCTCCGCCCCCTCTGAAACTCATCCAGAACAGGACTGCGAGACTTGTCCTTGGCCTCAAGCCCAGCGATTTTATCTTTCCAGGACTGAAATCTCTGCACTGACTCCCAGTGGCTGCGAGGATTAAGTTCAAAAACCTCTGCATTGTCCACAAAGCCTTCTGGATCCTCAATACCTTCAACTCTCTCTTCCTAAATATCTTCCTGCTCGAGCTCTTTGCTCATCCACCTCCAACCCCCTCAGGGTCAGTCGCTTCTCCTAGCAACGAGTTGGTGGTAGATCTCTTTCTTCGGCTGGGGCCTCCCTTTGGAACAGCCTCCCTGAAACTTGAGGAGAACCATCTCGGGTTCCAGAAGCACCTTAAAACCTTCCTCTCTGCTTCTGCTTTCTCTTCCCCTCTCCCCTGCTGACGTCCTGGCTGAAACTGAAACTGCACTGGTTACGTGGCCACCCTTCTGATCTCGGGCCTAGGTCACCACCCCCGCCAGTTGCACACCTGCACTGCCTCCGTGGCAACCCCTGCACTTGGGTACTGTTTTTGTATCCCTACAGCCCCCCTAACAGCACTTGACACCTGATGTCTGCACTTACCTTTGCACTTGCCACCAGCTGGCCATATTATATATGTTTTTCTTTCTTTTTCATTCATTGTTTATTTATTCTTTTATCCCATGTACTGCACTGTCCCTTCCCCCTGCCCCCGCCCGCATATTTCCCCTTCCCATGCACTTGCACCATCTGAATGACACCTGGCCTAGTAAGATCGTTGTCCCCGTCTTCCCTCTGTTCCCCTCCCTTGCCTTGTCGCGCCTTTAAACACCTGTGTATAGGGGCGTTATAAATGCCATATCATATCAAGTCTCATTGAGAAATAGCATAGCCGGGGCGGCGGTTAAACAACAAGAAGCTGACTTCCGCAGCATGAGCTTGGAGGGATCTAGTATTTAAAATAGTATGAAATATTTCTCAATTTTAGAATCGTCCATCTGCTGATGTTTTGCAGATGGATGCAGGAGGCTGACATGGTCATCTAGCCAATCTACATGGAAGACCGTGCCTGTAGGGGCCAATGCCAACTAATTCTCCCTTGTGTATAGTGTGTGGCGCCCCTCCACGCCTGTAGCATGGACGGGCACAGACGGGCCTTCCTTAAGCGTGGCTTCGGTGCGCTGAGGGCAAGCCACCTGTGCCCGTCTGCTGCACGGGTGACTAGCACAGCACATTTAATGCCGGTGCTGAAAGTGGTGAACCCAAACCACCACAGACTCACAAAAACCAGCAGTATCACATAAATCTGAGGGAACACATAGAGGAGAGAATTTCCATTCGACAGCTAATGCGTGTGGGAAAATCTCTGGAACAGAAACACTCACCCTTTCTGTTAACACTTGAGTGTCAATGGTACATGTGAAGGGTCCCCCCCCAAAGGCAAAGATCTCATCCCCCAATTTCCATGATGAGCTCCCACTAAATGGAGACAGTTGTCTGGCTGCTCTTAGAAGCCACGGCCACATTCTCTGTCATGGCTAGATTAGCAGCTGAAAGAGAGAAGTCGTTCTGTAGAGCCTAGAACCACAATGTCATTGCTTCTGTGCATGGAGGCAGTAGCGCCAAACCACCTCACATTTTGAGGTATAAATGCATGGCCGCTGTATTGTCCATCTAAAACATAACACATTGGTCCTGCATAGAAGTAAGAAAAGCCATCAGGGTCAGCCTCGCAGCCAGCAGTTCCTGCAGATTGAATTGTTCCTTGGTTTCAACCGTGGGTGTCTATTGTCTCATGGTCAAATCAGCTCATTGTCCCTCACGGCCCACCACAATAAGTCTTGTGACACTTTGTTCGAGACCTATATCAAGCGTTTCAAGGCGCCGTGAAAGTGAGTCCACTGGCAGGGAAACGACCATGGGAACAACCTCATTAATAGCCAGTCTTCAGGGACCATAAAGGCGCAGGGTACCATGAGGCAGTGAAGATGTAGAAAGGCATGGTGGAGGCTTGACCCCGAATTGTAAGGTTCAAACAATCTGAAAGATGTTTGCCACCTGGTCCTCGGGAGGAAATGCTCTTCCCGAGCATGTGCCCAGAACTGCTCCCAAAAAACTAGAACAGCGGGAACTTGGACTTGGTGAAGTTCAGGGAGAAGCCCAAGCTGTGCAGCAGCTGACGGTTGTAGAGCAGGTAGGCCAACAACACATCTGTGATGCAGGCTCAGATGAGCCAGTTGTTTAGGATGTGAAAGACATAACCTCGCTCCTTCTTAAGACCTATTGCCACCACAACATTTGCCATTTTTAAAGAGTGTTGGTGCTAGGGAACTGCTGAAGTGCAAGACTCTAAACTGGTAATTGGTGTCCCCAACCACAAATCTCTGGTACTTACTGTTATTTACATGGATCGGCACATGGAAGATCGTGAAGGTCCAGTGACGCCACCCAGTCCTGCATCTCCAGAACCTATAGAATCTCGACCAAAGTGACCATCTTGAATTTGTTCTTATGCCGGTATACTTTGAACAGCCATAGATCTGTGATGGAATGCAGGCCCTAATCCTTCTTTGGCACCGAATTTCAGGGAATAAAGACCTTTCCCACTCTGTGAGGTGGGCCACAAGTTGCTGACTCTCTTCCAAAAGGAGAGAGTCCAGGGGAAGGGAAGTAGTGAGGATGGGCAACTGGGTGTGCTTTCCATGAAATGGAGACAGTGGCCCCTAGTTAACACCCGTAAGGACCAGACATTGTATTTGGTACGCTGACATCCATTGACATAGGGGGACACCCTCCCTCCCACCGGAGTGGAGTAGACAAAGTCCAAATGAAAGCAGCTTTGGACCAAGAGTAGCTTTGGGACAATGGAAGTGACAAACCCTCCTCTGTAGGTACCTCTGCCCTGGTGGGTAGATGTCATTGGACCTGGTGGAAAATGGTGGGCAAAGGAGGTGAAGGACCATAATCATCAGCACTTCTGCAAGGGCTCACCGACTTTTGCCCCAAACAGGTTGCTGCTATCATATTGTTGCCCACTGTCCCGGCTCCCAGCAGGGGAGCCCTACCCAAATCATCCCCATTACTGCTTAGCAGTATGTTGATGCTGGAGAACACTATTGACTTAGGGGCAAGCGCCTCTGAGGTACCCTCGGTTACCAATGAAGATGGCTCTAAGGAATCCAGGTTAGCTGAAGTTACTCCACATACATCGTTGGAGAAGCCTACAGCATGTATTATGGCTCCTTCTTTTCAGGCTTGCCAGACACCGCTATAGCTAATCAGTCAGTATGTACTTAGAAATGTATGTTGTTGAACACCAGATCGCTCATTAAACATGCAACCAAGGTTGCATCTATTGTCCAGGAGTAAGAACTGGATTTATGTGCTATTACCAAGACCTGGGCCCGTGATGCAGCAGACCCAGTGTTAGAGTTAGCCATTCCTGAGGGTGGTTATATTATAAGACAAGATAGAATTACTAATAGAGGGGTGGGGGGTGTTGCCCTTATTATAAAATCCCACTTCAAAAGATGGGATTGTAAGATTGATACCATTCCAGGAGCTGAATCATTGCTTATTAAATTAGCGGTGAGCACAGAAACCACTCTCGATGTTCTTCTATTATATAGAGCCCCCATACCAGATACAACTTTTCCAGCTACACTGAATGGCCTCCTTCTATCCTTTTTAAAACCCAACACCAAAATTATTATTCAAAGGGATTGTGTCCTCCGACGTATTCCTCATCTTAGATATATCCTTCCAGCTCTGCTGGCCTCGGAAAATCTTTCTCTCTTCGAGTCGATGTCCCTCGACAGCCGCCGTATCGACGCCGACGTCATCCTGGCTATAAAGGCTGCGCGCAGCGCCCGTTGCTCAGTTCTGTTTTTCCGCGCATACTCAGTGCCTCGGAATACCGTTGCTCAGTTTTGTCAGTTAAACCTATTTACCTCGAGTTATTCGATACCGTACTCGATGGCTTCTTCGTCGGAACCGACAACTCCTCGATCCGGCTTCAAAAAATGCCGAGATTGTGGGAAAAAGATGTCGCTGACTGACCCTCACAGAGTTTGTCTGTGGTGTTTGGTAGCTGAACACCATTGTTCGGAGTGTGAGGACTGTATGTCCATGACAGCTAAGGCCCTGAAGGAGCGTAGGGGGAAGCTGGAGAAAGGTAAGACTTTTAAAGCTTCTTCTTCGTCGACGAAGTCGAGACATTCGTCTCCTCGTCACCATTCGCGCTCCAGATCTCGGAGTGGGTCTCATCACTCCTCGAGATCGAAGCACTCGAAGAGGAGACGTCGAAGATCCCCTTCTCCGTCTTCCTCTTCCTCTGTTTTGCCAAAGAGGAGAATCCCCTGCCCCATGAAACATAGTTCCCGGGCTGATTGGGAGGAATTCCGCAAAAATATGATGAGCGTCTTCGAGAAAGCGGCCTCGACGCCCTCGAAGACTGCCGAGAGCGATGCTCTGGTCGAAAGACCCGAAGGTCAAAAATGTCGCGAGTCGCAGTACCCGGCGAAGGATACCTCTCGAGCGCGTCATGAACCCTCGAGCAGGACTATGACCTCCAAACCTTCCTCGAAGGTTCCGTCGACGAAAGTTCCGTCGAGGTCGATGTCTTCGACGCCGTTGTCGAAGGGACCTTCGACAAACGAGTCTGTCGACTCGACGCCAGCGTCGACACCGGTGTCGACGCCAAGAAAAGTCACGGTTACGACACACCCAGTGTCTATCCCCAGGTCCTTGACGTCGATGGCTTCGAGATTGTCGAGTAGAATCCCAATTCTGTCGAGGTCTTCGAGGCCTCCACCTTTGTTTTCGACGCCACGCTCGAAGCCTTCGGCGTCGACGACATCGACGTTTTCGAGGCCGATTATGACAAGTTCGGCACCCTCGGCCTTGGAAATGGGGTTTACACCCTTTATGAGTTCAGAACAATTGAGAACTATGTCCTCAATATTGGAAGAGGGTGAATTGTCTGAACAGGAAGACACATTTGAGCTGCAGGGATCTGTAACCCCAATTAGAGAGGAATTTTCCTCTGAAGAACGCAGGTTAAAGGATCTTCATGATTCCTTACATGAGGCAAGTGGGTTAGACACCTCCCCTGAGGTGGAGTTTGCTAGGCCAGACCCGGGGGAACATGCTGAAACCCCCTATAGAGCCTTAATGGCCAGGATCACAGAGTTTATGGGGTGGTCTGCACCTTCACAATCTTTCCAACAAGATGACCTCACGGATATTCTTGACAAAGGCCCACAGGAGGATCCTGCGGTGCCTTTTCATAAAGCTCTTCAGAGGAAGATCATGACAAACTGGGAAACCCCAGACGTCGTACCAGCAGTAAATAAAAAACTGTCTACAAAGTACAGGATATCCTCTACAGACCTGGGGTTTTTGTCTAAACACCCATCACCAGAAAGTCTGGTGGTACAGGCAGCATCCTCTACCGATGTCAAGACGGCTTATCCTACCGTCCCACAGGACAGGGACGATAAAAAATAGGATGCTATGGCAAAGAAAGTCTTTTCAGCATGTAGCATGGCGTTAAAATCTGTTAATGCTACTTGCACCCTTGCTAGGTTCAGCCATACACTTTGGGAGTGTGCTTCTACAGCGGCTGACTGCATCCCGGAGGGAGAAGAAAGGGATGCGTTCCTGAATATTATACAGGACGGTAAAGACGCTATGTGCGAATCCCTCCAGACGGGCATTGATTCGGCTGACAGTATCAGCAGAGCAATGGTGGCAAGTACATCAACCAGGAGATTCGCTTGGTTGAGAAAGTCTGGTTTTGCCCCAGATGTGCAAGCCAGGCTCTTGAACATGCCATTCGATGGCTCTTCTTTGTTCGGGAAAAAGGCGGATGACAGTTTAGAGAAACTGCAAACTTCAAAAGCAGCAGCAAAATCCCTAGGAGCTGCAATCCGTCAGACTCCTGTTCGTCCCACAGGAACCTCTGCGAGGGGCAAGTCCTTTCGCTTCTACTCCGCATTCGGAAGAGGTAGAGGACGACCGGCTCAAAGGGGACAAAGAAGAACTACCCGAGGTGGACGGGATAGATATTCAAAAGCCGCAGCAACAGCAGGTGCCTCTTTACCATCGGCATCTGCATCAGCCGCCCCAAAACCACTCTGAGGACTTCCCTCACAGGACACCTGTAGGAGGTAGGTTGACTCAACATCTGGCGGTATGGCAGGCTATCACGTCAGATGCTTGGGCATTGGAAACAGTTGCCCAAGGTTACTGCCTGCCTTTCCTACGCATACCTCAGAGTCATCCACCAGGGATCAGCTCTCAGAAAGCTCCAGATCCGCTCCTCTTGCAGGAAATTTTGGACCTGCTAGAGAAAGGTGCCATAGAACCGGTACCTGTAGCGGAGAGGAACAAGGGCTGGTACTCCCCTTACTTTCTCATTCCGAAGAAAGACGGAGGACTGAGACCCATCTTGGACTTGCGAGAATTGAACAAATTCCTCAGGAAAGACAAATTCAAGATGGTCACTCTTTCTCAGATCCTCCAGGCCCTTCAGTTCCAGGACTGGTTGGTATCTCTGGACCTTCAGGACGCTTATTTCCATGTGCCTATCCATCTCAAACACAGGAAATACCTGAGGTTCGCAATTGGCAACTCTCACTATCAATTTCGAGTGCTGCCATTTGGGCTGACCTCCGCCCCGAGGGTCTTCACCAAGTTAATGTCGGTAGTGGCGGCAAGTCTAAGGAGGGAAGGGATTCACGTCTACCCCTACCTGGACGATTGGTTGATCAGGGCTGTTTCTTCGGAACAAGCTCAGATCCAGCTAAATCACGTATGCCACTTCCTTCACAGACTGGGCATCTCCCTCAATTTAAAGAAGTCACAAATGATACCATTGCAGAGACTCCAGTTCATAGGAGCGATCCTGGACACTTCCATGGGAAAAGCCTCGCCACCAGAGTTGAGGGCTCAAGATATTCTACAGATGGTTACCAAGTTCCAACATGCCCAACGTCTCGCAGGCTTCGACTGTTTGAGGTTGCTAGGCCTCATGGCATCCTGCATTTTCCTAGTGCCAGAGGCTCGCCTGAGAATGAGATCCCTCCAGTGGGCACTGAGGACTCAGTGGTCACAATTCTCAGGGAGAATGACAGATCTTCTTCAGGTTCCCGACAGAGTAGCTCGAGACCTTCATTGGTGGGCCTGTCAGGAGAACATTCTGAAAGGAGAACAGTTTTGGCAACCCTGGCCGGAGATAACAGTAGACACGGATGCCTCACTCACGGGGTGGGGAGCCCATGCCAACAGCTTGACCATCAGCGGTCGTTGGTCTCCATCGGAGTCCAGACTACATATCAACCTGTTAGAGCTGAGAGCCCTCAGACTTGCGCTGAAGGTGTTCCTGCCAGTTGTACAAGGGAAGAAAATCCTGATAATGACGGACAACACAGTGGCCATGCATTACCTCAACAAAAGAGGAGGCGTAGGATCACTACCCCTGTGCAGAGAGGCGATGCAGCTCTGGTTTTGGGCAATCCAAGAAGGAATCTCTCTATCGGCAGTTCACCTAACCAGAGAGAAGAACTTGACAGCGGATGCTCTGAGCAGGCAGAGCACAGTCTCCCACCAGTGGGAGCTAGCTCAGGAAGTCCTTCAAGAGATCTTCGCCCTTTGGGGAACCCCTCAGGTAGATCTGTTCACCACCAGCCTCAACAGGAAGTGCGACCTGTTCTGCTGAAGGGAATTTCCCCCGAGAGGAGCTCTGGGAGACGCGTTCATAGTGGACTGGGAGTTTCCGCTTCTGTACGCGTTCCCACCGGTCCCCGTCATTCCTCAAATGATCAGGAGGTTTAGAAGATTCCGGAGAACCATGATCCTAATTGCCCCGGATTGGGCCAGGAGAACGTGGTACCCGGACCTTCTAGACTTGTCCATATGCCCTCCAATTCGACTTCCACTCAGAGAGAACCTACTCTCACAGAAGGGAGGTCAGGTTCTCCATCCAGACATCAAAACCCTCAACCTTCACGCTTGGCTTCTGAAGGATTGGGACCTCCCTGATGATGTTATGGAGGTGTTGCTTTCGGCAAGGAGGCCAGCAACAAAGTCTTTATACCGCTGCCGTTGGAACAGATTTTGCAGCTGGTGTAGAGAACAGAATATCGACCCTTTTTCATGTGGTACACCAATGGTTTTGTCCTACCTACTATATTTGGCAAATTCAGGCCTTCAAGTTGGCACCATTAAGGGCTATCTCGCAGCGCTATCCATCTTTAAGCGCACTGCGGAAGAACCATCCTATTTCAAGTTATCCTTGGTAATACAATTTCTTAAGGGGTTAACCAATGTTTATCCCCCAAGACCATTCCAAGTTCCCCTATGGGATTTAAACTTAGTCCTAACTTTCCTGATGGGCACACCTTTCGAACCACTCCATTCTTGTTCGTTAAGATTCCTTACCCTTAAAACTCTGCTAGAAGGGTGAGCGAATTACAAGCTTTCTTGTAAACCCCCTCACACTATCTTTCACAAAGACAATGTTGTCCTGCAAGTGAAGCCTAATTTCCTCCCAAAGGTGGTTTCTGAATTCCATATCACTCAGAAGATTACCCTACCATCTTTCTATCCTCCTCCTCACCCGGGGAAAGAGGAAGAGAGGTTACACAGGCTAGACCCTAGACGGGCTTTAAGTTTTTACATCAGTAGACTAGCCAGGATAAGACAGGCAGACCAGCTGTTTGTAGGTTACACAGGTCACAAGCTGGGGTTACCAATAACTAAGCAGACCATTTCCAGATGGATCATCCTAGCCATTCTGGAATGTTATAAATTGGCAGGAAAAGAGCCCCCTCAAAACCTTAGGGCTCATTCGACCAGAGGTATTGCAGCTTCATCGGCCCTCAAAAGAGGTGTGCCGGTTAAAGACATCTGTGCGGCCGCTACATGGTCGTCTGTCCATACCTTTACACGATTTTACAATTTGGATTCCTCCTCCAGTCAAGAGACTAGGTTTGGAAGGGCTGTACTGCATTCTATTCATCAATAGAAGACAGCATGAAGTCAGTACTCCCTCCTCCAATAATAGAATACTGCTATGGGAGCATATCTAAGATGAGGAATACGTCGGAGGACACAATCCCTTCGAAGAACAAGTTACTTCTTACCTTCTAACGTTCTTTCGACGGGATGTTCCTCCGACATATTCCTCATCGACCCTCCCATCCATCCCCGCAGTTCTACTTCCCTTGTTGCTGCAGCTTACGCTCCTTCAGGGTGATTAGTTTAGTCCAGAAAGCATATTTGTGGGCTACAAAACGGAACTGAGCAACTGGCGCTGCGCGCGGCCTTTATAGCAAGGATGACGTCGGCGTCGATACGGCGGATGTCGAGGGACATCGACTCGAAGGACGTCGACTCGCAGCGCCCTCTAGAGAGAAACATTTTCCAAGGCCAGCAGAGCTGGAAGGATATTTCTAAGATGAGGAATACGCCGGAGGAACATCCCGTCGAAAGAACGTTACAAGGTAAGAAGTAACTTGTTCTTCTGATTGATCTTAATCTGTGGCTAGGATGTGTCACGGATGCCTCAGCGAAAGTCTTGGAGAACACATTATATACCCTAGGCTTCGCACATCATGTTAGAGTCCCCACCCATATGAAGGGTCACACTTTGGATTGGGTCGCCTCCCTGAATATGTCTCTTTCGAATCTAGAAGTTAATGCTTGTCCATGGTCTGACAATCTTTTTATACATGTTCTCATTTAGACCTCCTGTTTTCCCAAAAAAGGTAGCACTTCCAAGGCTCACCATAAAAGTGAGAAATCGTAAAAAGTTAACCTCTACACACCTAGCTGAGTGGGCTATTTCCCTTAACAATAAGATATGCAATACTGAGAATATGGAAGAAATCTCAAATGTGCTTTGGATGTCTTTGTATTCCGTCACTGAGGAACTAGCTCCCATTAAAAATAAAACTCTCTCCCCAGCTATACGTCATCCCTGGTTTAATGATCATCTTAAAGCTCTCAAATCCAAGAAAAAAAAATCTTTCTACGCATGGCGTTCCTCTAAAGACTCACTTAGTCTGAACAGCTATAAGAAAATCGCCTCTGATTATACATTTTCTATTTATGCTGCAAAAAAGGAATCTTTTAACACGAGAATTTTGAATGCCCAGTCTAACATCAAAGAACTTTTTAAAATATTGAAAGAGCAATCGCAGGCCCCGAGTCCCTCACAAGACTCTTTCCCTAAAGAAGAAGCATGGTGCAAAAAAAATTCAAGAAGCAATATCTAATAAAGCTTATTAAAATCAGAGAAGGAATAGAGGTTAAAAAGCTTGTTATGACAGAACAAGCTCCATCTACTAATCCACCTACCGTTAACCAGAACGCTGACAACCAATCCATCTTTTGTTTCCAGTCTGTAACGGAACAAGAATTATCTTAAGGTTATCTCGCAATTAAAAAGCACTAGCTGCAAAAGAGATCCTTGTTCTTCAGTTCTAATCGAAGAATGTTCGCCAACTCTTATCCCGGCCTTGACGAAATTTGTTAACTTATCTTTTGCTACGAATAGCGTGTCAGATAACATTAAGAATGCTTGGATCACCCCCCTACGGAAGAAACCTAATCTCTACCCTCTGACCGCTTCGAATTATCGTCCCATTACTAATACTACTTTTTTATTTAAGATTCTGGATAGAGTGGCTTATAACCAGATCTCCTCCTTGGTGGAACAAAATCAAATCTACCATGACTTTCAGTCAGGCTTCCGTATAAATCACGGAACAGAGACTGCCCTCCTGGCCCTCAAATCCCATCTCCATCAGAGGATGGATAGTGGTCATATTTTGCTCCTTATGATCCTTGATTTATCTGCAGCTTTTGACCTGGTGGATCATTCCATCTTATCCACCAGGTTAAAAAACGATGCTAATTTTTCTCAAGCAGCTGTGGATTGGACAACCTCCTTTTTGAAAGGCAGACAAGTCAGAGTGGCCAGTGATAGGGCCGAAGCTAAACCTTTCTCACTCACATATGGTGTCCCACAGGGGACCTGTGTCTCTCCCTGTTTTTATAATACTTTCATGATTCCCTTCTTCCAGATGTTGGCAGAGGAGGGAAGCATTTTTGCAAACTATGCAGATGACACACAATGTGTTATACCGATACCAGGCATCCATGCGGAGGATGAGTTGTTGATCAACTCCATATATCAAAAAATCCAGGATTGGATGGTATCCATGGCCTTGCTATCAATTGTGCTAAAACCGAGCTTCATTTAGTGGGGTCAGATAACAAACTTGCGAAGCTGTGTCTCTTCTATAAAAACTTCATCATCGACAATTGCACAATAGACATTTTGAGTAAAGTGAAGACACTGGGGATCTACCTGGACAATAATCTGAGCATGAAGGCCCAGGTTAACAGCCTAGTTTCATCAGCCTCTTATTATATTAAGCTCTTCCATTGCCTCAGACCATTTGTGTCGGAAAAGAATTCCGAAACCATGGCAAGGGCTACTATCAGTGCTAAGATCGACTACTGTTGTAGTCTCCTGGTCGGTCTACCCCTTTCGGATTTCCATCGTCTCCAGGTGATCCATAATGGTGCTGTTCGAGTGGTTAAACTCATTGGCAAACTAGATCATGTCTCGGAGGCGCGTAGAAGCCTACATTGGCTCCATATTCAGGCCAGGGTTTCTTTCAGATTGCTTCTTATCACACATAAATGTGTGCATGGCACCATGCCGGCCTACCTGAAAGAACTCATTATCCCCAAGCTCAACATCAGAAATCTTAGATCCGATGAATCTTATACTCTCCTGGTTCCTCGTTTTAAGTTGAAGAAATCAAGAGATGCTGCATTTGTGTCTGCAGCACCTCAGTCTTGGAACCCTCTTACTCCCTCGCTACGAGCCACAACCTCGACAGACGTTTTCAAGAAGGGTCTAAAAACGGTCCTGTTTTCCTAACTTCTCATTGCCTCCTTCCGTTTTTTCTGATTATAGTTTCCTATCATTCTATGCCATTGTTCTTTTCGCTCTGTCCATAATAGTTTTTTGTCTTTTTGGTCTCATCGCCCTTAAGCGCTATGGTACCTGGTGCGCTCTACAAATTAAATAACACAACATATAGCATGACAAGTGACTTTGAGTTGATTTCCCTGTTGTCCTCGTCCAGTAGTGTCAAAGTGCCCGTCACACAGTCTACCATGTCCAGGCTCAGCTGCAGCATTTGTAATGCAGCTTCCTTGACATCCTTCACCAGTGAAGCAAACCCATCCTTCATCTCTTGAAAGGGCAAGTTCTGTGCTTGACAGACTGTGTGTGGAGTTGGCCAGGGAGCAAGTAACACTGATAGCCTTTGAACTCAGGAAGCCATAAGAATAAATCCTTGCTTCCCTTAGCATTCCGTTTCTTACTCTCTCTTTTAGGGTGAAAGAGGGAAAGGTAGATGAATTAGACCCTGCAGTCGAAGTCTGCACCTCTATGCTCTCAGGCGTGGTGTGTGCGGATAAACACTGTGCATCCAAGAGAGCCAGATAATACTTTTTGTAATTATCTGGTCTACCGCAAATGCTCGATGTGCTGTACTGTAATTTTGCTCCCTTGTGTCCTACAGTTATTCTCCCCCTCATCTCCCACTAATTTATGCTATACTGTCATTTTGTTTATGATATTCCGATGTAATTCACGCTATATTGTGATCTTGCTCCCTGGCACCCCTTCCTAATTGATAGTGTTCTCCGATAGAGTCTACCTCTTAGATATACTATATACAGCTTGCACCCCACCCCCATAACCTCAGTTACTTTTTTCTATTTACTGAGCACGCTTCAATGAACTCTTGATCTTGCCTCACAAAAATGTGTTGCCATTTTTGTCTAAATGTCTAATCCTAAACCACCTGGGTTAAAAAGATGTGTAGACTGCGATGCTAAGATGTTGCTGACTGGTCTGCACTGTGTATGTCTTTGATGCCTTGGCAATGAACATGAAGTTGCAGATTGGAGGTTGTCAGTCGAGGACCAGGAAAGCGCGGAATGAGAGATCTAAATTAATTTTGGTGTCACTAGCCCACTAAATCACCAAGTACTGCTTGTCCGGGGCTAGGAGTTCAGAATCTGCCAAGATGTCCCCTGAGAGGACAAAAAGAGACCAGAAAACCCACAAATAAAAGTCCGAATTGAGACCTACCATTCAAAAAAGAAAGGAGAGTCGTAGGCCTGCTTCTTCATCTGGGTCCTTGTTTGACCGAGATCGGTAACACTTTTCTGCAAAATCCGAAGAAGAATTCTGTTTAAAAATGCTTGATATTGTCAATAAAGCTTCTCGGGTAGCTTCAGCAACGGAACCTTTAATGCATTCTGATCCCTCTGCTTCTTCAAAAGCTGGTAGCATAAAGGCACCTTCCCGCATTCCAAGAGCTTAGGTACGGTGCCCTCCTCGAAGACGCCTTGAATAGCTTTAATGCTGATACCTCATCGGCACTCAATACCGTATCAGCGTCCTTTTCAAAGGACCTGTCGGCATTGAAGGTATTTCAGAGTTTACCTTCAATGTCAAGGTGTGTTCTAGAACGTAGATTGGAGTTTCTGTCCAGTGAACCTTAGACGACAAAGAAACCCCATTGAGGTGTATAATGAAACGCACCCAAATTTTTGTTGATGAATCAAGACTAGTGGTCGTAGCCAGTGACCTGTGGGATACAAGTGGTGTTATCACTTCTCAATAAGACACAAAGGGTACAGACCAGTCCGCGGCGCTATCACTCGGGTAGGATAGTACAAAAGCGACCCGTGATTGGCCATTCGGAAAAGCCCCTGGTCTACAAAGGAAGTGCAGGCGGCACTGGTTCATGAACGTTGCAAACCTCTTGGGATCCCCCGTAAATCGTTCGGGCGGGGCCAAGGGAACTGCCCCAGGAAGGGTTATCTGAACGGGATTGGCTGATGGTGCTGGCATCGAGGGCACGCTTCCCGGCAATGGTGCATGCCCTGCTTGTGACTGGAGAAGTTGCCGGCTTAAATCATTAGTGCGTTCTTTGGCTACTATCAGCTCTCTCCTCAGGGTGTTGGTCTCTTGCCTGGCTGCATGTACTTCGGAACGTAGCTGCCCCAACATGTGGGCTAACTGGTCGGTTTCTGACATTTCCATGACGCCCAGGTGGATTTTGATGTGAGGCTTTGTGTACTGTAACGCTCACCTGGTATCCACAGGGATGTCACTCAGCCTGTTCTGACCTCTTACGACCTCGAACCCTTCCCTGGAGCCTACTCAACTGGAGTCTGGGCCTTGTTTTCTTGGAAAGTGTGCTCTCCGTCCTGCTTTCAGCGCAGGGGCGCGTTGATTGATGCAGGCTTGTTGCTGCCTAGTTACTTCACTGGCAAGAATCCGACAGGTTAGTATACTGAGTCTATTGAACAGTTCTCTAACTTCGTTACTTTCCTTCCTTAGATGATGGCCGGCATCCGTGGATGGCGACGCGCTGCTGAGATGAGTAGCGCTGAAGGTGAGTGAGAGCGCGATGTGCGATGCGACCCTTTCGTATTTGTATTGAACGGAGTTCTTTTTCTGTGTCTTTCAGGTGCTGCGCCGTTTTCAGCATGGATGCCAGTTATGAAGAAGAAATGCGTTGAGTAAGCGCGGTATGCAGCACCTCTAGATGTTTCCATGCTAATGGAGTTTCTTTTCCCTCTTGCAGATGGATGAGAAGTTCCGGAGACAGAGTTCCCCCAGAGCAGCTGGGATTCAGGTAAGTGTTTGAAGCTCGTACAGTCTTTAAAAATACGCAAAGATTTGCTGAATGCTTACTAATGCCTTTTTTCTGTTCTTTTCCCTTTTCCTTAGGAAGAGGCGTGCCGGGATGGGAATGACACCGCCGAAGATGCCCGCAGAACAGAAGAAGCAATGAATGATGGGCAGAAGCACTGCAAGGTAAGGCTGTTCCTAACAGTGTTCTTGTTCTTGCAGGAGCTGAGCGCAAAAGAAAGATGCAGGCCTACTGGAGACCGATCCGAACACGGTGAGTGTCACGCTGCAGGTACAGAAAACACAAAGCACGTTTCTCAGCCTGGGCGTGGCTTAAATAGTCTCTGGATATCCCAAGTGTCTCTGGGCTGAACCACACCCAAAAGACTAGACTGCACATGCAGTTCTGGGAACCAAAATATATGGGGGCATCCATCTTGTCCCCATCAATGCACTACAAGTCCAATCCCCAATGTTATCGTATGGGAGTGAGTGAGTCTGGTGCCACAAGCGCCAAGTCTGACTCCAAGTGGGTCTTTGGAGGGATGGAGAGGCCCTTGAGGGCCATGTAGGTGATCGTGGCCTGGCTCCAGCCTGACAATTTGGAGGGCAGGGGACATGAGGGGCAGGAATCATGACAGAAGGTTCGAGTTACTGCACTACCCAGGGATGAAACCAGCCGTGGTGCTGCCAGACGAATAAAAGGTACGCTCCTGTAAATCGCAGTCCGGGTGGACTGGTGCCTGGCTATCCGGCCTCAGACTACAGAGTACTGGCGATTCGACCAAGGCAGGTCCGGGAATGCGATTGGCAAACTGGTTGGGCCCACCAGCTCAAGGGAAGAAGGCTTTTTCAGATGAAGATCTTCTCTCGTCGTGTGGAGAAAAGTGGTGAGACGCTGCAGCAGAGCTTCACCAGTGGTTCAGTTGTTGCAGATGTCTTTGGCTTCTCTCCTCTTCGGCTTCTTAGTTCCAGTGTCGACGTCTTGCTCTTCCATTCCTCAGGACCCTGGTTTTATGCAAAAAGATCCCGATTCATACAGCCTATTTGTCACTCACACAGTGGAGTGGGCATCTTGGTGGGAAGCCCTCCAGCCTATCAGGATAGAGGGCGACATGGGTTGCTGAGGCCACCCTGTCCAGGGGTCCTACTCCCCCCTCCCACACAATGGACCAACCCCAGACTCAGTGGCGCTGAAAGGAGGGCTTCTGGGCAGAAGCCCGCCAAAAGGACGAACAAAGGATCCCCGACCTGGGTTAGGAGTTTAGAGAAAGACACGAGAAAGAAGTTATATTAAAGTCCTGGCAAATGAAACCTTCGGGAGTAAAGTTAACATAAAAATACACCGGCGGTATGCTAGCGGCTGTCAGAAAATGTGGTAGCCTCGAACAATGGGAAAATCCCATAGGAAAATTTTTGCGGTCGAATATTTATGGTAGTAACCATTGCCACCAGCCAGAAACTTTTGAGAGAGGGACTGTACGGTACCCTCTAGAAAATGAACATAAGGGAAAAACTATTAACCCTTTCCAGTACCTCCATAGTAAGATGGGCTGTACTGGTTTAGTTCATAAAAATTGATTAGTAAAGTCAATTGGGACTTTACATGCCCTGGGAGACAGTAGTCAGTCCCAGGGTATGGAGTCTATGCCGCTACGACACCCCTGTGTCACTGCACGGAGGGTGCTGTGTAACACATGTTAATAAAGATGGTTCCTATGTAGGTGAGAAAAACCCCATAGACATTAAACACAAAAATAGCCTAGAACACACATAGCAAAAATGCCTAAGAGTGGGAAAAAGAGTCTCACTCTTAGCAGGAGAAAAAAACAAACCCTTCAAATCCAGCAAAGCTGCTGGGGGACTCTATAGGGAAGGGAAATTAGCCATAGAATGAGAATTCTCCCTAACAGCCTGCCGCCTAGACTCACTGCTCTGGTCCCTGCCCCTGCGGGACCAGTGCGACCCGTCCCGAGGCGCCCCACGGCTGGGGACATCGGCCTGTTTTCCAGCGCCTGCAGTGGCGACACTCCTCGGCCACCCATCGGCTCGCCTTGCCCTACGCGGGTGGAGCGGCCCAGCGCTTCTTGGCCGCCGGCTACACCACCAGGACTGTCGGACCGGCAGGCTGCCACATCCGTGGGGTGGACTGGTGCCCCCCGCAGCCCTCTGCCTATGCCGTCCCTGGGGTCTCCACGGGGACCCGGAGGCTGCTCTCCTCACACTGCACTGCCTCTGGAGCAGCACTTCAAGAACTTCCTGCCTGGGGTCCTTGTCAGCTTGCTGGCCCTCGCACGAGCTGTGCTTCTCTCCACTGCCCATCCGACGCCTCTCTGCCTGGGCCACCAGACCAGCGGCCTGCGACGCCCTAGGGCTAGCTGGAGCCCCCCCACGGCTCTCCACACGCACGGCCCATGTGGCCCCTCATAAGGATCCGGCAACACACTTTCCCTGGGCCGCGCCACCGCCGGAGCGAGTGGCTACCATCAGCGCTCTGTCCTGCTGCAGGGCCCACACTGCAGCCTCGCGGCCTGTCATTGCCCCTGCAAATTATTGACCCGAGAACCCGGGCGCTGGGTTCAGCAGAGCAGGCGTGGACCCTCCACAATCACCATCAGACGCCACGGGACACACGGGTATTGCCACCCTAAAGGCCACAATGTGGGTGCTGGGGGTTTCCCCATAAAACTCTGCTGGCATTTTCTCCAATTGCGCCTCCACGCCCCTACAGCCCCGCAACCGCTCCCCGTGGCCTTTATTACCGGGCCCACTGACCACTGCCCCTACAAGAAACTCCCCACGGGCCAAGACTGTCACTCCTTCCTTGAGCGGAATCTGACCTAGGGAAACGGGCTACAACTCGACAGCTCACAGTGCCTGTTATTGCTGTAGTCCACGCGGCCCCCATTGGCCTCGGGCCATTGCAGAACGCCCGCCTGAGCTAGTGGCGGTGCCGGTTCAGCCCGCCAACCGCCCGACTGGTCCACACCTGCGCCACCATTACCCCTGCCGTTGTGCGCGCCCGCTGGTCTGCCTATCATCCACAACACAACGCTGGTTTTACTAACCCTGTTCGTGGGGGGCACACAGCACATCCATCCCGTTCATACACCAGGACTTGGGGATACTTGTGTGGAGCTGCGAGGTTCACAATCAATGTGGCCCCAATATACCTGTTGGGCCCCACCCGCATCCCAGCACTGCTGTAACACCCGGATGTTAGGCAGAAACCTGTGCAGTTCCCTTTGGGAACACTTCAAAAGATTTAGGACTACAGGTGTTAGCAGTAAACCCAGTTGGTAGCAGTCTGTACCACCCAGATTTACCTGGTAGCTGTGTCAGACGTCTCTCAAGAAGAGTTAGGCACTATGCAAAGTATACACAATAGGCACTCAGATACAATAATACAAGCAAACACTGACCAGAGCTTTGGTATCAAAGTATATAATTATTTATTTAAAAACACAGTTATAACCACTCCAGCATTCTTATTGTAAAACACTCTAAACACAGTTACTATTATAATATATACAACTATTGTTCCTTATCTTAGAAGTCTTACTTAACACCACTTATTTCCATACAGAGGTGAGCGCTTAACTATAGATGGCACTCCAATAAGTTTATGAAGAAGGGAGGGAAAAAGACAGATTATGGAAAGGTACACCACTCTAAGATTTAGGAACACTGTTAGCAAGGCAGAAGAGCAAAAGTCACTTGTGAGCTAAAGTCCATAGGCTGAGCCCACTCTTAAAGAGAGCAGAGCACAAATGCGCCCAAGATCACACAGTTACACTAGGCTTAAAAAGTCTTGCAGAGAGTTCGAAAAGAGTTTAGAGAGGCTCAGAAAAGTTCAGCCATGGTGTCCCAGGCTAACCCAGGTTCGAAAGCCGGGGGCTAAATCTACCCCGTACAATCGGTGGCAAGGGAAGCCGGGCGGGACACAGTACCTTAAGTGGGAAGGATCCTCCAGCGGTGGCAGTTGTTCTTGGCAGCGGGTGTAAGTCTCGTCGACGTCCAGGGGAAGAGAAGATCTCAACTTGGAGGAAAGATGAAGGTCGTTGCACTGCCAGGGAAGAAACCAGCCGCAGAGTTTTCTGGTTAAAGGTATTACCCTTTAATTCGCGGTCGTGGTAAAACGTGGTATCCCGGTTGCCCGGGTGCTTGGCACAGGCAAGGCGGCCACGAGATACGTCGCGAAGGGGAAAAGACTGTGAAACTGGTTATCCCCACCAGTCAAAGGGAAAAGACTCTCCGGCGGGAGATCTCCTCTGTCATTGGGAAAAGTGGTGAGACGGCCCAGCAGGGCTCCACCGGTGGTGTCGTCGTGGCAGATCGGCTCAGCATCTCCCTCGTCGGATTCTTGGGTCCTGTGGCGACTTCTGAAGTTCCAGTCCCCAAAGCCCTGCTTTTATGCAGAAAACCCCCATTCACTCAACCTAGCTGTCACTCAAACATGCTAAGTGGTGAGCCGGCCGGCTCACCACTTGGGCCAATCAGGACGGAGTGTGACTTGAGCTGCCTAGGCAACTCAGTCCAGGGTGCCTAAATCCCCCTCCACCCCTCCTAAGTACCCCAGACAGAGTGGCACCACTTTGGAGGGCTTCTGTAGAGAAGCCCGCCAAAAAGAGGAACAAAGCACTCGACTTGGGTTGGAGTCACAGAAGAGAACACAAACGCCATTTTAGAACCGAGTTTTGGCAGAAAATACCAACCGGAGAATTAATATTAATTAAATAAACCGGCGGTATGTTCGAGGCTATCGTAATTAAATAAAGATAGTAGCCTCGAACAATGGGAAAATCCCGTAGAGAAATATTCGCGGTTGAATATAAAAAGTAGTATCCACTGCCACCAGCCAAAACTCGATCAGGGGGGACGGAGACGTGCCCCCTCGACTAACAGACCCTGGGGCAATCCAATTGCCCCAGCCGGTATGTCCACAATATGATGGTTTGTAGTGGTTCTGTTCAGAATTTAAGACTAGTAAAGTCAATGGTGACTTTACAGACCCTGGGAGACAGTAGTCAGTCCCACGGTATGGAGTCTATACTGGGGAGTCACTATGACACCCCTGTGTTACTGCACTGAGAGTGCTGTGTAACACACATTACAAAAACACATGAAGCCCTATGGAGTAAAAGACCCCATAGCCCATTAAACACATCTAGAGTCAAAGAAAGACACTCAAATCATGCCCAAGAGTGAGGGTAAAAGAGTCTCGCTCTTGGCAGGAGAAAAAAATAAACCCCAAAAATCCAGCAAAGCTGCTGGGGGACTCACTAGGTTAGGAAATTCAGCCTAAACAGAGAATTCTCCCTAACACCGGACATTTTCCAGCGGCAACACCTCGCATCCACCCGTATTGCCATGTCCAGCAGATCTCGTGGAGCCAGCAAGACAGGGCAATGGATAAGTTCACCAAAGCAACCCCTAAGTCCACTCAAGGACAAGCACCTTTCAATCATGAGGACTCTGCCTCCCCCTATCCCACCGTGACAGCCGACCTTGCGACGATCCTGGAATCTATGACGAAGAAGTTTGCCGCCTTTCACGAAAAGCTAGATGGTATCAGTGCCAATGTGGCATCGCTCAAATCTCAACTAGACCATGCTGGCACCAGAATCACGGAGGCGGAAACGCGTATAAGCACCAACGAAGATAACATACTCGCCCTTCAGGACACTGTTACCTCTCTTAGCCGGGACATGAAGGCAGTGAAGGCCAAGTGCGACGACCTAGAATCAAGATCCCACAGGAACAACGTTCGTATAATCGGAGTGCCTGACAATGCCCTCAAGGGCCGCATGGAATAGGCGGTGGAAGACCTACTGAAGGAGCTCCTTGACAATCCTGCTCTCTCCCCTTACTTCACGGTGGAGCGTGCCCATAGAGCCCTATCAGCGCGACCCGCACATGGCGACTTCCCCAGGCCGATTATTGCAAAAATTCTCAATCACAGAGATAGAGACCTCATCCTACGTTTATCTCGTGAAAAAGGAGAGCTGCGCCTGGGGCCCCAAACAATCAGAATCTTCCATGACTTCTCTGTGGGAGTGCAGCAGGAGAGGCACCAATTCCTGGGGGTCAATAAAATGCTACGTGAACGCAACATCCCATATGCAATGTTCCCTACGCGTTTGAAGCTCATATTCAGAGGGAAACTGTACTTCTTTACGGTCCCTGACGAAGCAGCAAAGTTCATTGAGGCACAGATACCACTCAACGAACCTCCTGAGAACCACATTGACATGGACAACGACTGACTTGCTTCTTGTCGCTTCTCCGGGTCGCTGATGTATCATCGACATATATCTTTATCACCCGTCCCGCTATGTGGTGTTATCTGCTGATGTGGCTGCTCCCCCTGTCCGGCTCGACTACAGGGTGGCGTGAAACTGTGTAACACCCTCGCCCATTGGCCCATACACTCTTCAAGGGAAACAACACGATCAACATACTCATAACGCTGAACTCTCGTACCCTAGTGGTACGCTACATTGAACTTAATTCTACTTGTTGGCAACGCGGCAACGGTGCACCCCACTGCAGTTGCAAACTCATGTTGGAATGTTTGACTGTTGATGGCCCCTGTTGAGCCAAAGGGGCGGCTGGTCCAGGTTGGGATCGGCCAGACGGCACCTGTCCTTTGAGGGATACCGAACTCGGGCGGGAAAGGGTGGGAGTGGGCGCTGCTGGTTGTTATTGGGCAGCAAGGGTGGGGAAGGGGGGTTTTAAGAAGTTTTGTTGGAAAAGGTAGAGGCGAACTGACGAGGCTGTTAGGAAATCCCAGCGTTCATACTGGAAAACATGGAAACTACACCATCCTTACTACCTGCAACAGAAACCAAGATGGCGCCTATTTGGTTCTGTTTCTCCGACTTCTAAGAGCGGGTCTAGTTTATTCCAAAATGGCGACCTCCTCACGCCAAACGCTATATCTGTCTTGTTAAGATCCAGGTAGGTGCATCGCTACTCGCTCCACACCTTGTGCAGCCTCGTAGCAGCTTTCGCTCCTGCCCTTTTGCATCCTTTTCCCCACCTTCCTGACTTCGGTCTGCCTTTATTCTCTCCGTTATATCTTACTTTCCTTTCTCCCTTTCCGCGGCTGCCTTCCTCTGCCGTGTTCTCCCTCCTACCCCTTTGGGCGCTTCGCCCCCGCTGTGCTTCCTTGCCCACCTCCTTTAACTCCTTGCAGCCCCGTTGGGCTTTCAGTTACTACTCTCTGGGCTTGTGCAGCCCTACTGTGTAACTTCCATGCACGTTCAACTTCACTCCGGGTGCCATTTTGCCCCGTTGAGCTTCCTGACTATTTACCATCTTCCGGATTCCTTCCTAAAGATAGTCCTGTGCCGTACCTCTATTTTTCCCGAGACTCGGCTTCACGGCTCTCTGAGTCACGACTACTATTGCTGGACACTTCTGCTCACGGCACAAAGGACTGTTTACAGGAAACCTTACCGGACTTGCACGTCTATTTGGAGGAATCCAGATACTTCATCGGGTTTTATTCCCAGGAGGGTTTCCCGAGGGTGTCGCCCACGAGGCGCTTGGAGCCCATTTTCTGGTCTCTTCAGCACCTTCTGGGAGGCATACCACAACTTCATTACCACAGGAACGAACCAAGAAGCCAACGGAAAAAGAACACCAGTTCTGTGAGTACCGTTTTTGTCTATTTTATTGAGAGAGGCGCACCGTGCTGGAGCGATTCAAGAGTGACTATACAAGGTGCAGATGCAAGCCACAAAGACTAACATGGGATACACCCTAGACAAGTGAAATGCCCACTACCATAATGTCGTGGAATGTCCGGGGGCTAAGCAATTACACCAAGGCCCGTAAAATCATGGCTTACGCCAATAGACATGGCTGTAAAATATTGTTGTTTCAAGAAACACGCTCCACGGGCCGTCTGGACGATTGTATGGCACCAACATGGGGTCCCAACAGATACTTCACCTCTTACTCCACTCAAGCCAGAGGCATATTGACACTGATCCATAAATCCATCAAATTCAGGCTACACAAGAATTACACTGACCCTGAGGGCAGATATGTCAGACTACACTGCACCATAGAGAATAGAGAGTATCTTCTGGTGAACTTCTATGGCCCAAACATGGACGCCCCAGAGTTTTTAGACACTGTGGCCACCATTCTATTACGCTACGTGGGTGCTCAGATTATATGGGGGGGGGGGGAATATGAACCTTGTGCTAGACACGAATCTGGATGGGAGTGGAGTTGCCACCCGACCCCTGACCGGGGCTGCACGTAGGTTACTCAGCTATGGAGTAACACTTGACATCCGTGATGCCTGGAGGACACTGCACCCTCAGCGGCGCAAATACACATACTACTCCACAGTACACAACAGCTCCTCCAGGATTGATCTGTTTCTAGTATCCAGTGAGGTAATGGGCAGAGTGGAGTGGGCACAGATCCTGAGCCGCACACTGTCGGACCATGCTCCGATCACTATATCAGAGGAACTGTGGACAACTGTCCCGTCACTCAGTACATGGCGTTTTAAATCCTCAGACACCAGGGACATTGTGTTCAAGGCGGATATACTTGCTGATATTGAGTCCTTCTTCGAACACAATAACCCCAGGACACCCCTCGGTGTCGGGTGGGAAGCCTTCAAGGCGTATATCAGGGGGATGTCCATATCCAGAGAAGCAGGTTTGCTAAAAACGATTAGGGCCGCTCTCGAGCGATCCGAAGCCAAACTACGTAGGCTGGAACAAGAGTCCTCAACCACAGCTGATCCCGCCAAACTTTCTTTCATTGCAGACGAACTCCGAACATACAACACACTTGCAACCAGTGAGATCCAATACTTTAGCTGGCCCCAAGCTGCTCGTAAATATGGTGAGGGTAATAAGCCAGGGAAAACACTTGCAACCCTTATAAAAAGGGAATGGGGACAGGCCCTTAAAGCCTCTATTAAAGATGACCAGGGCATTTCACAGTGGTCGGACCCCCAGATACTGGACGTATTCACTAAATTCTACACGCCCCTATATTCCCAAGCTCCCGAGCATACTGAAAAACACATGCAAGAGTTACTTGATCAGATACCTACAACGTGCATCTCTGCTCTTACCAGGGACTAGCTTGAATCCCCGATTACACTGGATGAGCTGGTAAAGGCCATCTCGGACCTACCCAAGGGCCAGGCACCGGGCCCTGACGGGCTTACAGTGGAATTTTATCAGGAATATATAGCTTTACTAGCCCCTAAGCTCTTGGAGGTCTGGGATGAGACGCTCCGAATTTCACCTTTCCCATAAGATTCACCTCCCAGTACTCTATCCTCTGCCTCGCCCATCCAAACAGGATGGGAGGGTTTACAGATTAGACCCCAATATGAATCTAAGTTTCTATATTTCAAGATCAAGAGACTTTACAGTGGATAAGCAACTGTTCATGGGATACACTGCTCCTTAACTGGGTAGATCAGTGACCAAACAAACATTATCCAGATGGATATTTCAATGGATTGGATTCTCCCACAGATTCCTCATCCTGATAGATATCCATCCAGCGCTGCTGGTTGAACATTTTCTCAACAGGGGGCGCAGTGCAGCTCGGTTTTCTCTGTCGTGTTCAATCGTGCCACTCGATCTGAAGGGATGCACTATGTCCCATAAAATCTGTTCCTTTTTTTCTGCATACTCGGCACGCTAATTTTAACACAGCTTGATCATTTGAATCTATTTTCATGTTACGCCTGAGTGTCGAGCCTAAACCGTCTGATTTCAAGTGCTGCAAGGACTTCAACACCAACATTCCCATCACTGAACCACACACTATTTGTGTGTGGTGTCTCTGTGTTGGGCACAATATGGAGCAATGTGGTTCTTGTCTTGCCATGTACCCGAAGGCAGTGAAGGAACGAACGAGAAATCTGGCGATTGGTGGACTGCCTTTGAAATCACTAGTGAATTTGGTCACAAAATCATTGACGCCAAGCATGACACAGAGGCGCCTTCCCCTGAAAACAGGAGAGCCGGCACCATAAAACATCAAAAAACATTCCACCACTCTTCCTCTTCTTCATCTCACAAAAAGAAGCGCAGACGCAGATGCGATTCCGCTCATCTGACAATGGGGTTAAGTCCTACCCTGCAAAGGGGGCATTGAGGGAGTAGTGGGAAGAGTTTAAGAGGCAAATTATGCAGGTATTTGGGAAGACCGCGGCTGGTAAGTCTTCAGCATCGACGCCGCAGGCGGACTCTGCACCCAGTTCGTTGGACACAAAGGCAGCCAGAAGAGATCAAATGCCCTTGACCTTGAGTGTAAAGCCTATATCTGCATCGGCACCCAACTCGCGAACCGAAGCCTCTCGTCCATCGGAGATACCGTGGGACCGAAGCTATGTGCCAGAATCTAGAAAAGTGTTCTTCGACACGATGCAGTCGATCTGTGACCACGGGAGCGTCCCAAGTCCTTTTGGGATGGAACCACTGGTTTGCTTGGGTATGGACCGGTTACCCGACTTCATGGCAGACTAAGGAGTCCTACTGGAGTTGGTGGAGGGCATCCATGATGCGAGCAGACTGGACACATTCTCAGACATCAAGCTGCAGCAGTCAGCCCTGTTTGCGCATCCCATTGCTCAGTACCGCAAGACGATGGTAGCTCTCTTTCATAGCTCCCTGCCAAAATCGCTGCTGCAATATAAATGGATGACATTCTTGATCAAAGACGGCAGGCAGAAAAACCTCTGCCGTTCAACGCTGCCATTGCGGAACCAGTCATGTGCTTTCGGCAGCATCCATTCTCTACTCCGGCGGTCGACATGGAATTTACTGAAAAATAGGAAGCAGCGAGAGGCGACCACCTGTTTCAAATGGCTTACCCTAGCCCCGAGGGGCTCGTGGTGCAAGCGGCGACAGTTCCTTCAAGGCTCTGTCACTTCGAACCTTCCCATGGATAGGGAGTCAAAGAAGGCTGATGCATTTGCAAAAAAAGTGTTTGCCTCGGGAAGCATGGCGCTAAAATCAGTCAATGACTCTTGTGATTTTGCTAAATATTCACATACATTGTGAAACACCATCACTGAGTCAGCTGACAACACTGCCCAGTGGGAGAGATCAGAGACAGCTTCTTGAACATTGTCCGAGACAGGAAAAATATTTCATGTCAGGTGGTCCTGCCTGGGATGGACCCGGCAGACTGTGTTGGTCTTCCCATGGTCACGCAGACAGTGCTTACCAGATCAGCCTATTTTAGGCGATCAGTTTTTTCCACCAAATGTCTAGGCGAAGCTCCTTGAGCTGACCATTGAGAGGAACATTTGCTTAGCTCAAAAGCTGATGAGTCCTTCGAGAAGTTTAAAGACTCGAAACTGACAGCGAAGTTGCAGGGGCTGCCAGTAGTAGTAGCAGCAGCTGCAAAGTTCCTCCTTTGACTCTAGGGTACGAGGCTACAGGCATTATTCCCTAGAAAGGCATAGCTTCCTCAGGCCAAGCTTGGGCAATGTAGAATCCCACAGCCAGGAAGAGGTAGAGGGGCATCCAAACAGGCTCCGACTGCCGCAGCGACAGCAGCACTCGCGTCTCCCTGTGCATTTCCAGTTGGAGGGAGAGTCTCCGGGTTCATAGGCAGATGGAAGGCCATCACTTCCAATGTCTGGTGTCATGATCTCTGCTTCCAAAAGGTCAGGGTTTTCCCAACTCCCTTGGAAGCAGATCCATAACCCAGGTTCCGAGTGCCAACCAGTCCCAATTGGGACCTTTTGGACCCAGTCCTGGCGCCAGTGGCACCAGGCTCATAAATATGCCCAGTCCCAGCGCTGGAAGCGCCGGGCTCATAATGCTTGGGTGGACTTACCTGCAGCAGACCATGCTGCTTACTTGCCTGCCAGTTGAGCCTCTGATCCACTTCTGTTTGGAACTACTTTTCCTGTTGGGTGGGGCAGGAGCCACTCCCTAGATTCAGAACACTGGAACTCTTCTGGAAAGCAGGAACTCTTTTCTTACCTAGGCGTGGCTGTGGAAGGAGACACCTAAGCACTACAGGAGGCTATTTAAACCACACCCGATGGATGAATCTTGCTTTGCGTTATTCTGCATCCTCTGCAGCAGAACGCTCATCGTGTCTTCTGCATCTGATCCTGGGCCTAAGGAAAAAGGCTTACCATCCTGAATCCAGTCTTCAGCAACACCTATAAAGACAAGAAAGAACAGGTTAGCATTACGGTCTTCAGTGACAGCTCTTCACTTACCTGGTCCATCGGCTGTCACCAACGCCTCGCGCTGCATTCCGGCATCTGAAAGACAAAGGCTTACCTACTCTTCGTGCGCTCCGGAGGTCTTCACACTGCATTCCGGCATCTGAAAGACAAAAGCTTACCAACTCTTTGCACGCTCCGGAGGCCTTCGGCGCTGCATCCCGCATCTGAAAGACAAAACAAGGTGCGTTTAAAGACATTGGGGAACTTTAATACTCACGTGCCATTACTCCTTTCCACATCTAACCCAGTGGGTATTCCGGCACCCTGCAGCCGCTCCGAACTTGTACCTGCAAAATAAAAAGACAGTTAGAGCGCATCGTGAAGCAGGCAACAAGCGCTTACTTACGTGCTTCCAGGCGCTTCTATTCATCACACAGGCTCCATCTTCAACTCACTTCAGCCCGTCATCCGCCATCGCCGGAACCCTGCAAAACAAGAAACATCATTACTAAAGACTTTAAAGACATTAGAATTACTCGAAACTTACCGTTCGTGCAGTAAACGACGGACAGCAGTCCTCTGAAGTCAAGAGGCCTGCTCCCCTTATCCAGGGAAGAAACTGGTTACAGCACCCTGCCCCGAGGCAGATGGAGAGCACGGCGTTCACTTACCTAAGGTGAGAGCGTTAACCTTTGGGGTTCTACAGGAGAAGAGAAAGGGAAGAAGAGAGAGACATTCAATAACCCAGTTCCTTAATCCCATATTTTCTATCTGCAGACATCTTACCCTTCGAGTCAGACATACAGTGCACAGAGGTCCAGCCCAAAGAGCCAGCCGTGTGTTACACATCACCTTTGAAGATACGGTATACGCCCAGTCAAGACCGGCGCCTCTACGGGAATCAGGTGAGCGTTACATCTGGGTACTGCAATTGGTTGAGCTAGGCTATTGCCTGCCATTCCTACGGCAACCCCTGGACACCACCTTCCCGTCAGCCGGAATGGGAACTACAGGAAGAATTGCAAGCCCTTCTTTTCAGAAGTTCAGGTGGTTCTGCTTCAGGGAATTTGCTCGTTCGGGTGCTGTGGGGGACGCCTTGATTGTTAAATGGGACTTCGACCTGCTCTATGCGTTCCCGCCAATCCCTGTCATTCTGCTGGTCCTTAGGAGACTGTGTCTGTTCAGGGCCACAATGATCTTGATCGCCCTGGAATGGGCCCAGAGAACATGGTACCCGGATTTGCTGGACATGGCCATCTGCCCTCCCTGCCATCTTCTGCAGAGGACAGACCTCCTCTCCCACTCAAATGGGACAGTCCTGCACCCGAACCTCCGCAGCCTGAACCTTCATGCCTGGCTGCTGAAAGGCTGAGGTATAGGGAGTGGGATTTGTCAGAGGACGTTCTGGACGTCCTCTTACCTGCTAGAAGACCCGCCACCAAGTCCATTTATGCCTGCAGGTGGCAGAGGTTTTCGACTTGGTGCCGTGAGAGGGATCTGAACCCTTTTACTTGCTCCGCTTCCTCTGTTTCTGAATTTCTTACATCCTTGACCCAGATGGGCCTACAGCTTGGTACAGTAAAGGGGTAACTTGCAACCATTTCTGTTTTTAAGAGCACCCTGGAGCAAGTCTCCTTTATCATGATCCCCAGAGTTATTCTATTTCTGAGGGATGTTTCCACTATGTTCCCCCATGCCTGTTTGTTGTTCCTGTATGGGATTTAAATTTAGTGTTGGTGTTTTTAATGACACTCAGTTTGAGCCCCTTCATACTGGTTCTTTAACACCTTAAGTGCAGAGGACCGGCTATGTCCACTGCACTACGTTCACAGTATGGAGGATGAGATAGCTCGTCCTCTGCACTACTCACCTCTTAGAGGGCGGTGTTAGGAAAGATTTCCATTTCATGTCTAATTTTTCATCCAGTTATTTACCCCCCAACTGTTTGCTTTGTTTAAACACCATAGTCTGACTTTTCCAGAGGAGCACAGCCTTCTGCTGCACTGCCCTGGGCTTTTCGCTCACTTTTTATGGGGAAACTGACATGCCCTTAAAGACAGTCAGTACTGGGAGACTGTTTCCCTTAATCCTTGTCAATGTTGCAACTTTCTTTCTGCAACATGTAACAAATGCACGAAGTACGTACAGTACAGTGCACTTGGGTCTAATGGTCATTTCCAAAGGCCCTAGATACACTCAAAGGATTTTTTAGAAGTGCAGATGTGCCTTGGACAGGGCTGGTGGCAGCTTATAATTTTGGATATTTTTAACCCTTTCCTGCCAGGTAAACTGCGGTTATGGTGTTTGGCATGAATAGGTGGCCTGGCTCCAAAATGGCCATGCCACGAGGTTCTTTGTCCTGTCCTTTGGCCATCTTGCCCCTTCACCTTCCCCAGGTCGAGCCGACCCGGGTCTGTCCTTATTTGGGTATGCCTTCTCCCCCGAAACGCCAAGCTTTCACGGGCTTCTGCATTCCTTGTGTATGTGCTTCCAGGATGTGGGCTGGACTGTCTGGTTCCAATACACATCCTGGGTGCCAGAGAGTCTGGTGTGCTGTGAATGCCTGGGAACTCCGTAGTCCGTGATTGGTCCACATATGGTATGCCTGTATATGTGCAGATCTCCCATTGTGTGCTCTTCATTTCGGCGCAAAGGAGATTTTGGATAAGAGAAGGCTCCAAACACCCATACCATGTCGATCTCTGGAGTTCTCACTGAACGAAGGATAGGATCCAAGTATCCTGAAACTAAGAAGCCAAGTCGAGGAACCGCATGGTGACCCTCTAAGGTTTGGCACCCTGAGCCTGCTGTCTTCCTAGAAGTTCTCCAAAGACGCTTCCATCCATTGGAATAGTGGGACCAATTATTCTCGGCACCTTCATCAAACCCGGCAAGTAAGCCTTTTCAGAAGCATCCCTGGGCCCACCAGTGGGCTGTCCAGCTTGCGCAGGAGTTTTGCCCTGATACCGCTGTCGTTTTGATGAGGCCCTTGAAACTTGGTACATCGCAAGATCTGTGTTCACGGCACTCTCATGCCGAAGTTCGTACACTTGGCCTTCCCAGGTCAGGAGTAAAGTGAGTGCGGCCGACCTGGAGTATACGTGGTTACTGTCGCCCAGCTGTGGTGACGAACTTTGCAAGTTCATTGCAGCTGTGGTCCACTGTGCCCTGAAGCCTGCTACAGCGGAACTGCCCTGATCCATCCACCAGGAGTGGAGAAATCGCCACTCCCCCATTTGGGAATCAATGCTGTATCTTCATCGCTGAAAGCCACAGAGCCACAAGATTGCCGCATTTGAACCTGCAACCGTAGTGGACTCGACTGCCGAAGTTTGGTCCGAAGTGCGCCAAGGGTCGGTGAGTAATTGCAACCCTTATTGGTGGCCCCTAGTGCATCCATGCATTTTTACACGAGTGGCCCCTGAGGGCCCATCACCTTTCCACTGCTAGTGCGAACTATTCCCGAACTCTGGAACCTGCTCTGCCCTGTTGGGAAGACCCTCCACGAATAGTGGGAACGTATTCTTCATCACCTCACCTACCTTCCTGAGCTGCTACATACCCATGAAGAGACCCTGTTTTGCCCATCTGCATTACTGCGTGCGCCAGCATTGCAAGTACATTTGCGCAATAGGCTCCACTCTTCTTAGGGATTCGACTGTCTCTCAGTTAGGATTGTGTTTGATGCAGAAGAGACTAAAGACAAATTGCATTACCCGTTTCCTTCCCCTTTTAGGTTGTGGACCCATTTTGTGCATTAACCCTTTAGACCCCATTGGTCTTGTATGTATGTATATTGATAGGATTGTATTGGCTTAGAAGTATTACTGTGATTTTACTTCTGTTGAAACTCAAAGTCCTTGAAATAAATGTAATTGTATTTTTAATATATATACACCTGACTGGAATTGATTTGTAAGTGTCCTTTAATCTGTGTGCTCATTGAAGTCTTTTAGTCACCCTCACCCCTCCTGAGACCTAATCTTGACCGCCACCAATGCTACCTTGATTGGTCTGGCTTGTCCAGAGGGTTACCCTGTTCCAAGAAACTAGGCTGGCCTTCTGAACCTCTGCCCACCAGGTCAGAGTTTAGAAATCCATCTTAAAAGCCAGCCCTCTTAGGATTCCCCCCTCCCCAAGGATGGGCAGACCCTTGCTGCTTCCCAGGAAGGGGGGGGGGCAACATTGGGGTTCTGGCCCCATTCTGCTACCCCTGGGAAGCAGCAAGGACCACTAGGCCAATGGGGATAATATCCTGGGGTGGGAGGGTGCACCCTCACCCCCAGAAAATTCCAATAAAATGGCAAAATGTTGTTTTGCCTTTATAGGTGGCAAATTAGTACTGTTTTGCCCCCATTTGTCCCCAAGGAATGTAAAACATAGGGCTATTTTGCCAGAGGTACAATTGGGGGCATGAAGGGGCTGGCCCTATGCCTGTATGGCCAGCCACCTCAGGAATCCCCCCCCCAAATGGAGGGGCAGATCCCTTCTGCTTCTCTGGGGGTTGGTGGAGGGGTACAATTGAGGATCCGGACCCATTTTGCCAAACCTGGGAAGCAGTATGGAGCACTAAGCCACCTGGGAAAAGATTTTGGGGCACGTGTTGCAGTACCCCTGGCTGTCCTGGATCTCTGGCTGGGCCACGTTAGAGCATTTCCCTCTGGGGAGGAATGGGGACCCTGCCGGTGCTCCCTGGGAACACAGCTGGGCTTTGGGATGGTCGACCCACGTGCAAGGCAGACACCCCAAGCCGGGGGCAGCCCCCCAGCCGTTTTAGAGCTCTGGCTGGGCTCCCTAGGACCACCGCTGGACTTTGGGACGGTCGACCCACATGGAAGACTGGCGCACAAACCCGGTGGGAGCACCCCGGGCCGTCCTGAAGCTTTGGCCATGCCGTGTTACTGCTTATCCCTCCGGGAAGGGATGGGAACACTGCCAGGATGTCCCATGACTGCGTCTGGGCTGGGGGAGTGGTCGGTCCATGTGCGAGGCAGAAGCCCAGGCCGGGGGCAGCAGTCCCGGCCATTCTGAAGCTGTGGCTGTGCTGCAGTACAGCTTTTCCCTCAGGAGAGGGATGATGACTCTGATGGGACTCCCTGGGACTGCCGCTGGCCTTGGGGGACGGTTGACTGTTAGGGAGAATCCTGGGCAGTGCCCTTAGGGACCACTACACAAGATTAAGACTACAGGTGGTAGTCCAATTGCACCTTTGGTACAAGCCCATACTACACAGTTAGAGTGGTAGCAGTAGCAGAGCAGCCAGACTTCTCTCAAGAGCAAATGAGCAGTAGTAGAGATTACACAAAGGACTACAATTACTGTGACTCAAGCAAACACTGACTCAAGGTTTTTGGTTAAAAAGTAAAGGTACATTTATTTTTAGACCATCTGTTCACAAAACACTTCCCTTCTATTAAATTAAAACCCCACTTCAAATACACTACACACAACCAATTCCCCTTGTGCAGAACAATTCAAGGTAAGTAGGACATGTCTTTGGTGAGGAGAAAAGGGTTCACCCTATGTTAGGGAGAATTCTCTTCTAAGGCTGATTTCCCTTACCTATGGAGTCCCCCAGCAGCTTTGCTGGATTTGAGGGGTTTATTTATTTCTCCTGCTAAGAGTGAGACTCTTTTTCCCACTCTTAGACATGTTGCTAATGTGTGTTTTAGGCTATTTGTGTGCTTATGGTCTATGGGGTTTTTCTCACCCTCATAGGAATCATCTTTTTAACATGTGTGGTACACAGCACCCTCCGTGCCGTACCACAGGGGTGTTGTACCGACCCCCAAACATAGACTCCATACCCTGGGACTGACTACTGTCTCCCAGGGCATGCAAATTCCCCATTGACTTTACTAGTCAATAATTATGAACTAGACCAGTACAACCCATCTTACTATGGAAGTACTGGAAAGGGTTAATAGTTTTTCCCTAGTGTTCATTTTCGAGGGGGTACCGTACAGTCCCTCTCAAAGTTTCTGGCTGGTGGCAGTGGTTACTCCCGTAAATATTCGACCGCGAATATTTCCCTATGGGATTTTCCCATTGTTCGAGGCTACCACTTTTACTGACAGCCTCTCACATACCGCCGGTTTATATTAACTTTACTCCGGTAGGTTTTTATTTCTAGAACTTTAATAATATTTCTTTCGAAGGGATTGTGTCCTCTGACGTATTCCTTATCTTTGATAATACGTTTCCAGCTTGCTGGCCTCGGAAATGTTTTCTGTAGAGGGCGCTGCGCGTCGATGTCCGCCGAGTCGATGTCCCTCGATGGCCACCGTATCAGCGCTGACGTCACCATGCCCATAAATAGCCACGCGCTGCGTCCGTTACTCAGTTCCGTTTTTCCACGCTTCGTGGGGCCTCGGAAAGTCGTTGCTCAGTTCAGTCAGGTTAACTATCTATTTTGACTCGAATATTCCTTATCGTTCTCGATGGCTTCTTCATCAGAACCGACGACGCCGGGATCCGGCTTCAAGAAATGTCGAGACTGCGGTAAAAAAATGTCAATAACGGATCCACACAGGGTCTGTTTATGGTGCTTGGGGTCCGAGCACCATTGTTCGGAGTGTGAGGACTGCATGTCCATGACGGCGAAAGCCTTGAAGGAGCGAAAGGGGAAGCTCGAAAGAGGTAAGTCAGCCAAATCCTAGTCGAAAGTTTCGTCGGCTGAGTCGAGGCATTCGTCTCCTCGCCGTTGAAAACATTCCCATTCTAGATCTCGAAGCAGCTCCCACCATTCGTCGAGATCTAGACACTCAAAAAAGAGACGTCGAAGGTCCCATTCCTCGTCGTCTTCTGTGTCCCCAGAAAGAGTCTCCTGTCCCACCAAACAAAGTTCTCAAGCTGAGTGGGAGGAATTCAGAAAGAAAATGTTAAGCGTCTTCGAGAACGCGGCCTCGACCCCCTCGAAGACAGCTGAGGGTGATAACCCGGGTGAAAAAACCCAAAAAATCAAAACGCTGCGAATCGCAGCACCCGGCGAAACATTCCACCCAAGAGCGCCATGAGCCATCGGGTAAGAAGGCACCGTCTTCGACGCCGTCGTCGAGGATTCCTTCGACGCAAGGATCGGCGCCATCGACGCCGTTGTCGAAGGGTTCCTCGACGCATCGGTCGATCGACTCGACGCCATCGTCGACGTCGACGCTGATGAAAGAGAGGACCAAGGCCACCCCACAGCCAACGGTGATTTCAAGGGCCTCCAGCACGACGCCGAGACCGTCGTCGATGCCCTCGAGTAGGATCCCGATCCTCTCGAGTTCTTTGAGACCCCTTCCTGTTTTTTCGACGCCGTTTTTGGCGCCTTCGAACCCTGTTACATTGGCGTCATCGACGTTTTCTCGTCCAATAATGACGAGTTTGGCTCCTTCTGCCTTAGAAATGGGTTTTACTCCATTTCAGAGGTCAGAATACCCTGGACTTTCTTCAATTTATGAAGAAGGGGAAGATTCTGACCAGGAAAAATTTGGATTACAGAGAACCACACTGCCTACTGCAGAGGATTTCACCTCTGAGGAAAGAAGGCTGAAGGAACTACAGGAGTCACTACATGAGGCAAGTGGGCTGGACACTTCCCCAGAAGTGGAATTTGTTAAGCCAGACCCAGGGGAACATGCCGAAACACCATATAGAACCCTGATGGCAAGAATAATTGAGTTTATGGGTTGGTCTGCGCCTTCACCTGTTTTCCAACAGGATGACCTAACAGATATATTGGACAAAGGCCCACAGGAGGACCCGGTGGTCCCCTTCCATGCTGCCCTACAATGAAAAATTGCATCTAATTGGGAAACTCCCGAAGTTATCCCTGCAGTCAATAAAGGATTGTCAACCAAGTATAGGGTAGCGGCTGCTGACCCTGAATACCTGTCAAAACACCCGACCCCAGAGAGCCTGGTGGTTCAAGCGGCAACTTCATCCAGCAGTAGGACTGCTTACCCTACTGTCCCACAGGATAGGGATGACAAGAGGTACGACTCTATGGCAAAGAAAGTCTTCTCTGCCTGTAGTATGGCGTTGAAGTCCATCAATGCCACCTGTACGCTCGCCAGGTTCAGTCACACACTATGGGAGTGTGCTTCATCAGCAGCTGACTGCATACCCGAAGGAGAGGAAAAGGAAGTCTTCCTTAACATTATTAAAGATGGCAAAGATGCCATGTGCGAATCACTTCAAACTGGCATCGATTCCGCTGACAGTATCAGCAGGGCCATGGCGGCAAGTACAACAATCCGCAGGCATGCGTGGTTGTGAAAGTCGGGCTTTGCTCCAGATGTACAGGCCAGACTTTTGAATATGCCCTTTGACGCCTCTTCATTATTCGGGAAAAAGGCTGATGACAGTCTGGAAAAGTTGCAGACTTCTAAAGCAGCAGCAAAATCCTTAGGAGCTGCTGTCCGCCAAACTCCTTTTCTCCCCTCAGGAACCTCTGGGAGAGGAAAGTCTTTTCGCTATTATTCCGCATTCGGGAAAGGCAGAGGACAGCCGGCTCAAAGAGGCCAAAGGAGATCCACCTGAGGTGGACGGGTCAAAAGTACTACGCCCGCAGCAGCAGCAGGTGCCTCTTTACCCTCGGCATCTGCATCAGCCGCCCCCAAACCACTCTGAGGCCTTCCCATACAATACACCTGTAGGGGGCAGGTTAACTCACCATCTGACGGAATGGCAGGCTATAACGTCAGATGCTTGGGCATTGGAGACAGTTGCCCAAGGTTACTGCCTACCCTTTCTACACATCCCTCAGAGTCATCCACCGGGGAACAGCTCTCTAAAAGTTCCAGATCCGCTCCTCTTGCAGGAAATTATAGACCTGCTAGAGAAAGGTACCATAGAATTCGTACCTGTAGCGGACAGGAACAAGGGCTGGCACTCCCCCCTACTTTCTCATACCAAAGAAGGACGGAGGACTGAGACCCATCCTGGACTTACGGCAATTGAACAAGTTCCTCAGGAAGGACAAGTTCAAGATGGTAACTCTATCCTTCAGGCCCTCCAGCTCCAGGACTGGCTGGTATCTCCGGACCTTCAGGATGCTTATTTCCATGTGCCAATTCATCTCAAACACAGGAAATACCTGAGGTTCGCAATTGGCGACTCTCATTATCAATTTCGAGTTCTGCCATTTGGGCTGACCTCCGCCCCGAGGGTCTTCACCAAGCTGATGTCTGTAGTGGCGGCGAGTCTAAGGAGGGAAGGGATCCACGTCTACCCCTACCTGGACGATTGGCTGATCAGGGGCGTATCTTCGGAACAGGCCCAGACCCAGCTAGATTATGTCTGCCTCTTCCTTCACAGACGGGGCTTCTCCCTCAATTTAAAGAAGTCACAGATGATACCATCACAGAGACTCCAGTTCATTGGAGCGGTCCTGGACACTTCCTTGGGAAAAGCCTCGCCACCAGAGGTGAGGGCTCAAGATATTCTACAGATGGTCACCAAGTTTCAAAATGCCCAACGTCTCCCAGCCTTCGACTTTTTGAGGTTGCTAGGCCTCATGGCATCCTGCATCTTCCTTGAGCCAGAGGCTCGCCTGAGAATGAGATCTCTTCAGTGGGCACTGAGAAGTCAGTGGTCGCAATTCTGAGGGAGAATGAAAGATCTCCTCCGGATTCCGGACAAGGTAGCCCACGACCTTCAATGGTGGGCCTATCCAGAGAACATCTTGAAAGGAGAACTGTTTTGGCAACCATGGCCAGAGATAACAGTAGTCACAGACTCCTCGCTCAGAGGGTGGGGAGCCCATGCCAACGACTTGACCATCAGCGGCCGTTGGTCTCCATCGGAGTCCAGACTACACATCAACCTATTAGAGCTGAGAGTGATCAGACTAGCGCTGAAAGCTTTCCTGCCATCAGTACAGGGGAGAAATGTCCTAATAATGACGGACAACACGGTGGCCATGCACTACCTCAACAAAAGAGGAGGCGTAGGATCACTGCCACTGTGCAGAGAGGTAATGCAGCTCTGGTTTTGGGCAATTCGGGAAGGAATCTCTCTATCGGCATTCCACCTAGTCGGAGAGAAGAACTTGACAGCGGACACTCTCAGCAGGCAGAGCACAGTCTCCCACGAGTGGGAGCTAGCTCAGGAAGTCCTTCAAGAGATCTTCGCCCTTTGGGGAACCCCTCAGGTGGATCTTTTCACCACAAGCACCAACAGGATGTGCGATCTGTTCTGTTCAAGGGAATTTCCCCCGAGAGGAGCTCTAGGAGATGCGTTCGTAGTGGACTGGGAGTTTCCACTCCTTTACGCGTTCCCACCAGTCCCTGTTATTCCTCAAACGATCAGGAGGTTGAGAAGATTCCGGAGAACCATGATCCTAATTGCCCCGGATTGGGCCAGGAGAACGTGGAACCCGGACCTTCTAGATATGTCCATCTGCCCTCCAATCCGTCTTCCACTCAAAGAGAATCTTCTCTCGCAGAAGGGAGGTCAGGTTCTCCATCCAGACACCAGAACCCTCAACCTTCATGCTTGGCTTCTGAAAGGTTGAGGTACAAGGATTGGGATCTCCCTGATGACATCATGGAGGTGTTGCTTTCGGCCAGAAGACCAGCGTGGTACACCAACGGTGTTATCGTTTCTACTCTACTTGGCAAACTCAGGCCTTCAAGTTGGCACTGTAAAAGGCTATCTCGCAGCGCTTTCTATCTTCAAGCGCACTGCGGAGGAACCATCGTATTTCAAAATTCCTCTAGTGGTACAATTTCTCAAGGGTCTAACTAATGTTTACCCTCCAAAACCATTCCAGGTTCCCTTATGGGACTTAAATTTAGTCTTAAACTTCTTAATGGGCACTCCATTCGAACCTCTTCACTCTTGCGCGTTGAGATTTCTCACGCTTAAAACTGTCCTATTGGTAGCACTAACATCTGCTAGGAGGATGAGTGAGCTACAAGCTCTCTCCTGTAAACCCCCACATACAATCTTCCACAAGGACAAAGTTGTCCTACAGGTGAAGCCTAATTTCCTCCCAAAGGTGGTTTCTGAATTTCATATTACTCAGAAAATTACCTTGCCTTCATTCTACCCTCCTCCCCATTCGGGGAAAGAGGAGGAAAGGCTACATAGGCTGGACCCTAGGCGAGCTCTCAGCTTTTACATCAGCAGAATGGCTAGGATCAGGCAAGCAGACCAACTGTTTGTAGGATACTCGGGTCACAAGTTGGGACTACCCATAACAAAACAAACCATCTCCAGGTGGATTATTTTGGCCATCCTGGAATGTTATAGACTAGCAGGGAAAGAGCCACCCCAAAATCTCAGGGCTCATTCAACCAGGGGTATCGCAGCCTCTTCGGCTCTCCAGAGAGGGGTACCGGTCCGGGACATAGGTGCGGCTGCCAAATGGTCATCCGCACATACATTCACAAAATTTTACAATCTGGTTTCCGCTCCAGAGACCAGATTTGGCAAGGCCGTATTACATTCG
Organism: Ambystoma mexicanum; assembly: GCF_040938575.1. Lineage (NCBI taxonomy): Eukaryota > Metazoa > Chordata > Amphibia > Caudata > Ambystomatidae > Ambystoma > Ambystoma mexicanum. Next base: position 204,429,825 of record NC_090939.1, read on the forward strand.
GTCCATCCCCAAAGGGATACATAACACTATGACTCCCTCCTCCAATTACATGCCACTGCTATGGGAGTCTATCAAAGATGAGGAATACGTTGGAGGACACAATCCCTTCGAAGAACAAGTTACTTCTTACCTAGTAACGTTCTTTCGACGGGATGTTCCTCCGACGTATTCCTTATTGCCCCTCCCATCCATCCCTGCAGTGATAACTTCCCTTGTGGTTGCAGCTTACGCTCCTTCAAGGTCACTAACCAATTCAGGCATGTCTTTTCTTATGCTACATAACGGAACTGAGCAACGGACGCAGCGCGTGGCTATTTATGGGCATGGTGACGTCGGCGCCGATACGGTGGCTGTCGAGGGACATCGACTCGGCGGACGTCGACCCGCAGCGCCCTCTACAGAACAAATTTCCGAGGCCAGCAAGCTGGACACGTATTATCAAAGATAAGGAATACGTCGGAGGAACATCCCGTCGAAAGAACGTTACCAGGTAAGAAGTAACTTGTTCTTCTCTGAAATCCTAACCCAGGTCGGGGATCCTTTGTTCGTCCTTTTGGCGGGCTTCTGCACAGAAGCCCTCCTTTGGCGCCACTGAGTTTGGGGTAGACAGGATGTGGGGTTACTCTCCTGCCAGCAGAGTCACCCCACTGTGTGAGTGACAGCTAAGCTGTTTGAATGGGGGACTTGCTGCATAAAAGCAGGGTCCTGAAGAATTGAGGACGAGGTGTCGCCACTGGAACTAAGAAACCGAAGAGGAGAGAAGATGAAGACATCTGCAACGACTGAACCACCGGTGAAGTCCTGCTGCAGATCCTCACCACTTTTCTCCAACGACTTGAGATGATCTTCCTCTGCAAGAGTCTTCTTTCCTTGAGCTGGTGGGGCCAACCAGTTCACCAATCGCCTTCCAGGACCTGCCTTGGTTGAATCGCCAGTGCCCTGCACTCGGAGACAGAATAGCCAGGCACCCGTCCACCACAACTGCGATTTAAAGGAGCGTACCTTTTATTCGTTTTGGTAGCACCGCGACTGGCTTCATCCCTGGGCAGTGCAGTAACTCGAACCTTCCTCCACGACGAGAGCCTCTCTGTTTCTGCTGGATCTCCCGAACTGCAGGAACTACCGCCACCGCAGGAGCCTCTTCAACTTTAAAGGTACATTGTTCCGCCATGCCTCCCGTTTCGTTGGCTATCGCTAAAGGTCTTTTAAATCCTTTACTTACCTACTGGGTTGGCCACCCCTATCGTCTAACATTGTCTTTTACCTTCTGCAACCGCCTTTTGAAATCGTTAAACAAAGACTTGAATGCAGCTACTAGAACAGTTTGATCCTGGGCACATTGCCTTGTACCATTGACTCTGGCTAAATCTGTTACAACTGCCTTCTCTAGATTGCTTCTCCCCTAGAAATGTGTTGGTTCACCCAATTCTTATAACCACCTTTTTCCTTACCCTTTTTAATATTGTAAAGTGCCATTTTGCTCGGTTTTCACCTCAGTATTGCATATGCTAAAGTACTGCCTTGCCTAACTTGTTCACAATCTACTTGGGAGGTGTTGCTGGTGTGTTAGAGTCTAAACCTGTATAACTTGTACTTTCCCTCCCTTCTGAGAAATTGTTAGAGTGCCATTTCTGATTGGTTTACACTGTGCCGTTTTGCTCAGTTTTCACTCTTGCTCAAACTTGTCTACAATTTAAATGGGGAGTTGTGTATATTTTTTTTGACCGATTTAACTTGCTTTGATAATGGTGATTTGTGTGTGAACATCAGTGTGTAAAATAAATATATATATACTTTTTGATACAAAGCTTTGGTCAGTGTTTCCTTGTTCTATAGTATTGTAGGCCTATTGTGCAAACCCTGAATACTGCTCATCTCCCTCTTGAGATAAGTCTGACTGCTCAGCCACAGCTACCAACTAAATCTTTGTGGTACAGACTGATACCAAAGGGGATTTATTGCATATACCCGTAGTCTTAATCTTCTGTAGTGCTCCTTAAGGAAACTGCATAGGATTCTGCCTAACACCCTAGTTCCTCAAAGTCGGACACAGTACCTTATTCGTATGAAGAAAAGCTGGTGCCACGGCTGCTGTTCCGGGTAGTTCCTGCCGACTCACGGTTCCTGAAGCTTCAGTCGTGGGGACAAGAAGGACGACGTCTGGAGCGATCTGCACTACCCAGGGATGAGGCCAGCAGCAGCAAGGCAACAGTGAATGAAAGGTGCGCTCCTTTAAAACAGGAGAGGCTCTTCAGATGGCTATCCGGACCACTACAGCTGTGTGCAGTGATTTCGACCAAGAAGAGGATCCTCTGGCTGTGGAAGGTGAGCTGGTTGATCCCACCAGGCTCAAGGGAAGAAGACTCCAGACTGGATCTTCTCTTGTCATTGAAGGGTAGATAGCTCAGGACTGCATCAGGGTTTCACCAGGACTCAGGAGTTGCAGCAGCTGTCTTCTTCTCTGCTTCTCTTTGGTTCCTTGCAGTTCCAGTGGCTACTCTGACTTCCAGCCCAAGAGTCCTGCCTTTTATGCCAAAATCCCCCATTCTCACACAGCCTGGCTGTCAATCACTCAGCCCCGGACACCCACCTCAGCCAACCAAGACAAAGTGTGACTTGTGTCTCCAAGGAGACCCTGTGCAGGGGGTGACTACACCCCTCCCTCACATTCCGCCCACCTAGACACCCAGACGCCAAAAGAGGGCTTCTGGACAGAAGCCCGCTAAAGCTCGGTGAACAAATAAGGCAAACATGGTTTGCCACGCAAAGTAAAACACAAGAAGGATTTTAACAAAAAGAAATGGCGATAAAACCCAACCGGAGCCGAAATAAAAAGTATTTGGTCATGCGGGTTTACGTTCGAGGCTAATACAATGGCCTAAAACAGTACCACGTTTATATAGTATAATCGCGGTAGAAATGTTAGGGTAGATACCACTGCCACCAGCCAAGTCTTAGTGTTAAGAGATCAAAATAAAGCTCAGAGGGGCACAGACAAAAAGGGGTACTTTCCAGTATTCCATGTAAGATGGGGTATACTGGGTCTGCAGTTGAAATGACTACATAGAGTAAATGGCAACTTTACATGTTTCTGGGGGACAGTAGTCAGCCCCAGAAAAATTGAGTCAGGGGGAAGTCTCAAAGGCAACCCTGTGTCACTGCACTGAAGGTGCTGTGTAACACACACAAAAAGTGGGGCACATGCAGTGGTGTAGCTCCAGAGCCCAAGATCACACAAACAGTAGAAATACACATGGCAAAACACATGTAAGAGTGGGAAAAAGGTTCACACTCTTACCAGGTGGAAAAAAATAAACCCCAGAAATTCAGCAAAGCTGCTGAGGGACTCACTAGGTGAGGGAAATTTAGCCATAAATGAGAATTCTCCCTAACATCGACCCTTTCTTACATCGACCCTTTTTTTCCGTCCAGGTAAGCACACCCACTCATGCGAGGCACCTTTTTCTGTCGGGACACCTGTGGGAACGTGGGAAGGTAGGACATGTGCTGTTGCCAGTGTGTTTCCGTGGTTTCCTAATGGCAAATGTCTGAACATTTTTTTTTTTTCTCTACATGTTGGACTTGTGGATAATAAAATCTAGGAAGATTCGCGTAAGTCAGACTGTTGGGGAGAATTCTCTGTTAAGGCTAATTCCCCAAACCTAGTGAGTCCCCCAGCAGCTTTGCTGGATTTTTGGGGTTTATTTTTTCTCCTGCTAAGAGTGAGACTCTTTCTCTCACTCTTAGACGTGATTTGAGATATCCTTTGACTTTGTAATGCGTACTGGTAGGAGCAATTTGATTGCCCCTGGGTCTGTTGTTCGAGGGGGCACTGTCCAGTCCCCCCTAAGCGAGTTTTGGCTGGTGGCAGTGGATACTACTTTTTATATTCGACCGCAAATATATTCCTATGGGATTTTCCCATTGTTCGAGGCTAATACTTTTTAACATAGCCTCAAAAATACTGCCGGTTTATTTATTTAATATTAATTCACCGGTTGGTATTTTTTGCCAGAACTCTGTTCCAAAATGGCGTTTGTGTTCGTTTCGGTGACTCCAACCCGAAGTTGAGCCCTTTGTTCCACTTTTGGCAGGCTTCTGCACAGAAGCCCTCCAAAGTGGTGCCACTCTGTCTGGGTACCACAGGGGGCGTGGGAGGGGGTTTAGGCACCCTGGACTGAGTTGCCTCGACAACTCAAGTCACACTCTTGTGTGATTGGCCCAGTGGTGAGCCGCCCGGCTCACCACTTAGCATGTTTGAGTGACTGCTAGGACTGATGAATGGGGGCTTTCTGCATAAAAGCAGGGCTTTGGGGACTGGGAGTTCAGACGTTGCCACAGGACCAAAGAATCCGAAGAGGGAGAAGCTGAGCCGACCTGCAACGACAACACCACCGGTAGAGCCCTGCTGAACCGACTCACCACTTCTTCCAACGACAGAGGAGATCTTCATCCCGAAGAGTCTTCTTCCTTTGACTGGTGGGGATAACCAGTTTGCCCGCCTTTTCGCCTTCCCGGATCATCTCGTGGCCGCCTTGCCTGTGCCAAGCACCCCGGCAACCGGGATACCACGTTTTTCCTCGACCGCAAATAAAAGGGTAATACCTTTTTACCGGAGAACTCTGCGGCTGGTTTCTTCCCTGGCAGTGCAACGACCTTCAGCTTTCCTCCACGTCGAGATCTTCTTTTCCTCTGGACGAAGCCGCGACTTGCACCCACTGCCAGGAACAACTGCCCCCTCTGGAGGATTCTCTCCACTTTCAAGGTACTGTGTCCGCCTGGCCTCCCTCGCAACGGTCTGTGAGGGGTGTCTCGTAAATCCTAAACTTACCACTTGGGTTGGCCCTAGGCTGGCTAACTGAACTTTTCTGAGCTGAACTGATTCCTTTTTAAACTCTCTGCAAGACTTTCCAAGCCTTTTAAACTGTGTGATCTTGGGCGCATTGGTGTTCTACTCTCTCCAAGAGGGAGCCTGGCCTCTGAACTTTTTGCTCACAAGTATACTTTGACTTTCCTGCCTTGCCGAGTGCTTCTAAAGTATTGTGTTGTGTGCTGTTCCTAATTTCTGCCTTTTCCCTCCCTTTTTCTTAACTTATTGGAGTGCCACATATATTAATAGTGACTGTGTTTTTTGAACTTGCTTACAATAATAGTGATAGAGTGTTTCTAAGTGTGTCTTTAAATAAATAATTAGATACTTGATACCAAAGCTCTGGTCAGTGTTTGCTTGTGCTACTGTACTTTGGTGCCTACCTTGTGTACTCTATATACTGTCTAACTCTTCTTGAGAGAAGTCTGGCTGCTCAGCCACAGCTACCAGGTAAATCTGGGTGGTACAGACTGCTACTTATTGGGTTTACTGCCAACACCTTTAGTCTTAAGCCTTTTGCAGTGGTCCCTAAGGGAACTGCACCGTTTTCTGCCTAACACAGACCTCTTTGGTTTCCCATGGGTGACTTAATTTAAAAAATGCATGAGGTTCCCTGTTCCCCTTAGTGGCTGCCACACTCCAAGCCCACATCAGTGGGTTGTCCACAAGACCAAATACAGTAAAAATGTGGTATTCCCTGGCCCTTTGGTGTACCAGTGGTTTGACCTTTTCCTTTTGTGTCCAGGTCAGTGCACCCACACGTGAGGTACCATTTTTATTGGGACACATGTGGGAAGGTAGAACATGTATTGCTTTCTCTTGGTTTTGAGAAAGTTTTCATATATTTCCTACTGCCCTTTGTCACACCACCCTATCATTTTCCAAATGTGACCTGCATTTAGTCGCTGCTTTAGGCACTGTACTTTTTTGTAACCTGTGCAAATCACTTATCCTTCAAACGGTCTGTCTGCTTGTTCAACAAAATGTATGCTTGCCATAATCATACGTCTCGTCCCCTTTCCTCCATCCTTGTGGGCGTCCCCCAACATGGGGACGGTACCAGAACTTTGGCAGCAAAAAATGTAGCTTCCCCTTTAAATTTAGTGCAAAGTGGGGGCGCGGACATGCCCTGCCGAGGCCCCGCCCTCCGGCGTCTCACCTCAGTCCCTTTTTCTGCACAGACAGTGTCAGACCTGGCAGCCAGCGCAGAGACTTTTCTAGCTTTCCGCTTGCTCCTGATTTTGTTTTTTCAGTCTCATTTAACTTCCTTTTGGTGCCTAGCCTCCCCAGTGCATGTCGGCCGCAGGAAGATTCACAAGCTGTGCCTCATGCGACTGCTTGTTTCCGGCCTCAGACCCTGATGCACTCTGTCTGGAGTGTTTGGGGCCAGACCACCGCTGGGACGCATGTTTGGCTTGCAGCACTCTCGGTCACAGGGCATTGAAGAATTGGTTATCGCAGTGGAGTGGAGTAGAGATCTCCCATACTTCTCCTCATCCCCACCTTAAGTACTTTGTCTCCAGGAACTCTCATCAAGACAAGGTAGGCCCTCTGTTCAGCACGGCTGCACAGCGCAGAAACTCCTCCCCGGGGTTCGCACTGATCGGGGTTCCTTGAATTAGGGTCCTGGTAGGCCAGAGGCCTCTAAGGCTACAGACTCCCAAGCTGAGGGGAACCAGGGGCTCTACCAGGCTGTCCTCGGACGGGTGATAAAGTTTGTCCTCTTCTTCTACCCCAGGGAATAACCGATCGTCGAGTGCCACCTCAAAGAGTCTGTCATCTGCACAATCCCACGCGGCTACCGGCACTGGTGCTGAGGGTCTACAGCCTACCTGAGCTTGCTCTGAGGTACTAAGTAAAGGCGTTATGAATACCAGCCGCCCGGCTGAGGGCTCAGCACCTGCCAGAGGGATCTCTGAGGTAGGCGCTTCTACTTCGGGTGCAAGACCCAATCTGTATCATCCTGTGTCTGAGGCTTCTCTTGGTTTCAAAATGGAAGGCTGGTGGCCATCTTGGACCCGGCTCAGGGCCTGCCAGTGCTTCCGCCCATCGAATGGGCTTTGCAAGATGATCCAAGCCTCCTTCCCGCTGAAAGCGGCAGCGAATCCTACGGTGCAGGCTTCTGGTCTCCTCAGGGATACAACACAGCCTTACGGCTACACGCACCTCAGCACTTTGACCAGGAGCACAGGCCCAGCACCTCAGAGGGCCGGCCCCTAGGGGCCCAGCACCTAGCAAGGAACGCTTCTTTAAGCGATTCTTCTTCCTCATGCTTTCCCCTTAGATGAAGGGGCTCCTTTAGGACATTGTGAAGGTCGTCATCCCACAGGTGGCGCCGCCCTGGCCCCTTCCTCTGGATACTCCAGCCGTTCCTCCAGCGCTGCTGGTTCTCCAGTGTCAGTTCCTCTGTCAGTCCAGGCCCTACTGGTTGTTCTGACCCCTTCACCTCCTCCTGTACCACCAACGTTTCCCCATTAACAGCCGTTGGACCTGTCTGTGGCTCCGGACAAAGGGGAGCCCCGCTGGCAATTATGTCCCCCAGCCCGGATTCCCCTTGGTCTGTGAAAAAAGCGGCGGGCGGGGTGGGGCAATGACAGCGATGAGGACGATGACGCCCAGGGCGATGACCCTCTGCATCCGTTAAGGCCTTTCATGATTGGCTTTAGGGCCTGGTGGAGTTCTTGGGGTCCCTCTGCCCGAGGAATCCAACTAGGAGTCAGGTGTGCCAGCAGAGGTCTTCGGTATGCGCACCACGATCCGGGATGGCATCCCTCTCCATAAGGATGTTCAGCAGGTGGTGCAAAGCGGTCTCGGAAAAGCTCAGGGCCAACCCCCAGATGAACAAAGAATTGGACAGCAGGTTTAGGCTGATGGACTGGGAGCCAATCCTCCTCGCCTCTCACCTGCACCCGCATTCCTCAGTGGTGGATGCAGCCTCCTTGTATTCTAAACCATCGTCTTAGTCGTCTTCTTCCACTGGAGCTGCCTCCTGTTGCCTCTCCAAGGAGGACAAAGTGCTTGAATCTTTGGGAAAGAGCTGCTAGTCCATGTCAAGCGTCCTTCAAGGCCGGGCTGGCAGATGCCTGGGCCATTGCGCAGGGCCTCATGGAGTCTTCTGTCTCCCACATCGACACAGCCAGCAGAGGGCTGTGCCTTGGGGTCGAAATGTGTAGGACGGCATGGATCCTGGATCTGTACTTCGAGGGTGTGGACCTTTTGTATTTGTCAACCGATGACAACTTGACAAAGAAGAAAACATCCACTCAAACCGCAAAGTTGTTGGCCATCCTGACAAAACCAGGTCATTGCGGGGGGCTCTTTGGCTCTGTTCCAGGACACTTGGAAGCATCTTTTCAGCAACCTGTGGATCCTATCCGTAGTCTCCAAAGGCTTTAGTCTTTCTCTTCCTTTGCCTCTACTATCCTCTACTCCTCATCGTCAGATCATGTCCTCGGCTCTTTTGCTGGAGGTCCTTTTGCTTTTGGAGATGCGTATAATAGAACCGGTTCCTCTTGTAGACGGGGCTGCGGGTACTATTACAGGATTTTTGCCGTACCAAAGAACCAGGCTGGCCTGAGGGTTATCCTGGAGCCGTCATTTCAAAATCTGTCTTTACCATTGGAATGCTTCATGATGATTACTCCCTCGCACATAGCCGAGTCTCTCTGTGCAGGTGACTGGATGTGTTCCCTGGACTTCAAGGATGCGTACCTGCATGTTCCCATCTACCAACCGCATCAGAAGTTTCTGCGGTTCACGATTGTCATATCACTTTTAGTACAAGGTGTGCTGCCCTTCGGACTAAACTCTGCTCCTTGTGTTTTCACGAAGTTGGTTAAAAGCAGTGGCAGGTCTTCTCCGCTCGGAGGGCCGTCATCTGTACCCTTATTTGGACAACTGGCTGGTGAGGGCAGTGTCACCCGAAGGGGTGGTACACTCCTGCCAGAGATTGCCAGATCTCCATCAGCTGGGGTTCCCCTTCAACCATAGGAAGTCACAGTTGTACCCATCTCAGGAAGTGGTCTTCCTTGGGGTGCGTTGCAACACTACCGTTCAGCTGGTGTTTCCTACGCCCAAGAGGCTTCTGTACCTCTCAAGGCGGTGGGGCAATTACTGGCCAACACGACCACCTCGGCATGGTGGTTCCAGCACATTCTGGGCCTGATGGCCTCCTGTGTGCTTACTGTACAGCACGCTTGCCTTAAAATGAGACGCCTCCAGTTCCACCTGGCAGCCATTTGGGATCAGGATCCCAATACCACCGCTCCTACTGCCCGATCTTCACTGGTGGCTGATGGATGGCAATGTTTCAGTGGGAGCCCTCTTCCCCCGATCAAAGCCTACCCTGGTGGTGACGACAGACTCCTTTATTTCGGGCTGAGGGGCTACGCGATTCATGGAGTATGGTCCAGGATGGAAGCCCTTCTGCATATCAATCTGCTCAAGCTCAGGGCAGTGGGCCTGGCCCTAAAGATGTTTTTGCCCCTCATCTGGGCCACGTCGGTTCTGTTCAGGACAGACAATTCTACTACCAATTTTTTACCTGAACGAGCAGAGTGTCACACTCACCTTTGGCTCTGCGGGTCGATGGAGTCTTGGCCTTTTTCCCCGTATGCTCACTGCCCAACCTGGTACAGGAAGTCTGCCTGGTAATGAAAGGGTAAGGACATTAAGATACCAGACTGAGTTCACCACTAGACCCCCCTCCCACTTTTCCCTTTGAGTAAAAGAAGTTTGACTAGAGTTTTCCCTGGCTCACCTTGAGGATTAGTTATCCTGCTATTGGCAGGGGTGCAATTCTTTGTAGGCAGGTGGTCCGGTGGCCCCACTTGTGGGTCTTTCCCTTGTGTTTGTAAATGGGTTTAGAGGCTTCTCGCGTTCTGTGTTCAGTCGCTGTTCCGAATTCACAGCGGATTCCCCCGGAATGCTGCTGAGGGAGTTGTGGTGAACCAGTTACTTCACTGGTACTCCAGAGCCGACTGGTTTAGCGGGTAGATGTCTTTTGTTCCAGCCGGGTGCGTTTTTAGAGTTGGGCGAATGCTGCTATTCAGGTAAGTGTCATTCAGGCTTTCGCTCAACGTTCAATGATGCAGGGCGCTGCGCGGAGCGCCTCTAATTGTTGTTTGCATTTTACAGGTGAACCCAAGTTCATGATAAAAAGGAGCAGCGTGTGCGATCTGGCGGTTTAGAGTTCAGGTGAATATGCGCTGCGTTGGACTGACACTGGAGTCTGCAAATACACGAGCGCTACCTGACTGTCTTGTCTTCTCTCTTCACAGGAGCTGCTGAGCGTCGTGCGGTGATCCGGAGAGACGATCCAAAGACTGGAGATGGTCCGATGATATGATCCGATGACTGAAGCTGGTCCGATGACTAGATCGGAGACGTGCGCACGTGAGTTGGACAAATTTCCCAAGGACAGGAGCGCGGTGAGCGTGTTGCTTGCTAAGCTTACAGAAAACAACACGAAGCACTGAATAGTTTTGGGGCGTGGCTGTTAAGCAGAATCTTGTGCAGTGCCCTTAAGGACCACTACACACAATTAAGACTACAGGTGGCAATACAAGTTTTACCTTTGGTACATGCCTGTACTACTATGTCAGAGTGGTAGCAGTGGCAGAGCAGCCAGGCTTATCTCAAGAGTATATGAGCAGTAGCAGAGATTACACAAAGAGACCACAATTACTGTGACTCAAGCAAACGCTGACTCGAGGTTTCAGGTAAAAAATATAAGTACATAAGTACATTTATTTTAAACAGTTCGTTATAAACACAACACTTCTATTACACTCAAATAAAAACCACACGTTAAATATACAACTAACCAATTCACTTTGTACAGTAAGTCTAAAGGTAAGTACCTTGTGTTGAATGAACCGGTGTTACGAACAAAACACGTTACCGCAAATACGATTGCGATCACTTTTTGACAGTTCGGTCTACTAAAATAAATGCGTATCCGTGACATGAAATGCCACGGGGCAAAAACACACTTTGCACCTGAGATACCCAGAGGGAGTTGGAGGCAAATATCACAGGCAATATTTTGGTTAGGCAGGCAGAGTCAAGAAACACTCAGGGACAGGAGTTCAAAAGTCAAAGTGCCGGAGCTAGGGTCGAAAGACACCGGGGCCTGTTGACGAAGATCACACAGTCAGACAGTTCACGATTCAACGTAGCCAAAAGTACTTCGATATTGTCAATGTTCGGAAGCAAAAGTTATAAGAAGGAGGGAAGACACGGGCAAGCCTTGGAAATGAAGAAAAGGGATTCACCCAAATTCCTCAAGTAGAACACAGTACCTTGTTCCAATGATGCAGCTGGCGCCCTGGCAGTTGTTCCTGTTGGTTTCCCGCAGACCCACGATTCCTGGAGCTTTGTTGTGAAGGAGGACGTCTGAAGGGGTTTGCACCACACAGGGATGAAGCCGGCAGCAGCCATGAGGAATAAAAGATGCGCTCCTTAAAAACAGGAGAGGCTCTTCAGGTGGCTATCCGGACAACTACAGCAGTGTGCAGCGATTTAGACCAAGGAAGAAGATCCTCTGGCTATGGAAGATGAGCTGGTTATCCCCACCAATTCTCAAGGGAAGAAGACTCCGGACTAGATCTTCTCTGAGTCGTTGAAGCGAAGATAGCTCAGGACTGCAGCAGGACTTCACCGGGATGGGGTAGGTGCAGCAGCCGTCGTTCTCTCCGCTTCTCTTAGGTTCCTTGTAGTTTCAGTGGCGACTCTCTGACTACTAGCCCAAGAGACCTGCCTTTTATGCGAAAAACCCATTGACACAGCCTGGCTGTCAATCACGCAGAAGGGGGTTGTCCAGCCCGGACAACTACCATGGCCAATCATGACAAAGTGCGACTTGGGTTTCCTAGGATACCCTTTGCAGGGGGGGACTACACCCCTCCCTCACATTCAGCCCACCTAGACACCCAGGCGCCTGGTGGAGGGCTTCTGAACAGAAAGCCCGCCAAAAGACGTTGAACAAAGAAGGCGAACCTAGTTTGCAGCGCAAAGTAAAACACAAGAAGGACTTTAACAAAAAGAAATGGCAAATAAACCCAACCGGAGCCAACAGAAAGACGATTTGGTCAAGCGGGTTTATGTTCGAGGCTAATATAATAGCCAAGAACAGTACCACGTTTATCTAATATAATCGCGGTAGAAAAGTTAGGGTAGATACCACTGCCACCAGCCAAGTCTAAATGTTAAAAGAGCGAAAAAATGCTCTAGGAGGTACAGATAAAAAGGGATACGAATTAACCCTTTCCAGTACGCCATGGAAGATGGGGTGTACTGGATCTGTGGTAGATTGACTAAGTAAAGTTAATGGTAACTTTACCCTTTTCTGGGGGACAATAGTCGCCTCAGAAATGGAGTCGAGGGAAGTCTTAAAGACAACCCTGTGCCACGGCACTGAAGGTGCTGTGTGACACAGAAAAAGAAGGGGGCTACTGAAGTGGTGTACTTCAGAGTCCAGAATCACAAAAACAGATAGAAACACATAGCAAAACACAGGTAAGAGTGGGGGAAAAGCTCTCACTCTCACCAAGTGGAAAAAAATAAACTCCAGAAGTCCAGCAAAGCTGCTGGGGGATTCACTAGGTTAGGGAAATTGGCCATAGATGAGAATTCTCCCTAACAGTGGTTATATAGCCAGCCACGCCCAACAACTAGAGTGCACCGGTAGTTTAGTATATTTCTTCAATGGCCATAGGAAATGAACAGGAAGTGGTTATACCCTGAACCCCAACAGACATGAAACAAGGCGGCATGATTACAAGGATGCTAGAGAAGGATGTCATGGGCTTAAGAGTGTATGTGCCTAACCTGCCAGGCCCTGATCCATCTTGCCCCAGCCAGGCACCAAGTATTCATGACACAGAGTGGCACCCTTTCCCCCCTCCTCTGCATGTAGGCGGTATTGATCTGGGAATGGACCCTGATGGATGGAGTTTGGATTTCAGCAGTCGTCCTCCCGGGGGACAGCAATGCAAAAGCAGACCAGCTGAGCCGCTTGGGTTCAACACCTACGAGTGGGATTTGCACACTGACTCCTTGTTGCCCCTGTTCCAGTGCTGGGGGTTCGCACACCTGGATTTGTTCACATCCGCTCTGAAGTCTAAACTGCCCCCAGTTTGCTTCAGGGGCAGGACAGGCTGGGGTCTCTGGGAGATGCCTTCCAGATCTGTTGGCACGGCTGCAGGTGTTATGCGTTCCCGCCCACCCCTCTGCTCCAATGGATCCTCTGCAAGTTTCGGGCTTTGGTGGGTTGCAGCCTCATCCTTATCCCTCCAACCTCCACAGGCCTTCGAGACCCTGGTTTTTGGACCTGCTGCAGTTGTGCTCCCAGGGTCCCGTCCACCCTCCAATCTCCAGGAGGGGGATTCCTGATGCAGCTGGATGGGGCGATGGAACAGCTGGCGTAGGTGGCCTGGTTTCTGACCAACTGATGCTTCAGATTGCTCCATTTTTGAATGACAACTGGGACATTATTCAGAAGGCCCTTGACTCAGTCCCATATAAGAGTAAATAGACTAGGTTCTGCCATTGGGCTCCTGACAAGGGTCTGGACCCTGTCACCTGTCCTCTGGATGAAGTGCTGTCTTTTTCAGCCAACCCAGTGATTAATGTCCACCTTGAGGAGTTGTCTAGGCTTTTTACGCCAGTGCATAGGCTGCACCCGGTCTGGGACCTTAATGTAGGTCTTTCAGCTTTGCAGCGCAAGCCTTTTGAGCTGATGGCCTCTGTGGACATCCGCTTGGTGACACTAAAGACAGTTTTACTGGTGGCTTGCACCTCTTCATGCAGGGTTAGTGAGCTGCAGGCGTTGTCCTAGTTAAAGTCCGTCACCACGTTTCACGACGACAAGGTCATCTTGAGCTCTCATTCGATCTTCTGGCCCAAGGTGTTCTCTCCGTTTCATATGAATCAAGAGATCTGCCTGCCGGTCTTCTTTCCGCAGTCAGAGGCGGAGAGGGCCCTGCATTCCGTGAACCTCAAAAGGGTCCTCAAGCTTTATCTCTCTCGGCCGAAATCCTTTAGGAAGTCAGAGGCATTGTTTGTGACTTTTGGGTGCTCCACCCCCGGCTCCGAGGCGTCCAAGGCTTCCATCGCCATTGGATGCTTCAGGCCATCTCGGAGGCGTACACAGCCATGGACAAACCTGTTCCTGAGGGGATTCATGCCCATTCGGTCATAGCCAAGGCCACGGCCGTTGCGTTTCAGACACATGCTTCTTGAGAAGTCATCAGTAAGGCGGCTTCTTGGACCACTCCATCAGCCTTCTGTAAGCACTACTCACTGGACATCAGCTCCAGGTGTGATGCAGAGTTTAGTCAGGCGGTTCTGATGAACTATTTTGCTTCGTCCAAGATATGAGGCAGGTTATCACAGCTCCATCCTATGTTCTTGTTCGGGGGAATCACCCACAAGGATGGAGAAAAGGGGACGGGACGTATGAGTAATTAAAGTTACTCACCTTAGTGACTAGAGTACTCCTAGTCGATAGTCCCCTTTCCTCCATACGTCCCACCCGTCTTCCCCCTGCTATTATGCCATGGGCTAATATGTACTAAGAGTAGCCAGGTATCTACTCAACCAATGTGTTCAAAGGGGACTGAGGTGAGGCGCTGGAGAGCAGGTCCTCTGTGGGGCGTTCCCATGCCTCAGGCCGCTCCCTTGCACGCTATACTAAATTTAAAGGGGAAGCCCCATTCTTTGCTGCAAAGGTTCCTATACCGTCCCTATGTTGCGGACACCCACAAGTATGGAGGAAAGGGGACTATGGACTATGAGTACTCTAGTCACTACGATGAGTAACTTTAATTTCTTAACCACATTAGTTTTCCTTTTTTTTAAATGCCAAGTACGTTTGTTTAGGCAGTCCGCATAAAAATCCGGTGTACCATGGCTCTGTTTTTGTGCCACAATATTGCTTGTTTAGTGAAGCATTACAAAAAATGTATGATTTTCTAAATAGAAGAGTTGGGAATTGTAACAGTGCATTGCTTTTCTCAATATTCACAGAATCCATTACAAGTGAAAACATGTTCAGCACTTTTGTTTTCTGTCACTTTTCCAATGTTTTCCCAGACAATGGGAACTTTAGATTGTCTGACCTGTGCAAGGGACCCCTTCCTCAACTTGGAATGTTGTCTACTTTTCAGAAATGTATGTCTTTCTGTGTTCCCATTGAGCTTTCCTACCCTGCTCTTCCATTCCGTCCAAGCATGTCCTATTAAAAAAAAGGGAAAAGGGGGCTTGGCCTGGAGTGACAGCGATGTGGCTGCTCCTTTAATGGCCTTGTTAGGGAGAATTCTCACTTTATGGCTGATTTCCCTTACCTATAGAGTCCCCCAGCAGCTTTGCTGGATTTGAAGGGTTTGTTTCTTTTTACCTGCTAAGAGTGAGACTCTTTTTCCCACTCTTAGACATTTATTTTTGCTATGTGTGTTCTAGGCTATTTTTGTGTTTAATGCCTATGGGACTTTCTCTCCCCCATAGGAACCATCTTTATTCACTTGTGTTACACAGCACCCTCAGTGCAGTGACACAGGGGTGTCGTAGCGACCCCCAAACATAGACTCCATACCCTGGGACTGACTACTGTCTCCCAGGGCATGTAAAGTCCCCATTGACTTTACTAGTCAATTTCTATGAACTAAACCAGTACAACCTATCTTACTATGGAGGTACTGGAAGGGGTTAATAATGTTTCCCCCATGTTCATTTTCGAGAGGGTACCATACACTACCCCTCTCAAAGGTTTCTGGCTGGTGGGAGTGGTTACCACCATAAATATTCGATCGCAAATATTTCCCTATGGGATTTTCCCATTGTTCGAGGCTACCACTTTTTCTGACAGCCTTTAACATACCGCCGGTGCATTTTAATATTAACTTTGCTCCGGTGGGTTTTATTTGCCAGAACTTTAATATAACTTCTTTCTCGTGTCTTTCTCTACAATCCTAACCCAGGTCGGGGATCCTTTGTTTGTCCGTTTGGCGGGCTTCTGCCCAGAAGCCCTCCTTCCGGTGCCACTGAGTCTGGGGTGGGTCCATTGTGTGGGAGGAGGAGTGTAGGACCCCTGGACAGGGTTGCCTCCGCAACCCATGTCGCGTCCTCTCTGGTAAGGGCGGAGAGTCTCCCGCCAAGATGACCACTCCACTGTGTGAGTGACAGCTAGGCTGTATGAATGGGGCTCTTTTTGCATAAAAGCAGGGTCCTGAGGACTGGAAGAGCAAGACGTCGCCACTGGAACTAAGAAGCCGAAGAGGAGAGAAGCCAAAGACTTCTGCAACGACTGAACCACTGGTGAAGCCCTGCTGCAGCATCTCACCACTTTTCCCCACACGACGAGAGATCATCTTCATCTGAAAGAGCCTTCTTCCCTTGAGCTGGTGGGGCCAACCAGTTTGCCAATCGCCTTCCCGAACCTTTTGTGGTCGAATCGCCAGTGCCCTGCACTTGGAGACCGGATAGCCAGGCAGCTATTGACCCGGATCGCGATTAAAAGGAGCGTACCTTTTAAACTTCGTTTGGCAGCACCGCGGCTGGTTTCATCCCTGGGTAATGCAGTACCTCGAACCTTCCTCCACGACGAGAGCCTCTCTTCCTCTGCTGGACCCCTCGAACTGCAGTAACTACCAGGAACAACCGCCACCGCAGGAGCCACTTCTTCACTTTAAAGGGACATTGTTCCACCAGGCCGCCCTTTCTTCGCGGTAGTGCTAAAGTTGTTTTAAATCCTTCCCTACCTTTTGGGTTGGCCGCCCCCCTCTCTTAAGATTGTCTTTTCAACTTTTGCAACCACCATTTCAAATATCGTTAACCAAAGACTTGACTGAAGCTACGAGAACATTTTGCTCCTGGGCCCTTGCCCTGTACCACTGACTTTGGCACACGCCTATTGACTCTGGTCACATTTGTTAGATCTGCTTTCTCGAGATTGATTCTCCATTTGAACTGTGTGGTGCACCCCTTTCTTATAACTACTCTTTCTTCCCACTGCATAATCATTGTGAAATGCCATTTTGCTCAGTTTACATTCTAGGTATTGCTTCTATTGATGCACTGTCTTGTTGAACTGGTTCACAACTGATGGGAAGTGTTGCTAGGGTGTGTAAGGACCTATTTCTGAATAACTTGTGCTTTCCCTCCCTTGTGAGGAATTGTTGGAGAATCCCTTGTGTGTAGTGTTCACTGTGCCGTTTTGCTCAGTTTTCACTCTGGTTCACTAGGTCTACAATTCATATAGGGAGTGTGTATATTTTTTCCTTGACTTAATTTAACTTGCTTGATACTTGTGATACATGTGTTTGATTAGAGGTGTATAAAATAAATATATATTTACTTTTTAACTACAAAGCTTTGGTCAGTGTCTCCTTGTTCCATAGTCTAGTGTGCCTAATGTGTAAACCCTGAATACTGCTCATCTCCCTCTTGAGATAAGTCTGACTGCTCAGCCAGAGCTACCAACTAAATCTGTGTGGTACAGACTGATACCAAAGGGGATTTATTGCTCTCACCTGTAGTCCCTAAGGGAACTGCACAGGATTTTGCCTGTTATCCCGTGCGTCCTTACATAGATCTACTGGTTCCCATGATGGCCCGGACTCCTGAACTGCTGATCCAGATGGCGGAACCCAGGGAGCCTTAACACTTGTAATCTGGGTGCAAATGGCTCAGGGGATCCCTGAAAACACAGGAAAACCAAAATGGCGGGCGCACTACCCCGACCCCGTCTGCTGTTCTCGGAAGCCCGCATCGCCTGACAGCACCGCCCCAGCAACTGGCGCCTAACTCACGGATACGGCCCAGATCGAGCTCCGATCGGGTGCTCGACCCGGACCAGGCACCCGCATCTCTGCTGCTTACACCGCCGGTGCGGCTGCCCGGAATTCTCCTCCTCCAGCCCCCTTATCTTTGGCCTACAGGCACCCTGCGTCTCACCTGCTGGGGCCCCCTGCCCCTCCAGAGACGCATCTGCATTCTGCAGAGATCCTCGTGGCCTGCCCCCCTCCGCCCTGGGCCCCGCTCCCAGGGTCTGTCTTCGTTGACCTCAGCACGCAGCCCTGGTCTCCGAGAGGCGTGGGGAGGAGGGAGCTTTGCAGCGGGGTGACGCAGCTCTCGACGGGGGACCTATCCGGCTGCCTCCTGAGGCAGCGGCCTGGAGCTCAAACAGTGATACCGCTACAGCCGGCGAACGACACCTCCTTGCAGCGTCCTCACCCCCGGCGTGCTGGGAGCTTCCGCCGGATGTACTGGACTGCCCGCGCTGTGCTGCTGTGGGCTTGTGTAGTCCCCAACAGTAAGCGCTCCTATGAGCCCCATGTTACTCCCACACCATTCACAAAGCAATTAACCCTTTCCAGTACTCCATGGAAGATTGGTTGTACTGGATCTGTGGTAGATTGACTAAGTAACTGGAAGGCTGACTTGCCAGTGAGGGCCAGGGGTAAGGGTCATGACAGGGTCCGCCTCTTCTGGCCTTGTCCTTTATTTATGAATTCTTAATGTCTTTTTAAGCAGTTCCAGTGGACATCCCTCAGCCGAGTTCACCTTTGTCAACACACTGTTTCTTGGGACTTTAGGCTTTGGCCCCTTCTCATCAGCATCCCTCTTTCGGGTTCACTCTTGCTAACTTCACATTCACATTTAATGTTCATAGGATTCACTTCCCTTGCTTTCTTTATAGTTCTTAGATCAAAGGCTTTCGACTATACAGGGACTTTGCTTGACCTTCTGTATGACCACTTTGACGTATCTTGGTGGCTCTCCTACAGCCTTCCGGTATTTGCAGTTTCATTCAAACAGGGAACGACCAGTCTCTCGAGTTAGCACCCACGTGGCGCCAGTCCCGCAGCTGCCCCCACCCCCTCTTAACACTTTTACAGTTTTTTTTAACTTGGTTCAACTTGCCACTGCCACGACTCACCGGCTGTGATGAACCACCTGGCTTTCATCGTAACTGGAGTCAAGGCCGGTACCACAGTAGCAGGAGTTTCCCTTGCTCCCGCTTATCAGCGTCAACACGCTCTGTGTACCATTGATATCTGTTGCAGCACACAAAGACTATTGTCCCCGGTATTAAGATTCCTTCTGCAGAGGTTTCGCGGGTCTGCGTCGCAAAGGGCAAGGTCGTATCTCTCCTTGTCACCCTCTCAATATTCGCCGTCTTTCTCCTCCTTTTGAACTACTGGGCCTGGGTAGCTGTCTTGTTGTGCGGTCTGGCTTGCTCGTGCTGTGCTCTCTCGCTCCACCTTTTATCCCTGGGGGAAGGGGAAGGGCCAACAGTTGTGTGTGATTCTGATCAATTGCCTGACTTTGCCAGACCCTTGTATTGGACATGTCAGGTAAACGGCTCCGGTGTAAGTCCATTCTCTTGTGTGTCGTGCGAAAGTGTTTGTGTCGGAAAAGGGGGGGGGCAGTGGTTTTGAATATGTCCTATGTGGTAGGATGGGGAAAAGGTGTTGAAAGAAGGGGGATACCGCATCTCACCAGTCGGTGTCCCACTCCCCAAGGACCCCCCATCCAGCTGTTCCTCCCTCACTGGTCCACCCCCAGGAACAGGATCCAATAGCAATGCCCTGACCACCTGGATGACAGATCCCCGGGGACTAGCTAGGGAGACACCGTCAGGTTTCTCATAGTACATCTTCCAATCTACGAGGTACTGGAGGCAACCCCCTATGGGCATGGAAGTCCAAGATGTTCGCTACCTTGTACTCCTCGTCACCCATCACACAGATTGGGGTTGGAACCTGAAGAAGGCGGAAGGATCATAGGGGCGCAGCAGGGAAGTATGAAGCACAGGTTGGATCCGCCACGCTTCAGGCAGAGCCAACCGAAACACCAGTGCGTTGAGTGCCTTAGTAACCACATAGGAACCCACAAAATGCGGCAGACCTTTACTGGAACCAGGGAGACATAAATGCATTGTGGCCAACACCACCTTATCGCCTGGCTTGTATACAGGTGCCGACTGGCGATGCACCTATGCTGCAGTTTCATCTTGCTTTGTGCCTCAAAATGATGGGCATGAACCGGCTTGTGAATGGGTTGGATATTGAGTAGTTATCGTTGGCAGCAGGAGAAACAGCGCTGAGCAGATCATCCTCGGGTATATTTCTGGGCTGCTGTCAATTCAAGGTGAAGAACGGGGAAATGCCTATGGCCGAATGCAAAGAGTTATTATACACAAACTTGGCAAAGTACAATAAGGACACCCATGTTTCCTGAAACTGTAGACAAATGCACCTCAAATACTGCTCAAGCAATTGGTTTACCCACTCGGTGGATCCATCCGTCTATGGATGAAAAGCAGAGAAAAATCGGGCATTCGTGCCTAGCAGAGACATGATGCCACTCTAAAAACGAGAGTTGAGTTGTGGACCGCAATCTTAAAATGATTATCAATGGCATTTTCGAAACACTGGGAGGTTTCAGAACACGATAATGTTTTCCACATTACCCATCTTTGCATACAGAGAAAATGTCATCCCTGAGAAACTCTTTAGTACGGGCAAAATGTGATGATCCTAGACAGTTTTAATCTATTGAGGGTAGAGCATCCCCTTGCTATTCATGTCAGCATTGTCATAATGTCATGAGAGTCCCTACGATAAACCGTCCTTACTCTGGTAAGAAAATCATATTGAAATCAGCATGCACATGTAATTTATGTACTGAAATGCCCTAATGGTCTATGGCGGTCTTACGACAAAGGCGAAACAGCACTCAGCCGGATATAAATCCCAGATTTGGACTCAGAATTGAGCTCCAGTGGCCGTGTATTTTAGAGAGAAACAACACACAGTGGCGCAACTCGAAGTGGTCATCTTGGCACAAGTTAAATGCCCTAAAAGTGCTGGTGACCTTGTGAAACTGCTTCACCAACGAGAGATTTTTTGTATAGACACTTTCTTCCTTACATACAAAATTGATGAATATGGACTTGAATGATTTATGATTTAAACTGCTTAATTTGAAGTCTTCTGTTTTATTTACCCTGTGAATTTGTCATCTCTAAACATCATGTCTGGATGCCTTATGTGTTTGTAGTTACGTTTTCCACATATACTTGCACCTTACTGTAACCACTGGTTAGGTTTGCATCTGCTGTCCTATTATTTCTACTTTTGGCCTGTCACTTTTTGGTTGCGGTTTGTTCATATTTTATTAATTTTGTATCCTTTAAACTTCTGTTACTTCAGTGTTTAGGTTACTATTTAGAGAAACCTACACTCCAATAATGTGGCGTCTTGTCTTGGCTAGTTCTCCAGCATGGGGTCTGGCATGGATTCACATGCTCATGAATATTCCCCGTCGTCAGGCTGGGAATCCTCGGTAAAGAAAAAACCAGTATCAGTTTCGTTTCTGATCTGACTTTCGTAGTAATAACCAATCACTGGTCTCTGCGTCATACTGACCACAGCCAATGACTGCCCTCTACCTAAGCCCCACCTCTGGCAGCCATCTTCAGATTTTTACCGCACGTTCATGTGTTGGGATCCTCGTGCTATTGCTCTCGAGCGTTAGTGCTATTTTTTCACGTTTTTTCTCAAAAACCTCGTTTTTTCGGTCAAAAGAGCCTCAAGCTCCACCGACTCTCTATCCGATCAACGGGGACCCGTGTCGGATTCGTCTGCGCCCCTCGAGGGTGAAGATTTTGTCGAGCTACGCTTTTGGAGGACTCCAGAAGTTTCTCAGGCCCGGTCATGGCCCAGGAGAAGGGAAGCTCGACGCCCGGAAAGCTGTTCAGGGTCTGCCCTGGATGCCAGCTGCAGAACGTCTTCAAGGAGGACGAACACTCCTTTTGTCTCTACTGCCTACATGAGGACAAGACGCACGTGGAGAAGGACTGTGCGTTTTGCGGCAACATGTCGGAGCGGACCATGAAGGACCGCCATCAACGTCTCGCCAACTGGCTAGAAGGGAAGAGCCCGTCCGGCGAGAAGAAGAAGAAGAAATCTGAGCGGTCTTCTAAGACCTTTGAGGACGCCCCGGCGACGGGGGTCCAACATAAGGCCAAGCACCGCGAGTCCGCTGGCACCGGGAGCGCCGAACGGTCGGGCTCTACGGGCGCCAGGCAGGGCGCCCCCTCCCCGGCACCATCAACCACGAGCCAACGCTCTGGGTCGGGTAAGAGGAAGGCCGAGCACCCGGCGAAGCTCCTGGAGAGGCCCCGGTCGAGCTCGAAGGCGGAGGGGGAGCGAGGCGGTGTCCCCCCCCTCAAGGATAAGGCGGTGAGCGCACCTAAGGTGGTGAAGGCCTTAATCCATCCGGCCAAGCCCTCTATCGAAACTGTCGCGGCGGCCCTGGCTCAGCCTGTGCAGGCTACACCAGTGGTGGCGACCTCGGGGCTCAGAGTCTCCCTGCCACCTCGGAGGGAGTCCTCTTTTGTGCCCATCGATAGGACCCCCGTGAAATCCCCCGAGGGGAAGAGAAAGGGGGGGCAGGGCGTCGTCGTAGATTCGGCTTCAACCTCTGAGGAGGAACTGGTCGAGGTCTTAAGCCACGGCCTCGGCGTGGAAGAAGACCGGCCCGTCGGGATGGATCCTGACGCAGGTGACGACGACGACATCGTCGAGGGTACCGACGGGGCCCCTGATCGCCCGTCGGATTCCCCTCTGCCAGCACCGCAAGACAACTCGGCGGCCATTTTGTTGGCTATACAGTCCTTATGCTCAGAGATAAGGACGAGACTACCGTTGCCGACGGAGGAACCTCTCCTGTCGGGGGACCCAGAACCGGGATCTTCTGGTGTTCCCCCTACTAAGAAAAGAAGGATCCACCCTCCACCTCCTTTTCAGCCGTCGCGCCCCGTCCAGCCCTCCTCCCCGTCCACCCGAGGGGATGATACGGAGACTGACACGGCAGCGACGGGTACGGACGACGAGGTATACGACGAGGATTTACCGTCGTCGCCTCCCACCAGGGCTTCTCCGCCCGACGAGATTGGATCGTTCCACTCCATGATCACCAGGGCATCCGAGCTTTTTCAACTCTGCCCTGAGGAGAAGAAGGAAGGTTTCCTTTATCAGCGGCGCGAGGCCAAGAGGAAGACGGTCCTCTCAGTGCCTCTATTGGATGACATTTGGGATGAGGGCCTCACCCTCCTCAAGAACCCTTCCACGACGCCAGCTAGAAGAGACCGGTACGAGAAGAAGTACCGGGTCCCGGACACGGCCCCCCTGTGCCTCTGGGCGCAGCCTACCCCGGACGCCGTCGTCTCCGCGGCGGCCAGGAAGAAAGCGGGGGGGGGGGTGCGGCCTCCACATCGACTTCCCCACCGGACGGTGAGGGAAAGAAATTGGACGCTATGGGACGCAGAGTCATCTCGTCGGCAGCGACGACGATTAAAGCGGCCAACGCCTTGGCTATCGTGGCCCGCTACGACAGGGAGCTCTGGTACAAACTGGCTCCCCTGCTGGACTTCCTGCCGGACGACAAGAGGACAGAGGCCCTGGAGATCCTGCAGGAAGGTGAGGTGGCTTCGGACCACGCCATTACCGTTGCGACGGACATCGCCGACACTGGGTTCCGCCAGTTGGGCAACGGCGTTTGCCTTAGGCGGCGTGGATGGCTCAAGGCTACAGACTTCCGTCAAGACGTTCAGACCAGAGTCCTGGACATGCCCTTCGATGGGAACAACCTGTTTGGGAAAACAGTGGACGATTCCCTTCAGGCCATTAAAGCGGACACTGAGACGGCCCGGGCCCTGGGAGTTCTGCAACAACGACGGACGCCCTTTCGGAGCAGCGGAGGCAAGGGCGCCTCCAAAGGTTCCGGCGGCGGTTTCTCCACCTACCGTCAAGCGGCCCGCTCGTCGTCTCAGGAGGCCTACAGAGGACGAGGCAAGTCTGGCGGACCCCGCCGTCGTCGCCAAGGAGGTCAAGGCGGCAAAGCCTCGTCGAAGCAGGATTGAACCGGCCGTGGGGTCGGGCCCCCACCGAAGCACCCCGGTGGGAGGCCTGCTGGTGAGCTTCGTCAGCGTGTGGGAGTCCATCTCCACCGACCGTTGGGTGCTGGACGCCTTGGCCCGGGGCCACGCGCTCGAGTTCCAGAGAAGGTGCCCGAGCGTCCCCCCCCCGTGGCCAGGAAAGAACTTCACGTCCCTCAACTTCTCCTGGAGGTAAAAGCGATGCTCAGGAAGGGCGCCATCGAACTCGTCCCAAAGAGGCTTCGGGGCTCCGGAGTCTACTCGAGATACTTCCTCGTGAAGAAGAAGACGGGGGGATGGCGCCCCATCCTGGACCTGCGACATCTGAACAAGGTCATCAAGGCGCAGAAGTTCCGGATGGTCACCCTCCAGCACGTCCTGGGTCAGCTGGAGGAAGGAGACTTCCAGTCGTCGTTGGATTTGGAGGATGCCTACTTCCATATTCCCATCCTAAAGGGGCACCGAAAATTCCTCAGGTTTGTGGTCCAAGGGCGTCATTACCAGTTCAAAGCCCGACTACGGTCGGCACCCAGGGTATTCACCAAGTGCCTCGCACCGGTGGCGGCGCAGTTGCGCCGCGAGGGGGTCCACGTCTACCCCTACCTGGACGACTGGCTCATCCGAGCCAAGACGAGGGAGCTCGCCGCGGTTCACACGGCAAGGACCGTCCAACTTCTCACGGACCTGGGATTCTCCGTGAACTACGCCAAATCCCACCTGGTACCCGCGCAAGACGCTCTGTTTCTGGGAGCGAGGCTCAACACAGTGTCCCTTCTGGCCTCCCCGTCGGAGGAGAGGACCAGGACCATCCTGGGCAAGGTGCAGCGGATGTTGGTGGCCGACGCGGCCAAGGTGAGGTCCATCAAGTCCCTCCTCGGAATGATGTCTTCCTGCATCTACCTCATTCCCATGTGCAGGCTCCAGATGCGCCCGTTGCAGGAGTTCCTGGACGCGCGCTGGATCCAAACGACGGGCAGCTTCGCGGAAAGGATCACACTCGACGAGAGTTTCCGACGAGCGATCCGGTGATGGGGCACCCGCGCGCATCTGACGGCGGGCTTGGACTTCCAGACCCCAGCCCACCAGGAGACAGTGACCACGGATGCCTCCCTGGAAGGGTGGGGAGCGCACACCGAAAATCTGCACGCAAGAGGCCTTTGGCTCCCGACGGAGAAATCCCTACATATCAACGTCCTGGAGCTCCGTGCAGTGTTTTGGGCCCTCAGGTCCTTCCTTCCGTCCCTCAAGGGCAAGGTGGTGAGGATCTTCACCGACAACACCACCACCATGTTTTACATCAG
This sequence comes from Ambystoma mexicanum, assembly GCF_040938575.1. Lineage (NCBI taxonomy): Eukaryota > Metazoa > Chordata > Amphibia > Caudata > Ambystomatidae > Ambystoma > Ambystoma mexicanum. The sequence goes on from NC_090939.1 coordinate 204,454,942, forward strand.
GAAACAGGGCGGAACCAGGTTCCCAGCACTGTCCAAGGAGGCGCAGGACCTGTGGCATTGGGCCATCGCCCAAAGGATATTTCTGGTGCCGTTTCATCTGGCAGGGATAAAAAACACCATCGCCGACTCACTCGGCAGGGAGCTGCGCTCGTGCCACGAGTGGGAGCTACGGCAGGATCTAGTGGATCGCCTCTGCCGACGGTGGGGCACACCCCAGATCGACCTGTTCGCGACGGCGACGAACTCCAAGTGCCGGAGGTTCGCCAGCAGGTTTCCCCAGGCGAGGAGCATGGGCGATGCTTTCTCGTTCCCCTGGGCGGGCCTGTTCCTCTACGCGTTCCCTCCTTTGCCACTGGTAATCCGGCTCGTCAACCAGCTCAAGAGGTCACGGTGCAGGATGATCCTCGTCGCACCTGCGTGGCCGAGGCAGATATGGTTCCCGGACCTTCTGGACTTGTCGGCGTCCCCGCCAATCAAGCTGCCGGTGGACGTGGATCTACTCTCCAGAGAAGGAGGCGCCATCCTCCACCACGACCCGAAATCGCTGAACCTGCAGGCCTGGCTCCTGCAGCGCTAGAGTTTGGAGGATACGACATACCGGCCGACTGCAGAGAGGTTCTTGCAAAGGCCAGGGCGTCCTCGACTCTTAAATGCTACGGACACAAATGGAAGAGGTTCTCTGTCTGGTGCCACGCACAGAAGATTAACCCTCTACGGATTACGGCCCCCCAAGTACTGCCGTACCTGCTGACGCTGGCCAAAGCTGGACTGGCACACGCGTCCATCAAGATTCATCTTGCTGCGATCTCCCGATACACCAGAACCACGGGGCGGACGTCCTTGTGGTCTCATCGTCTGGTGAAAGAGTTCATGAAGGGACTGTTCAGATCGTTCCCGCCGGTGAAGGCTCCGGCCCCGGCGTGGGAGCTCAACGTGGTGCTGACCAAGCTCATGGGACCTCCGTTCGAGCCTCTGCACTCAGCTCCGTTGAAATTTCTGTCGTGGAAAACAGCGTTTCTTGTGGCCATCACCTCCGCACGACGAGTGGGAGAGATCCAGGCCCTTTCCTGCAAGGCCCCGTACTTGACTTTTCACAACACGAGGGTAGTGCTCAGGACGCACCCCTCCTTCATGCCCAAGGTACCGTCGGACTTCCATCTCAACGAACCCTTGGTGTTGCCTGTGTTCTTCCCGTCGCCTTCGTCGCCGGCCGAGAGGACTTTGCACTCGCTGGATGTGGCTAGAGCGCTGAAGTTCTACGTGGACCGCACAAAGTGTTTTCGGAAGACGTCACAACTCTTTGTGAACTTTGGACCTGTCAATCAGGGGAAGGCTCTCTCGAAGGCTTCCATTTCCAGATGGCTCTCCGGCTGTATCATGTACTGTCACCGGTTGGCAAACCGACCGCTGCCAGGCCGTCCGAGAGCCCATTCCACCAGAGCGATCGCAGCTACCACGGCGTTCCTATCTGGTGTGCCCCTGCTGGACATATGCAGGGCTGCTACGTGGAGGTCGACGCACACCTTCACGAAATTCTACTGCGTCGACCGGGATTCCAGGGAGGAGTCCAGGGTCGGCCAAGCAGTGCTGCGCAACCTGTTCGCCTGAGGTGAGCCTGGTGAGGAGGTAAGATGCTTAATGTTGAGTTTGATGTGATGCTTAATATTGAGCCTTTGCCACCTCCCGTGGTTGTGCATGTGTGTACTGCTATGTATTCTTTATTCATGAGCATGTGAATCCATGCCAGACCCCATGCTGGAGAAGGAACAGGTTACTTACCTGTAACTGTTGTTCTCCAGCATGGGTCTGGCATGGATTCACATGCGAACCCTCCCGCCTACCCCTCTGCAGCTCTTCACTTGGTCATACTGCCACTTCACGTGCTTCCAAATCTGAAGATGGCTGCCAGAGGTGGGGCTTAGGTAGAGGGCAGTCATTGGCTGTGGTCAGTATGACGCAGAGACCAGTGATTGGTTATTACTACGAAAGTCAGATCAGAAACGAAACTGATACTGGTTTTTTCTTTACCGAGGATTCCCAGCCTGACGACGGGGAATATTCATGAGCATGTGAATCCATGCCAGATCCATGCTGGAGAACAACAGTTACAGGTAAGTAACTTGTTCCTTATGACATGCTCACCATCACAAATTTACTAAGACATTTTCCTAGTTTCTCTGTGGCAGTCAATATTTGAGAACCAAGGGGCACAAGCCTGAAGCGTGTACTTTATGCACCATGATGGTGCCACTTTCAAATGGCACGTGTGACAAGTTAGCACAGATATTGTACTCCCTAACATCAAGACAGCTTAAAAGGTTTCCAGGGTTCCAACCTGGCAACAGTGGAATTGCAGTACTATGGCTAGCATTGCCTAACATAGGGTTTTTTTGTCTCATGCTTGCGTGCTCTAGCAGTGATATTGCAGAAAGAATGTTCAAAAATGTCCATTTTATTTATAGAGCTGCTTTGGTTTTTGCCAGTAAGTGGTCAAGGTTGCTAGCGCTGCAAGAAAGTATTACAACTTGTCAACTTGTTGAGATGCTTTCTTTTCCTTTTTTTGTCTTTACAGAGGCGACTATTCAGTGGAAACAAAACTCATATTGATACCAAGTACGATCCGAATGCTTGGAAGGAGCAATGTAAAGAACTTGTACATTTCATTTTCCAATGTGAGGATTCTGAACCTTTCAGACACCCTGTTGACCTTGAGGAATATCCGGTAACTTATTTGTTTTCAAAACACCAATATTTATCTGCACTTGTAGTTTCTAAAAAATAGATAATTTTCAAAATCCAGAGATGATTGTTCTAAAGGATCCATTAGCCGGTCTGATAGCACAGCGAGTAAAGCGCTCGCTTTGAGATCCGTGCAGAGCCTGCTGACGCAGGTTCGAATCCCAGCAGGGCCAAACTCAGCCTTTCATCCTACCGAGGTCAATAAATGAGCACCACACACTGTGGGTAATAATAAGTAGCGCTATATAAATGCTAAATTATCATTATTATATCCTTCATCTCTGAAACGTCATCAAGGAGCAGAATGGTCCAGCGTTTTCCCCCGCAGCCACTGGGGGTACCCCTCAGCTCCGTATAACTCCATCAAATACATTTTTGTGATACTGATGTTTTCAACGAACAGTCACTTTTTGCATTTTTAGTCCTGTGTCATGTCCGAACCCCCCCACCAACCCCCCCCCCCCCCCCCCCCCCCCCAAGTTGGGCTTTACACTCTAAGAATTCAAAACAATGTCTGTATTCGTGCACACTTGGGGCCTCATCACGAGGTTGCCGGTAATTCTGCGTATTTCTGCTGAACTACCACCAAATAGATTACCGTTACCGCCAGCTGGTCCTGTGGGTTTACAAGCAGTGGCATCGTGACGTAAATCCCCATTTTCGGAGTCCTCAGGTACTCCATTGGGTTTTTTGCGGAACTACTGCCGGGAGGTAGTTCTGCTGCTGTAATTTTGCCCTAAATTGATGGTAGTGGGTTGAATTTACCTCAAGCTTTCTGCTGGAGGTAAATCTGTCCCCCTATTGCCAATCTCGTCATTCAGAGGTGCGTGAATGCAGTGGTAATGGAATTACCACTGCATTCCCACCATTTTGTCCCCCAATGCAGGCCTTATAATGGGGCCCTTGTGTTTAGGCAAGAACCATTACACCTGTGCATGTGACACTTGCCAATTGTAGGTCAGAAATCTTTGTTCTATTGGGTTCCTACCTCCCACGAATTCCTCATCTTTGATAGCCATCTTCCAGCCTGGCTGCTATATGGAAACCTTTCCACCGCCAGGGTGAGCAGCGCAGCTCTGCCAATTCCCCTATGCGCTGGATAGAACGTTGGGGCCGGTATATATAAAGGTGCTGAGGCCCATGGCCTTACTTTCTTTTTTTCCACACACTCTGCTCTCTTTAGGAACACTGGGCCTCATTACGAGTTTGGTGGTGTGGCCAAAAACAGTGGCAATGCAGTGGTAACAGATGTACCACGGCAGTGCCACCGCACCAAACTACAGGTTTGGCGGTAAGGCAGAGGAAAAACCTCCAGCAGAATGGTCATTCCTCTACCTTGGTGCCCAAAAACAGCCAAATCGGAGGTAATACTGACGAAATCCACATTGAATCATATGGACTTCAATTAATGGGGACTAACACCTTCTACCAACACTTGTAATCAGGCAGTAATTCCGCTGGACCAAGTGATGGTAACGGTAACACC